>NC_054378.1:26240236-26561486 GCF_017654675.1 Xenopus laevis | reverse complement strand
AGTAGAAGTGAAAAATCTGAAGTATAAGAAGTGAAAATCTTAAGTATAAGATTAGAATTAACAGCAGACTGAGAAGACGTATACTGTATTTTTAGTAGTACTATTGATGTAGTATTGTTTAGTTTGTTCAGTGCTGTTTGAAAGACATCAGTGGAAACAACTGATGTATATGATCCATATTTGTATGTTTGGTTTTTAAGGAGGTAGATACTAAATCCTTATTTTATTCAATATGATAGCTATTAAAGTCCAAGTGGTTGCCTAATATCCCCTGTGGCCGATTCCTCACTTTATTCTGAAATGGTTTTAGATGCGGGTTATACAGAGAATGTTGTAGCATTTCTCAACCTCGATTTTAAGTCCCCTGATTTTAAGTTTTCCTGCATTTTACATTTTTTATTTGTGGTCCCACCAATTTATATTGCATTTTAATGGGTGCATTTCTCCGATTTTAAGTATTTTTTTCCCGGATTTTACATCAAAATTTTACATCAACACATTTCTATATATCTTTTGTTTTTGATCATAGGCATTTGTATTTTTTAATTAAAGCCATTAGACATATTAGTATAGAAGATGAAAATCAGCCTTACCCTCTTTTTCTTTACTTTTCTAAAAGAAGAAAGAGCCAGTGTTTATTCTTCATAAGGAGATTAAGGACTTTGTTCTTACAGAGTGGAATAAAATTTCCAAGAGGATTCTGGTAATATGTATCCTTTTTCTGATGATATGGTAGAGGTTTGAGATTGTTCGGCAAAGCCCTGGATGCTATTGCTAAATCTACATTGCTAAATCTACAGAAGCAAGAGTACGTTTCTACCACAGAGTAAGCATTTTGGTGAGAGAAAACAGTCTGATACATTCATCAGAAGGAGAGATAATGCTAGAGCTAGGGTAAGGAATCTAGGTCAGCATCCTGGAAATCTGGTCAAAGCAGAGTCTTTAGGGCCTCCAAAGTTAAAGCTCCAAGTTATCCTAAGCAGCAGTAGAAAGCAGAATTATTATGGTCAGTCTACACTGCCTTCTGTAGGAGCAAGACTTCTTGCTTTTCACGAGGTCTGGGCAAAAGAAATTTCATATGCTTGGGTAGTCTCCAATCATTGTGTGTATACTGTGGTTCCTCAAGATGAGGAAAAAGTGAAGTACTCTTGCACTATGTTCTAAACATCAACTTCTAACAAAGCAAGCCATATCTTCAGTTCCAGTTCAGGAACATGGAGCAGGTTTCTACTCAGTGTTCTTCTTACTCAGGAGATCTGCGACCAATATTAGACCTTTGGAACAAGTGTTTAAGATATCAAAATTTCAAGATGGAGACACTGGCTATGATAAGAACAGAGATCCAGCTGGGGGATTGATTATTGCCAATATATTTAAAAGATACCTACCTGCATGTTTCTATTGCTTCAGAACATCTCTTCTGGGTCTTCACTTCCAGTTTTGGTATTTACCCATTGGTTTGGCCACCTCTCCTAGAATATTTACAATGATTCTTGTAACCTTTTTGCTAGGTTGAGGATTATGGATATCAAGATCTACGATTACTTGGATGACAGTCTCTTTATGGTTTTTTACTATGAAAATGTTTTTTGTGGTAGACAAATATCTGAGCTTTGTGCATTGTCTTTGGATCCACCTTATACCACCTTTCATGAAAATAGAGTACGGTAGTTTTGTGGCCTTTGCTTGAATTTCTTCAAAAAGCTTCCATGTGAATGAGCTGGTAGTTTTACCTTCTTTGGGTGCAGCATTTGAGTTGAGTCATCTCAAGAGGATTTCTCCACATTAGGAGATCTATATTAAGAGAATGTCGGGAAACAGTCGATGGGAGAGAGTCCACTTTAAGTTCCTGGATTGTTAAGTCTATTTTCAAGGGCAGACCTCTGCCAACAGGATTTAGAACTCACTCAACTCATAGCATTTCAACCTTTTGGGCAGCAGAGGAAGAGAGGAGTATCAACCAAGGCCATTTGCAGGGCAGCAACCGGGTTTACCCATTAAACATCATCTGAGGCCCACTTTTGGCAATCAGTCATCATTTCTGTTAAATTGTAAATTAGTTTTTGTTCAGCATTATTTTGCCCCCCACCCTTATTGATTGCTTGAGCATTTACCCATCAGCCTATTTATGTTGACAAAAGAGAAAATCATTATCATACTTACCAGGATTTTCTTTTCCTCGCCACCCTCCTGGTCAACATGCCCTCCTTAAGTAAGGTAACAGGAAGGGGAGGGTCTTATAGCCTACATTTGATGTTTCATCCTTCTGTCTGGGTTGATGAGCAAAGGAAATAACCATCAGTGTTTTTCTATTCATGTTGAGCAGGAGGATGGCCAGGAAAATAAAGCATGATAACAAATTTCTCTTGTCTGTGTTATATGTGTTGGAAGTTTTAGGTTTAACCTTATCCCATTATGTCATGGTTGGAAGGATATAAACATACTTCCTGCTTTATGTGGTGAATTTTAATGTTACTATTGTCAGAATAGGACCAGATTACTGCCTTTAGATTCAGCAGTGCCGACTCACTTGTTGTCTAAGGGTATGACAAAAATCTCCAGGCTCGTAGTATTTGTAGAAAAATAAGAATATTTAATGCTTTGTTCACTGAACAAGGTACAGCATAGATTACAATAGAATGAAATTGAGCAAACACAGGCACAGGGAACTAGCATGAGATGTTAACTGCTGTCCCTTCAATCCTACTGTCTCCCTCAATCAGACTGTGTCCAGACCAGACATCTGGGCTTTCTTATACACCTTTGGTCTGGAAAAATCACTCCTCCAGAAAAGTCAGCTTTTGCCCCAACCGTTGTTTACGCATGCACCCCCTGGCAATGCAAGTTAGCTATTTACCATACAACTGCATAACTTGTTTGTACAGTTGTGTCGTGTACTCCTTGTGTTATATAACAAACAACATTCCCTCTATTATAAATATATATCATATAAAATCATATAAAATATAATGCAGATATACTATAAAGGTATGACCCCCACACACTCCCTACAACTATTGCCTGAGGATACCTGAAATGGTGAAATGTGCAGAAAAAATAGATTTTTTGTGCAGTAACTGAAAATAAGACCGCGCCGCGTTACTTCAGTCCCCTCTTTGTTATTGGGTGCTTCCATGTAGGAGTGATGGTTACAAATAAAGTTGAGTGAATGTAAACCGCAAATCTGTTAAAAACGTATCCTTTGTTATCATTATCATTATTATTTTTGTGCAGTAATCATCATGTTCTAAGTACTGTGTGCTGCAGGTAACATTTACTGTGTTAGTGCTGCTCCTTGATATCTGCAAGGTTACTGGTTTGCATTGCACTGTGGAACACATGGATAATTCACAAGTCGAATTTAAGAGTTTTCACCAAAAAAAAAAAGTGAAAATCCACTTTTAGAATTTTCACTTCAACCTTTAATAAATCTGCCCCTAAAAGTATGGTGATCTTAATTATGGAAATATTCCTTTTCTGGAAAACTCCAGGTACTGAGCATTCTGGATAATATGTCCCATGCCTTTACTGAGAAAATAGTAGGCACAAAAAACCCCTATTAAAGTACCCCTATAAACACTGCACCCCCATCTGTGTTGGACAGAAAAAGGAATTGACACTAAAAAGTAAAACTTATTTAATCTATTAAAAAATACTTGGATATATTGCTATTTCAAGAAGTCATCAATGCCACTCATTAAAGCATTAACAGGCCTTGGATTTGTGACAAGGCCACAAAGGCTAGGGTCTAAGGCGCGGACAGCAGAATTTCGTATTTTAATTGGTTACCAGCACTGGAGACAGTGGGAGATTTGCAAGCTCTCCCTTACGCCAATCCATGGTGCTAGTACTCTGGACCCAACACGTTACGACGTGCACATGTGTGCATGAACAGGAAGGGGAAGCAGCGGGTAATGGGTACGCGACAAGCTGTGCCGGCACCAGATTTGTAAATCCTGGCCTGGGCATTAATAGAATCTGCCATGACAACATCATTCAGCAGGGTATTCCATAATCTTACTGTCCTCATTGTGAAGAACCACCTTTGCTGCTTCAAATTAAAAATCAGTTCTTACAGTCTAAAATGGTGGCCTCTTGTTTTTTTTATCTTTTCTATGGGAACAAAACACCCTACTACGTATCTATAATGTCCTCTAATAAACTTGTAAAAAGTAATCATGTCCCCTCACAAGCAACTTTTCCTCAGAGGAAAAGACACACATGGAGAATCAGTTGCCTGGCGACAAATCACCTCTTCTCCGGTTGATTAATCTCCCCGAACTGCCTTACCGCCAGCTAGAATCGAAATCGCCAGCGGGATTGCAGTTCAGGAGGTTAGTCGCCCGAAGAAGAGGTGATTTGTCGCTGGGCGACTAAGTCTCCCTGAATCTCCATGTATGTCTCTGCCCTAAGGCTTTACTCATAGTTTAATTGTGTCATTCCTTTTACCAGTGTAGGGACCCACAGGGTTAATGTGCCCCTTTGGCTTTAATTCCCTATACTTGATCTCCCTAGTTGCTGGGCAGAGGCTCCTGTAGCTCAATATAATTTGCATAAGATATGCTATTGGCCAGGAGGCGCTGTGACCACGTCCTCTCACACTCTGGTATAGTGAGTGAGAAGGGGTGGATCTTCCTCTTTGGCTGCTGGATGCTGATCCAGCTGGGTGTGCCCAGGGCAGCCTGGGTACAGCAAGGCCCAGAAAATCCATGTGCTCTAGAGGGAGCCGTACCTTTAGAGATATGTCGGGGAGCGGGGACCCCGTGAATGAGGCAATAGATAGTGGCAGGTGTAGCTCCTGTAACAGTACACTCTAGGAGTGTAAGTCAGTTAGGGTTGAGCTAAAAAGAGCAGTATTGGGCTCCAACATAGGTGTGGCAGTTTGGAGGTATCTCTCCCAGGCCATATTGCCTGTAGTGTAGGGATCCCAGTGGTGAGGGAATCAGGATAGAGAATTTCCTTGAGGTGATCCAGGCTGCTATGGGGATATGTTGCAGAGGTGAAATGAGATTCCTGCCAAGGGAGTGTCATCCTGTGTTACGCTCTGCATGTGATGTGCCTGCGCCACTAGTCTCTGAAACACTGTAATGTGAGTAAGCCCTGTGGATATTAAATAAACTCTTTTTGTTCTGTTTTGCTGCAAGAACATCCTGGCTCCCATTCTTTTTCTGTTTTATTGCACATTACACTACACCACACCTTTTATCTTCCATGTAGCAAATGGCCCTAGCCTGAAGTGTCAGAGTCATGTGTAACCCATGCTCTAGTGCACTAGATGGTAATTATCCCTGTTGGCCCGTATAGCCCAAAATAGCGTTACACCAATTTAGTTGTATGTCTCTGCACTCTCACCAACTCATTAATACGCTTCTTAAGGACCAGGGCACAAAATTGCACTGCATACTCAATTTCCTCACCAGAGAACGATAAATAGGCAAAATCATGTTTTCATCCCTTGAGCAATGCCCTTTTTGTGCAAGATAGGACTTTATTTAGCCACTGGATGACTGTCTAGTCTTGTTACACACTTTGTATGCTAAAAATCACCAAATCCATGTCAATTAAAGGAACACTAACACCAAAAAATTAAAGTGTTTTAATGGAATGACAATATAATATACTGCTGCCCTGCTCTGGTAAAACTGGTGTATTTGCAATAGAAAGACTACTATAGTTTATATAAACACATTGTTGTGCAGCCATGTGGGCAGCCATTCAAGCATAGGATACACAATAGCTCAAAGATAAGTTCTGAAGAATTCCATTTCCTTTAAACAGGCCCACAACATAAACATTTAGAGGCAGATTTATCAAGGGTCGAAGTGAAAATTTGAATTAAAAAAATTCTAATTTCAAGCTAATTTGTGTGTACTTCAACTAGGGAATAGTCCAAATATGATTAGAATTTGTAAAAAATGTGAGAATTCAAATATCGAGATATGTACTGTCTCTTTAAAAATTCGAATTCGACTATTTGCCATCTAAAATCTGCCAAATGGGGGACCTCCCAGAACCTATTTTGAGTCAATTGGTGGACTTTAAAAAACTTTCAAGGAAAGATTTTTTTAGGAAAATCTTCGAATCGAATTCAATCTAATGCGCTGTTACTTTGAATCATACGATTCAAATTCGAATCCGAATGTGAATAAATTCGGTAAGCGCTAATTTGTGTCTAATTTCCCCGCTTTGCCTGCGGCAAATAAATTCACAATACTGAGGTGAAAATTCTGCTGGCAAAAAATCCAGCAGAAAAAACATTTTGTCGCGAGTCAAAATAGTCGATTGCATGAAAATTGTCGTGCATCAAAATTATTCAGACGCCCACTGACATTATGCGGTTTGCAATTTTTTTGTTGTTTTGCAAATTATTTACTGTTTCGCAAATTTCGCTGGAAATTCGCAAATTTTTCAGCGAATCGAAATGAGACAAATTCGCCCATCTCTAAAAGCCTCCAAACAAGTTGTTCGGCACAGAAATAGAGATTTCTGGAGTAATATATTACTAAGCTTTGCCTAGTTCTGGGGGATGTTTCACGAAGGCAGTGAGTACCTTCTCTGGGGTGAGTACCTTCTCTGGGGTGTTTTTTTGTGCAGTAACCGAAAATAAGACTGCTCTGACCGCGCCGCGTTACTTCAGTCCCCTCTTTGTTATTGGGTGCTTCCATGTAGGACTGATGGTTACAAATAAAGTTGAGTGAATGTAAACCGCAAATCTGTTAAAAACTTATCCTTTGTTATCATTATCATTATTATTTTTGTGCAGTAATCATCATGTTCTAAGTACTGTGTGCTGCAGGTAACATTTACTGTGTTAGTGCTGCTCCTTGATATCTGCAAGGTTACTGGTTTGTATTGCACTGTGGAACACATGGATAATTCACAAGTCAAATTTAAGAGTTTTGACCAAAAAAAATGTGAAAATCCACTTTTAGAATTTTCACTTCAACCTTTAATAAATCTGCCCCTTCAAGTATGGTGATCTTAATTATGGAAATATTCCTTTTCTAGAAAACTCCAGGTACTGAGCATTCTGTGTGAAGATCAACTGATGTGATAAAGTAATTAAACAGTTACCAACATGATCTCTACTGGGAATTGCAGGGAGTTGCTACTGGCCTAAGATCAATTACAGTACAAAGTACAAGTAAGCAAACCGTTATTTTAAAACCTCATCTCATAACCCAGCTCCACTTAATATAGGGGCGCCACAGGGTTCTGTGCTTGGGACTTTTTATTCTTCCTATAGATTATTATTAATAATTATTATTAGTAATAATATATAATTAATAATTATTAGGAGTGGAGACAAACATCACCAGTGATGTTGCCCATAGCAACCAATCAGCAATTAGATTTGAACAGTCACCTACAGTTAGAAAAAAAAGCAAAGTTTTAAATGGTTGCTATGGGCAACCTGTGATGTTTGTCTCCAGTGTTAATAAATATGCTCCTCTGTCTTTGGAAGGAGTTATTCACTCATTTGGTTTTAAATATCATCAGTATTCTGCTGATATCCAAACATATATATATATATATATATATATATATATATATATATATATATATATATATACTGTATATGAACCACTTCACTTAAAGTGAGACTCAAATCTCCAACTGCCTCCAGTTCCTAGCAAACTCTACCTGCATCAATGCCACCTACTGGCCTCCTTAACTCACAACATTCCCCAATACTGTCTTAAACTATGCTGCTAGAATTATCATACTCTCATCTAAGAGAGAGCATTCTCCCCCATACCTGAAATCCTTATCTTGGCTTCCCATTAAACAAAGAATAACTTATAAACTCCTCATAATTTCAAAGCCCTTCAGTAATCACCTAACTATCTATTCTCTTGTGACTCCATATATTCCTGGCCAACTTTTTGTTCCTCTCAAAGCAACTGTTTTGTGGTTGCATCACCCACTGGCACTGCTGTTTTTTCCCTTAAACTGTTGTCTTATATTGCTCCTTACATTTACAACACCATCCCTGAATTCTTTTGGGAAGAATTTTCTCTCAGTGTCCTAAAAATGAACTCAAACTGACCCACTTCTGGCACTTATAATGCAGTGGCATCCACTGTAAACTGCAGTACGTAAATCCTTCTGTTTGTGTCTGTTTTACCCACCCACTGATCCCCTACCTTTTCAACACTTAGCACTTGATCTTTAAACTAATGTAATTTCAAGTAGAAAACAACTTTAAGACTGAAAAAACCTCTCTGGCCCAAACAAAATTACATTAATTTATTTCTTCATGGTGGCATCAAAATGATTCTGCTTAAATGTTAGTAATTAGCCCATCTTACAGTTCAGTTACTATACACATAATAGGTCACAGTTCATTATTTTAATCTCTAAAGCAAACAAACTAAATGTATAGTGTTGATAAATATTGCCATCTGAAGTTTAGGTACAAACCTTTTCAGCAGACATTGTTGAGGCACTTCTGTCTAAACAAAACTACCAAAGACTTGCTTAATGACTTAATGAAAAAAATTTAAAAACTTACTCGTAAAACTCAGCGGCTGGTGTTGTCTTGAATTTAGAGTATTTAGTATTGTAGCTGATCATGGACATATTGAGTAGCATTGGGTCCGTGCAGTTGGGACTGTTCCATTCATTCCCACACTTGATCCAGGGCAACTCAGATGTAAAAGAAGATACGAGATAATACAAAGACCAAGCGATGATGACATTGTAATAGAATCCGACATAGAGAGCTATTAATATCACAGTATAGCCCACACCTGTATAACAAAACACAGATAGAACATACATTTGTAATATTTCATTCCATAATCATCCAGTGATAGTCTAACTATCCACTTCAGGTAATTAATGTATCAGTTTGGGTCTCTGATACGGTTATAAAGTGTGAAAATACAGACTGTGCTGCAGATATCTTTTAAAACATTGCCATAAATTGTTTGCTTCATGATATCACCATTAACCTACAGTAATTTGTTTCCTTTTTAAAAATTGTATGCAATTATTTTATATCTGTTAATGTGGCATTTTATATAACATCTAAGAGGAAGAGTATAAAAATAACTGCAAAATGGGTACAATAAATCTGAAATGAAAAATGCTTTCTGGATCTATTTTTAATTTTTAAAAAAATCCTAGTTTTTTTTTGTTAGAAGGTAGGTTACCATAAATATACAGCACTTTCTAAAGACAACCCTTCACGTTGATTACAAAGAAAACATTTTTTTGTTATTGTATATTTTCTTTAAAGATCCATAAATGTGTCTGTAATGTCAAAAAATGTACTTGGAGAACCCCTAAGTAAGATAATAGGGTTTCTTGATGCAAAATATAGGACTAAGCATATCTTTATTCATTATTCTATTTAAAATAATCTTAATTTTAGTTTGAATCTTGGTTTACATCAGTACAATAGCTTTTTGTTCATGGATCCGCACACACAAATTTTTCTGCCGTGGGTCATGCACCCTTTCCTTTTATTTATTTACACCACCAACAATATCATATCAACGTTTCGGGCGGTACAACCTCCCTTCATCAGGTGATCCTCATCTGATGAAGGGAAGTTGTACCACCTGAAACGTTGATATAATATTCTTGGTGGTGTAAATAAATAAATAAAAGGAAGGGGTGCATGACCTACTGCAGAAAAATTTGTGTGTGCGGATCCATATTAAATATATCCCTTGATATTCGACCATAAGTAAATTTGCCCCTAGATGTACTTTTACAAAGTAAAGAATTAACAGTAACTCAAGACACCTTACTAATTATACTTGGAAGCCCGTTTATTTATATTTTTTACAAATTTCGTTTTTTTCTACGAATCTCAAAAAATATATACAGTTTTCCTACATTTCTTAAAAGCTCTAAAAATTTGAGATTTATTTAGTGTAAAACCCACAAAAACCTCTATTGCAAAACTTTTTTCTCTACAAATTGTTTTCAAGGTATTCGGATTTTTTACTGCACAGTTTAGAGCATATTTTCTTTGCACTTTTTATATTTGGATCTTTTAATAAATACAATGACAATCATGGGTTCAGAGTTTGTGGGGCTCATTTATAAACTTTGCACAGGGCACATTGGTTCATACAGTGAACATATTTGCCCTGCGCATGGTTACATTTATAAAGCTGAACAAGAGTGTGGAAACACAATTGCAATTTTTTTTTCAGTCTGGGAATGTCTATAAGAGCTTTTTAAAAATGGCAAAAATAGCAAATTGGGAATATTATGTGCGCACTCTGCATTCACTCTCTGCCACAACTTTGGTGGCGGAGAAAACAAAAGTTTTGCAAATTGCGAATTTAAGTTACTGTCAGCGCTAATTTCACGCACAACAACCTCGCACAGTGGGTGCACTCATGCAAACACCCGTCTCATTTGCAAAAATTTATTCACAATACGAATTTGCAAAAACCGGATATACGGGCACAGCAGTGCAATATTTTAGCTTTCAGGAAAAAACATGGGCAATACAACCATTTGCAAATAAATATGTGCTGCGCAAACTTTATAAATGACCCCCAGTGAGTTTAGTTGTTGTCTCAAAAACCTCTAAAAAAATCTCCTCATCTTCAATCACCATATACCTCAATAAAACATGAATTATGGAAAATGTCTGGATATTTTATCAAAGGCTGATGTAAATACAACTGACAAAATCTACTTTTTTATCTTGTATTATAACCATTTTACTTTCAGTGGAAAGTTTTACTACCAAACACAGGGCAAGGCCATGTAACTGCTTGTGCCCTGACATATGCCAGTTTATTTTTAGGTCTTTGGGAAGACACTATTGTGCTTATTGACTGATTTCATGTATCATACAAAAATTGTAACGTGGATAATATATCAATGATATCCTGATGATCTGGCAAGGTACAAAACTTCAAGGTACAACTTTGCAGATTCCTGCTGCCTGTCTAGACCCTTGGCCCATCTTTGACTACGATTTGCCTGACGTCTTGTTGCCATAGCACTTTTGCCACTCCTCCACATGGCTGGTCCTTAATCACCCTCACATGCTGTTCCATTGTGGGTGATGCAGGAGAGGATTTTTCCCACTTTGGTTCCAGTGAACCGTGAGTAACCTGACAGTTTGAAATATGCCCCAGAAATGACATATATTTTGTCTATCCCATTTGCTTTAGATGGATGAAAATCCCCTGGTTCCTGAGAGCAACTGTGCAAATTTTTGGATCATCTTAGTATTAAGAATTAATTTCAGTAACCCTGTATTTTCACTAAATTCCTGAAACTATCTAACACTATCTGTGGGAAATAATTCCACAGTTCACATTTTTACATCTAAATGGATGCCCTTGAATCTGCTAGAATCTACTGTTGAATAAAGAATCAGATGTTTATTGTATGATCCACTTGTATATTTATAGATTAGTGCCATTGGCATGCACATATACTTTCCTCTAAATGCTCTACTCAAGGTCATTAATGAACAAGCTGAATACAGAACATGGTGGCACCCTGTGGAGAACCATATTTCAAGCAGAAAACTACCTTTGATCACCCCCTGTGCAAGATCCTTTCACAATTTTCTATCCATGTACATACAGCATCACTAAGACCAACAGTTTTTAATTTAAAAAGCAATGGGCAGCAATCTGCCCCCCTCCTTTGAGTGCTTAGTGCAGTTTTAGCCAGACCATGGCTAATTTTCTCAGATATCTTTATCTGGTATGGTGGCTGTGGATTGGAGGAAAGTGAATGTATTTCCAATATTAATAAGGGATTACATTCTAGCAATTATAAATCAGTAAATTAGACATCTATGATGGGTTGAATTTTATTTGAAGGTTTGTTAAGAGATCACATTCAAGTTTCACACTCCGTTAAATACATTGTAGAAAAGTTAGGCTATGTCAGTTTCTTTAGCAGTTATTAATGTATAGAACAGTTGTACATTTTAAATAATATTTTATGTGCATTTGTTATATGGAATAAAATAGATTGCCTGAAAGCAAATAACTATATTTGTTGGAAACATTGCCTTTTAGATAGAATGCTGATATGTATTGTATAATATGTACAAATTATTTTATAACCATAACTACCATAGTAGCCATTAAATGTATAGTGAGGATTTCTAAACATAAAAATCCTCTTAATCTAATTAGGATTCTCTTCTGCATTCTGGAAGAAAACAGAACAAATAAATACCACTTACCTTTGAAAAGGGGGCATATCTTCCATACTGTTGCTGCGCCTTCTCTATTGTATTGTCCAAGAGCTAATTCCATGTAGAAAAGAGGCATTCCAGCAATTATAAGGAACAGTGTGTATGGGATTAGAAATGCACCTGGAAAAACAATTCCTAATGAGTCCAGTTGAAAATGCATTTATTTTAGCAGTAATAATAAAGCTATGTGACAGAAAAAGAAACAAATATATTTTGATTTGGAAGTTTGTTTGTATGACTGTATATAATTATTAACTGTAAATTGTAAATTTGTATTTACAGTAAACATATTTAAAATGACAAATTCAAAAGGGGTTTTAGATGGCTTCAATTTTTAATTTTTTTTTTTTTGCATTAATCTGGATTAGATAGCAGTTAAACAGATTTCATTTAGACATAATAGATGAACTTGATGACCTTGTGTTACTTTTAAACTTTAATTACTATGTTACTATGTCAGTCTGCATCTCTGTTAAAACCAGTAGCTTTCACAATCCAAACAGTAATAGTTTTCAATATGAAAGACCAATACATCAAGGTAGAATTACTTTGCCTTTGGAAGAGTTTGTTCCTCAGTAATTGCATGTGCCTTAAGCAAGTCTAAAATCCGGCAACAGTTAAGAAATCCTTTGACGAAACTGTGGGGGCCTGTGCTCCAGAGAGCTTACTACAAGGAAAACCCAAGAAAAATAGAAGTAGCTAAATCCCATTTTATCCCTTTACAGCTGTCTAATTAAGAGAATTGCAAGAAATACAACATTTTCATTGAAGTCAAATGTTTTGTATAAGTAGACAGAAAACATATTTTAAGCCTTTTTCCTGCTATAACTGTGCACATTGCACAATTGCAAGATTTATCATAATGTGAGATTAGAGATTCCACAGAAAAAAAACACCATCTTTATGTTTTTTAAACTGCTAATTCGGAGAGACGCCGTGTAGGACAGGTAAGCAGGCAAGGGGGGAGGGGTGTGGTAGAAATTACCCTGAGTAAAAAGTCATTTTTGCACATGTATAAATAGTGCCCATTTTTTCCCTATGCCATGCAGTTATGTACATGCACACAAATTTTGAGGCCAGTGAACACAACCAAACTTTCCTCCTTCACATTACACATAAGCTGGAAAACTAGAATAGATTTTAAAAGGCTTGTAAGAACTGTTTTGGAAGGTTTTTAGAAATTGACTTTTACTGTGTTCAATAGATATAGCAACCTTGGCTAAAAATTCACTTCTTCCAAACTAAAACAAGTTAAATACTTTTAGGTCTATAGTTCCATTTGTGAAATGTGTATTATAAAGTAAAAGATAGGTCTATGGTTCCATTTGAGAGATGTGTAGTATTATAAAGTAAAAGATAGTTTCTGATTATTTGAATCCCATCCCCATTATAACATATTCAGTCATCCTTTCATCTGTAGTAAAAGTGACTTTTGTGTTAAATAATTGAAACAAAACCAAAGTTTCTAAGGTTTTGAAATGGTTTTAGTTAAAAGTCTAAAATGGGGGTGGCAGCTCTAAAGTGGGGGGTTGAATTTTTTGAGATAAATATATTTGGTGAGTTTTTTATCCTTGTGTTATTGCCTGCTCTTTTTTTCCCTGATGAAATAACATGCTTTCCTATATGTCTGTAAAATATATTGTTTAGCATGAGGTTTGATATTTTTGTGGATAAATTTTAGGTCCACGTTTAAAAGAACTATTAGAGGCCCATTTACTAAATTTATCAAATTTAGTTTTCTTTTTTTCATGAATCTCGGCAAATGTGGGGTTTTCCAAAATTTCTAAAAAGCCAAGAAAACCTCTTAGGCAAAACTTCACCAAATAAAAGTTGTCAAGGTGCTATATAAGTCAATGGGAGCTGCACTGATATGATTGGACCTCTTTAAAGGTCAATATATAAATAAAAACTGGGTAAATAGATAGGCTGTGCAAAATAAAAAAAATGTACTATATAAAGGCTGGAGTGACTGGATAGGTAACAGAACAGAACACTACTTCCTGCTTTGCAGCTCTCTTGGTTTATACTGATACTGTTATCAGGCAGTAACCAATCAGTGGCTTGAGGGGGGGCACATGGGTCATAACTGTTTGCTTTTGAATCTGAGCTGCATGCTAAGGATCAATTGCAAACTCACTGAACAGTTGTGTCCCATGTGGCCCCCCTTCAAGTCGCTGACTAACGCAGAGTTAGAGAGCTGAAAAGCAGGAAGTTGGGTTTTGGCTATTATGTTACACATCCAGTCACTCCAGCCTTTTTAGATTACATTTTTGACCAACTAACTATATTAGAAACATTTTTTATTTTACACATACAATCTATTTAACTAGTTTTTATTTTTACATTGAACTTTTAAATCCATTCAGACTTTTAGAGGCTTTCAGATTTCTTTTCCCTAGAAATTTTCGAAAAAGTAAAATATTTGAATTTAAAGTGGGAATCTTGGTGTTAGAGATTGTGAGTTTAGTTGTGATTTCAAAAACTTCTAAAACCACTAACATGTAATAAGTAAATTATTTAGCAACATTCTCATGTTAGCCCCCCTGGCTGGACTTTTCAGCTGCAGGAGTGGAGTGACTTCAAATAAGGGTGAACAAATGTGTGAAACGACCACTATTAAGATGCACTTTTTCTGCATGTGAGTACCATTAGCTGGGAATTTGTCGTGATGCTAAACAGTCAAATCTATTTAAATTCTGCACATACTATAAGAACTAGTAAATGAACAGGCATACATGTCCACCATAACTGTTTTAATTTAGGATGGGGACTATATTTGAGAAAATAGTTTCTTGATTTTACATGTATTAATAAATACATTTTTCACATTACATATGAATTATTGCAGAGTGTGCGACTGCACAAGATATCACATTGCCTGGATAGCCTAAGGAGGGCATTTTTTGCTATATACTTGAGTGCAGTAAAGTTGGCTCTTTTTCTTTCTTTGTTGGTGTTCATATTTAATACTTACAAATATAAATCTAACGGAGCACCGTCAGGTAATTCTCCTGTCTCAAGATTGTAGCATTATTGGAGGTGCAGACACCCTTATGTATTAAATATAATAAAAACTATGAATTAAAAAAAGAGCTGAATGATCTGAGCAGTGTGTGCTCAGGTCAGAATAAATCAAAACTCTTTGTGTGCACCACAATTTGTTGTGCGCGCTAGCCTCAAAATGTGTGTGTGCGCGCGCATAAACACAAACCTTAGCGGGAACATTGTTATGGACTAGCAGTAGATATCAACTAGCATTACAACAATAAATGATGTGGGTAAGGAGCATCAGGACTCGTGAGGTTTCAAACCCCGATCCGTGTAGTGGCTCATATGAGCTTTTCCCTGTTGAGCCACTGGAGGCCTTTGGAGGCCTTTCTTCACTAAAGTTCTCACAACTGTAGGTTTCCTCTATAATCATCACTGTTTAAAGATACTTATCGATCCGTGCTGCTTCGCCCACAACGATCCTCTGTCCTGCACAGGATCCGAGGCGCGCGTCCGGTTCGATGTCCTCGATAGATGCAGGTTTCATGACATATGGAGGTAAGGGGTCGCAGGTGTTTGTCACCTGCATCAATTCAGTGCTGATACAGATGCAGGCGTGCATCTGATTAGTCGCCTGCGCCAATTCTGCGCATGCTCCTTGCCTATTTAAAGATGCCAGCGACTTTTGACAAGTTGCTACTTGATCTTTTGCTCCTGCAGATTCTAAGCTACTCCTGTTCATCCTGATTCTCTGGCTTTTGACTTCGGCTTGTTATTGGACTCCTGACCCTCTGCTGCCTGACCCGACCTTGACCTGCTTCTCGTTTCCGCTTTTTCGCTACCCAAACTGACTTCGGCCTAAATCTCAACTTCAATTCCGTCTCTGCCTGAACCCTGACCTTCATCTGGTTCCTGGACCCATTTCCATCCATTACCGGTACTCATGCCTATTTACACAATCTCTTCCCTGTTCTCACGTCCAGGGATTTGAAGGTGTTGCTTGAGAGCATCTAACTGGAAGCATCAATACCTCGGTACGTGATACACTGTCCCCTTCCTCCACTTTCATTAAGGCCAGGTGTTTAACTCTAGGTTTAACAAGTTTCTTCAGTATTACCAAGTATTACCAGTATTAACAATCTCTGATTTTCTGAGGTTGTCATTCATGTTGCGGAATTCGCAGGGATCCGCTGTGCATTCAGAGTGTTTTTTCCGCTGAATTCAGAAAAATCAGTGAAAATGTATTAATAAATGGGGGGGGGGAATCGGTGCAGATTTGGTCAGAATGGTTTTCAGAAAAAAGTGAGAAAATATTGGATAATCTTTGGATGTCTTTGCGTTTCTAAGCATATTGAGAGGTGTAGTTCTGTACCAGCGTGGTGCTGCAGGATGAACCCTGGAAAACCCACATTTT
Organism: Xenopus laevis; assembly: GCF_017654675.1. Lineage (NCBI taxonomy): Eukaryota > Metazoa > Chordata > Amphibia > Anura > Pipidae > Xenopus > Xenopus laevis. Next base: position 26,544,888 of record NC_054378.1, on the reverse strand, counting down.
CGGGATTTATTATACCTCGAAGATGGACAAGGTCAGAATCTGAAAACCTGGCATCTCAGACCTGCCAAGGTTGTTTACAAGTCAATGGGAGAGGTCCTAACCTATTTGGAAGTTTCTGTGGGCTATGCTGGAATCCGAAAAATTCAGGCTGTTCTGGAAAAAGCATAAAAAAATTGAGCGATTAGGGGTTTCATTCGATTTTATCGAGTTTGTCACTGATCTGATGAAATCATGCTTTTTTTTAATAATAAATAAGGTCCAATCATGGATTCTAGTTTGGTTGGACTTTTTTATTTTAAAAATTCGGATTTTGATAAATAAGGCCCCCCTAGTAATAGGTAAAACCACAACGTTTCCCCCTCACCACTTAATAATGTATGATCAGTTAGCTTCTCTAGCCCAATTTTAAACAAAAAGAACAGGGTATAGACACCCCAAGGACATCATATAATGAGAGCCAGTGGGTTGAGGCACCACAAGCACAAAATAAACAGTGTACGGCTGTGGGTACTGACACTCCAGTCACATTATACACAATAAGAGACAGTGTTTAATGAATTGGGGAGGTGCACTTGACACTTGCCACTCCATTTTTTCATGAAAGCCCCCCTTATTCTGCTGCCCCGTGTACTCTCCTATCTATCCTTTTGCTCTCTTACTAGTTTCCACTTAAATATTCAGAATATAACTGGCACCCCAAGTACATTATACACAGTTAAAAACAGTGAATATCCACACCCCAAGCACATTATACAGAGCATTATATGAAATATGAGTTAGTAGGTACAGGCACCCCAAGCAAACTGTGCATAGTGAGTACTCACACTTATAATATATAATAGAGAGGCATACATTATCTTCATAAGCTAATGTTAAAGTCAATGGGCATCCGAATAGGGTTGACGTGAGGCAATTTTGACGCAAGTGACTTTTCGGACGCGCGTTTTTCGCCGATTAATTTTTGCGGGAGATTGCCAAATTTGTTCGCCCGTGGCGAAACTCGGATGTTTGCCACAAATTCGTGCCAGGTGAATTTATTCGCCCATCACTACTTTTAGGAAAATACTGCCCAATCATTATGAAAGTAAATCACAGCTCCACCAACATGCCCCCTTTTGCACCACAAACAAGCACATTGTTATGAACACAAGTTACCCATGGGAAAGGTCCACATTATAAATTATAGGTGCATATATAAATATAAAGTAAAAGCAACATACTACTAAACTTATATTTTTTATCTCTGCTCTGCTTTTCTTTCCCTTTTATTTTCTTATACATCTCTGTCTTGCTTTCTTCTAATTATTTTTCTTTAATTACTCTTATAATTATTTTTCTTTCTTCCAGCATTTCTTCTAATCTCTTACATTTTCTTTACAGTTTTTCATACTTATCTAGCTCTTCCTGTTCTTCAGCTAGCACATTTTCCCCTTTCTCTTCAGTATGTGTTTCTCTTCAGTATGTGACTCCTGCCTCTTGACTCTTTTGGCAGCTCTCCCATTTTTTTGTGCCCTGCCCTGGAAAGTTAAACACATCACTTGTGCCATACCTTTCTTAGACAACACTGTCTGTTTTGTTACTCAGATAACAGTCATAACGCGTTAAATGCTGGTTAAATGCTGGTCTGTGACTGCAGAGTATAACAATGTTTCTATGCCAGAAAAGGTTACTTATTTAAATGAGGCCAACAAGGCCCTCCTGGCAGTCCTCAGGGGCCCCCATGTGCAGACATGTCGTGATGCATTTGTATGTACCTACACGTTGCACTGCATACGCATGCACATACATGTTGCGCTGCATGCGTATGCAGGTACATGTTGCGCTGCATGCACATGCACATACACATTGCACTGCATGCGCATGCAGGTACACGGTGCTCTGCATGTGCATGCACGCACACATCACGCTGCATACTCATGCGAAAACACGTTGCAATACATGCGAATACACGAACATGTGCTGCATGCATATGCGAGCACACATTGTACTGCATGCGCATGCACGAACACCTCGCGCAGGTTTTAGTTCTTTATGGGGCAGGGGGAGTAGGTCTGGGCTGAGTTATATATATACACTGGAAACCTGTAAGTAGTCACATATTTTGTATATAGTTAGGAATAAGTTGGTCTACATTTTGGTCAGTAGGTGGCAGCAGCTCCTATGATTGGCTTTGGCTTGAAAACCCTTGGGAAGGTCCTTGGTCCTGTAAAATCAATAACGTTTTATGGATGCAATGAGCCAGGAAATAGGCACTTATTGTGAGGCAGTCACTCTAGGTATAGCTAGTTGGCATGTTTCCTTATTCACCTCTGAATAAGACTGTGATTAGTTAGCAAGGGCAGCTGAGACCGTGACTAAGCGAGTAGTGGAGTAGAGACTCAAGTGGTCCTGACAAATTGAGTAGTGGAAAAGTATTCTCAAACAGCTACTGGATGCTTTTTCAAGGATGCCATTTTAGTGGGAAAGTGAATGAGATACCAGTTAACAGTGGTGGGCCAAGCTGGAAGGGTGCCTTAGGCAGCCTGGTCATTCACCTAGGCAACTTGGCTGAACGGAGTGAGCTAGTTGGAGAACTCCAACTTCTATATGGAGGATATGTTTTGGGAGCATGTGGAGAAACCAGGGTGGGTATGCTGTGTAATGACCCAGTGCAGGGTTTGGCAGAATTGGAAGAATCTGCACGAAGTTGCCAGGCTGTGCACACAACTGAGCTGGAAGCAGTAGGAGGTCCCCCCAATGTGTGCTTTTGGGCTTCTTTGAGGCTGCATTAATGAAATTTGTGTTGTGCTGGGTATGAGTGAATCACTGCAATAAAGGTTTGTTTAATTTATGGCAAAAACATTTACAGCTCTTTCTGACAATACTAATGGCCTGAACTTTATTTTAAACCTTTTTACTGCCAACTGTGTAGTTATTACATTATGAGCAGCGGAAATGGCATATTGCCAACAATGTTCTATCTACTTTTTCTAGTTTAAGGTTATGCTTAAACTAAATATATTGCCTAGCAATGTGACTTTCCTTAACTGTTACTAAGTGCAAACAAAAGAGGTTAATGGGAGTTCAAGCCATACATTGTTATTACGTCCATTAGTTTAATACCCATGGCAACAAATTGTTCTTTGGGGACATTGCATAACACTGCCTATACCCTTTGCTAAATATGGCCCTTGTAAGTGAAATGGAAAATAAAACAACAAACAACCACTATTATTTATGGCTTCTGTGCTGCACAAATTAAAAGTATGAAAGGCAATTTCCACAAACATTGTTAATTTAATTTTTTTAGTATGTACCAAGTTAAATTGTACTTTAAACAGTACTGATGACTTTATAGGAACAATTTCACAAAATAACTCTGGCTAAATCAATTAACAGCTTTTTTGCTTGAAGACATGGAATACATCCCATTACGGTTAGACACAAATGAGAACCACAATATATTGGAACACTACTGTCTAATAGCTTGATCAAGTTACCTTAATGCCTTCAAGGCTTTCAATGTGGGAGCATTGATTTGCTCTTAATAATAGAGGTATTCATTGTTTTTTTGTAAGTTATTTCAAATTATGACATTAGAAGCATTTTGAAAAAAAATAGCAAACAAAATACAAGGGCACTGCCATTCCTTTATATACATTATCTAAATATCTTAGAAACATAAATAATGCTTTTTAGTCTTCCCATATGGTTCCTTTAAGTGTTTCATTTGTTCGTAAGCTATATAATTTACAAAATGAATTATCATTTTATTTATAGAGGGCAAACTATTTAATACATGGTTGGAAAAACTACTACTTGTCTCTTAAAGGGATAGTGACAGTCGGACACGCTATTCTTCTAGGACCCAGATACCTGTAAACTTTCCCGGGGGGGGGGGGGGAGTAAAATTGAGTAAACTGAAATTGGAGTAAGAAATATTACTGGAGTTAAATTAGAGTTAAAAGCATGTCAAAGTCACAAAAGTCAATTAATGTTGTGAATATGATGGTTTTGTACACTATATAACTGTCATTCTATAACATCACTACATATTTACATAAATTAGAAGTTTTTTGAGTTATGAACTCCATTCAGAAAAGATGTAGTTAAAAGTGGCAAATGCTTTTTTCCCACCTTTTGACTTAAAAGGAAACATAACCCCTGAACCATGCAGGTCTTTATTACAATATATTGCATAAAACAGCTCAGATTTAAAACACTGCTTCATCTAAATAAACCATTTTATGAATACTGTATATATTTTAGTAGTATGTGACATTAAATAACTCCTAGCCCAAATTGCCATTTTATAAGCTAAGGACCTCCCTCTGGTTCATATGATTCACTGCGCTCTTACACAAACAAATGGCGTACATACATGCTAGCTTATATTAGCAAATCAATGGACAGAGCTTTGTCTTTTACACAAGTACATTCTTGACAGTAAATGAACAGAGTTCATATATAAATTGGATATATATATTGATACCTACTATATACTAACTGCAGATCTTAAATTCACTATAGCCTATATATTAGCATATATAATGCTTGTTCAAAAAGTCATCCAAGCCATTCTTGAAGGCATTAATAGAAACTGCCATCACAAAAAGGCATTCCACAACCTCACTGCTGTCACCGTAATAAAACTTATGCTGCTTCAAGTAAAAGTTCTGTTACTCAAATATAAAGGGGTGGTCTCTGATGTGTTTTTATGGGAATAAAGATCCCAATATTTGCCTATAATATCTTTTAATGTTCTTTTCTGCAGAGAAAACAACCCCAACCTTGACAGTCATATGTTGATTCTTCCATTCTTTTTCATAGTCTAATTGCTTCTCTACAGCGCATACTCAAGGTGAGGCCTTACCAAGGATCTATAAACAGGTAAAATTATGTTTTCATTCCTCAAGTTAATGCCATTTTTATACAAGTTGGCACTTGGCTTAGTAGCTTCTGACACTATCTAGAGTTAAACAGTATATTATTTACAAAAACTCCCAAACTTTCTCAATATATATATCAACCTGCCTAACTGCTGGTTGATCCAGAGGAAGGCAAAAACCCCATTTGAAGCCTCTCCAATTTACCTCAGAGGGGGAAAATCTGGCAGTACTGTTGCTCCAGTCACAATCTGGGTAATTAAAATACCCCATTATCATTACATCACCCTTTTCTATTTGCATCAGGAGCTCAGCCTCCTAATCCTAATTTACTTTAGGGGGCCTATAGCATACTTCTGCAATTAATTTGCTGGACTCTTTACAACCACCTCCTCCTTTATATTAGCTTCCAAATCCTGCCTAACAAACAGACATACAATCCTCCTTTTCTATTGCCTCTGTTCCTCCGAAACAAACTATAACCGCTCATATTAACTGGCCAGTCATCTGACTCATTCAGCCATGTTTCGGCCACACCAGTCACATCATATTTTCCCTCCAGCACCAGCACCTCCAGATCTCCCATTTTGCCAGTCAGACTCCTTGCATTTGCAAACATACATTTGATACTGGTACCATATTGAACAAATGACATGTGGTCTTCCATATCCTTAACAGTACCTCCAACCAAATCTTCTCCCCATTTTCCCTTCCTTTTCCCACTACCTCATCTAACCTGTCTTCCTTTACTAAACCTTCCCCCCACACCTAGTTTAAAATCTCCTCCAACCCTCAAGCCATCTTCTCCCCCAAAGCAGCAGGAAAGAAGAGAATGGCATTTAAAAACTATAAGTCTGTTGGGACAGAAGCTTCTTTTAATGAACTGGCAGCACTGAGGGCAGCAGAAAATGTGGAGGAAGAAAGGAGGATCGCAGAGCAACTACTGGCAGGGGCCAGTGTAGTTGGGGGAGGAGAATGGGCAGTGGAGGCTAAAGAGGGAGGCAGGTTTGTTAGATTTATGAGGGGAAGTAGGGGACAGAAGGGTAGGGGGGCTGGTCCACAGCTTGTCCAAAACAACAGATTTGCCATTTTGGCAGAAGATGCTGGGGAGGAAAGCTCTGAACTGGGGTGTATGGAGCAGACTGACTCTCGGAGCACCCTGGGGGCAATGGCTCTAATACTGGAGGTGGGGGAAGTGCAAGGAAGGAAAGGCAGGTTTTAGTTATAGGGGATTCAATTATTAGAAAGGTGGATAGGATAATCTGCCATAAGGACCCTTCTGGCTTTGCTGGTGCTAGGGTTTGGAATGTGTTGGAAAGAGTGGGCAAGACCCGGTGGTCTTAGTACACATAGGTACCAATTACAAAGTTAGAGGAGGTGGTGAAGCTCTCAAGAATGATTTTAAAAAACTAGGTGTAAAGTTAAGGGCAAGGACTTCCAAGGTAATTTTACAGATATTACCTGTGCCACGAGCAATGCTAAGAAGACAGCTGGAGCTTAGGGAGATTAATGCGTGGCTGAGAGATTGGTGTAGGGAGGAGAGTTTTGGGTTTTTGGAGAACTGGGCTGATTTCTGATGGTGCAGCTGTTTTGGGGAGAAGATGGCTAAAAGGTTGGAGGAGATTTTAAACTAAGTGTGAGGGGGAGGGTTCAGAAAAGGATTCAGTGAACGACAGGTTAGATCAGATAGTGGGCAAAGGAACAGAAAAAGGGGTAAGAGATTTCGTTGGAGGTTGTGGTCTAGTGGGCTGGCGGGGACGCAGCCGCGCCTCCTGCATCTTCAGCCAAAATGGCAAATCTGTTGTTTTGGACAAGCTGTGGACCAGCCCCCCCTACACTTCTGTCCCCTACTTCCCCTCATAACTCTAACAAACCTCATTAGCCTCCACTGCCACTTCTCCTCCCCAATTATACTGGCCCCTGCCAGTGGTTCCTCTGCGATCCTCCATTCCTCCTCCAAGTTTGCCACTGACTTCAGTGCTGTCAGTTCATTAAATGCAGCTTCTGTCCCAACAGACTTATAGTTTTGAAATGCCTTTCTCTTCTTTCCTCTTAACCTCTTTGCAGCTGGATGATGGCTAGAGGGTTGGAAGAGATTTTGGAGGTGTGGGTGGGAAGGTTCAGTAAAGGATTCCGTGGAAGACAGATTAGATGAGGTAGTGGGCAAAGAAAGGGAAAATGGGGAGAAGATTTGGATGGAGGTACTATTAAGGATATGGAGGACCCCATGTCATTTGTTCAATATGGTACCAGTATTAAATGTATGTTTGCAAATGCAAGGAGTCTGACTGGTAAAATGGGAGAGCTGGAGGTGCTGATGCTGAAGGGAAAATATGATGTGACTGGTGTAGGAGGGTATGTCTGTTTGTTAGGCAAGATTTAAAAGCTTATATAAAGGAGGACGTGGTGTTAAAAAATGAGGGGGCACAAGTCTTATGGGTGAAGTTCTTCACCAATTGTGAAAAATACAGCAAATTAATTATAGGGGTATGCTATAGACCCCCTAATGTAAGTGAGGAGGAGGCTAAGCTCCTGATGCAAATAGAAAAGGCTGCTAGTTTGGGTAAAGTAATGATAATGGGGTATTTTAATTACCCGGATTTTGAGTGGAGCAACAGTAATGCCAGATCAGTTAATGTGAACAAGTTTATAAACTTGTTGCATGACAATTTTATGTCACAGGTTGTTGAGGAGCCAACCAGAAAAAATGCTATTCTGGATCTAGTGATCTCAAATGACTTATAGCAAATGTGCAAGTCATTGAACTCCTGGGTAATAGAGACCATAATGTTGCTGCATTTAATGAACATAAACACTATAATAAATGTTGTAAATCAGCAATCCGGAAGGCAAAGAAAGGAAATGAAGAGTACATTGAGGCTGAGGCTAAGACTAACCCCAAAAAGTTTTTTAATAATATTAATAGCAAAAAGATGTGGGTTGAGAGTGTTGATCCCTTAAATAATGATACCAGTGTGGTTGTAACAGATACAGAAAAGGCAATTGTGCCTTTTAGTATACACTGATTTCTTCAGTGTATACAATAGAGGAGTCAGAGTTCCCAGACTCACTTTATGTCAGGAGCACCCAATGTCGCTCCAGTCTCCGGCGCTGCCGCATCCAAGATGGCGGTGCCCATGACTCACTTGGGCTGATGCCAGCGTGTTGATGTCACCCATCAAATTTGGAAATAAAAGAACTTCCAGGTCACAGGTTCGATGCCCGATTATAGGAATTGCTGACTTGTGTTCCTGGGTTCCCTAAATTCCTAATTGCTATTTTCTGGATTCCTGACTTCTGCTTTGACTCTGATTCTTGCTGCCTGCCTTTTGAACTAAATTTGACTACACTTTCACCTGATCCCTTTTGGATACCGCTGAACTTGGACTTTTACCCAAAGCTTCCTCCTTGGTCCAGACTTCTCCCGCTGGGAGCCGATAGGCCCCATGATACTTCACAGCTGCACTGATGGCTCAGCTCAATCTAGTCAGTGGCTGACTCAGGATATGATTCATAAAGCTTTAATAAATATTTATGTAAACAAGGCTCCAGTGCCTGATGGTATACACCAGCTTAGTTCAGTTTTAGACTGGGCCCTATTTCTGATTTTCTCAGATTCGCTTTCATCTGGTATGGTACCTATGGATTGGAGAAAAGCTGATGTCGTTCCAATATTTAAAAAGAGAGTATGATTTCAGCCTGGCAATTATAGGCCACAGTTTGATCTGTGGTGGGCAAATTATTTGAAGGCTAAGGGATCACATTCAAAATTTTGTCCTAGTGAATGGCGTTATGAGCAGCAATCAGCATGGCTTTATGAAGGATAGGTCATGTCACACCTATAGGATAGGGTACAGAGGGTGGTTGTTAATGGTACATTCTCTGCTTGGAGTAAGGTTCTTAGTGGGGTCTCTCAGGGCGCAGTATTGGGTCCACTTATATTTAACTTGTCCATTAATGACTTAGGGGAGGGTATTGTAAGTAATGTATCAGTGTTTGCAGATGACACAAAACTATCCAGCCCAATTAATTCCATCCAGAATGTGGCATCCTTGCAACAGGATCTTGACAAACTGGCAATCTGGGCAGCTTAGTGGCAAATGAGATTCAATGTCGATAAATGTAAAGTCATGCACCTGGGATGTAAACATATCCATGCCACTTATACCCTTAATGGGATTGCACTAGGTAAATCCATTATGGAAAAGGACCTTGGAGTCCTTGTAGATGATAAACTTGGCTGTAGCAAGCAATGCCAGTCAGCAGCATCAAGGGCAAATAAGGTCTTGAGTTGTATTAAAAGAGGCATAGATTCAAGGGAGGAGGGGGTCATTCTTCCACTTTATAGAGCACCGGTAAGATCCCATCTAGAATATGCCATAGTTTTGGTCTCCAGTGCTCAAACAGAACATTACTGAATTAGAAAGGTTACAGAAAAGGGCAATTAAGTTGGTAAAAGTATAAAAAATCTTAGCTATGATGAAAGACTTGCCAAATTGGGGATGTTCACAGTGGAGAAGAGGCACTTAAAGGGTGATATGATAACTATGTACAAATATATAAGGGGATCACATAATAATCTCTCTAATGCTTTATTTACCAGTATGTCTTTCCAGCTGACACAAGGTCACCCATTCCGATTAGAAGAAAAGAGGTTCCGCTTAAATATTCGGAAGGGGTTTTTTACAGTGAGAGCTGTGAATATGTGGAATTCTCTTCCTGAATCAGTTGTATTGGCTGATACATTAAATAGCTTTAAAAAAGGGATTGGGTGGCTTTTAAGCAAGTGAGGGAATACTTGATTATGGAAGATAGTACTTGCTTGGTCCTTTGCTTTTCAACATGTTTGTGAATGACCTGGGGGGGGCATTGAAAGTACTGCTTATGATACAAAATTGTGCACATTTACCACACTCAATATTTTAGCCAGTTCCTTAATTTAACCAGTAACCTTTTATGTGGCACTGTATCAAATGCTTTAGCAAAGTCATCATCATTTATTTTCATCATCATTTATTTGCGCCGGGACACCCGCCGCACCGTTCCTCTGTTACAGTGCCAGTTCCTATGGACGCACGCGGCACTCACGTCCCTTATTAAAGACGCAGTGACGCTGGCGCATGACGTCAGCGCGCATGGTGCCAAATTCAAAACGGATTTAAGGGAGCTTCAGTGCTGTGTTCTTTGCCGTTATAGGTTTCCTCATTGTGAGTTCCTGGGAGCTAATCTGTATCCTGTTTTGTGATCTGATTCGAGTTTTGACCCCTGTATCCTGTTTTGTGATCTGATTCGAGTTTTGACCCTTGCTGTTTCTGTGATTTTGACCCCTTGCCTGGTAAACTGGCTATTCTACTCTCTGTAATCTGACCCGTGCCTGTCTTGACTCTTCTTGATAGATCTCTTGGTTTGACCCTTGCCTGCCTGACTCCGCTTGTACTCTGCCTGCATTGACCTGGCCTGATCTATCTTGTACCATGACCTTCTGTTAAAGGCGGAAGCAAGAACCGAGAACAGGGTGCTTAGCATTGGTTCTGAATTTAGGGTGCTGACCGTGACTGAATCATGAAAGATTAAGAAAAGAGGTTTGGCAATCACAGAGCTAACCACAGAGTCTATTATTCTCCTAATAGAAGGCAATTAGATTAGTCTGGCAAGATCTTTTACTCATAGAACCCTGCTGGCACAAACTCATAATACAGTATTGTGATTTGCATTGTATTCAACTATTCTATGCCACAGACCCTGCAATGTATTCAACTATTCAATTTTACAGAGCCTGGGCCATCTTTACAGGCAGCGGTGAGTATTATACAAGAATTTGCAGGTGTTCCAGTCTCAAGATCAATTGGGACAAACCACTTATATTGCCTCTTGAACAAATCCCACAGCAATTCCGGTAAACCAACACTATGTTGCCATGGGTGTCATAAATTAAATACTTGGGGATTCATGTAACCCAAGCACACTTGAATTCCTAGATTTTAAGCTACACCCACTGCTGACCTCAGCTGCTACTACCTGGCAGAGACTCCCACTTACCCTGTGGGGCAAAATAAATCTCCTCAAAGTGACATCAGCCCAAGTTTCTCTATTTTTTCACAAACTAACCAAATATGATACCCAAAATCTACTTCAAAAAAGCCAACACCACACGTTTATCCTTTATATGGGCTGGAAAACAACTTAGGCTCTCATGGAAATCTCTTACGGCTCCAATACAAAGTGGCAGCCTGGGTCTTCCCAATTTGTGGTTCTGCTATTTAGCGGTACAGCTGTCACACCCGGATGACCCCAATATGCTACTACATTCACTGCTCCTGGGATCAATAGAAGCCCTCTCTCATTGTCCTATGAGGAAGCTGAAAGACTCCAATCCCTTACCACCAGTGCTGAAAACACCCTACTTAGCCTGGCAAGAAGCTCTATATATAAACAAAATAACCCCCTACCTGATATCCCAGCATACCCAACTTTGGGGGAACTCACACCTCTCTCACTTTCGCTACATACTAGATTTTATTTACATAGTAACATAGTAACATAGTAAGTAAGGTTGAAAAAAGACACATGTCCATCGAGTTCAACCTTTTTTTTTTTTTTTATTAACTACCTATCTGCCAGTTGATCCAGAGGAAGGCAAAAAAAACCCATCTGAAGCCTCTCCAATTTGCCTTAGAGGGGGAAAAATTCCTTCCTGACTCCAAAATGGCAATCGGACTAGTCCCTGGATCAACTTGGACAATGAGCTATTTCCCATAACCCTGTATTCCCTTACTTGCTAAAAAGCTATCCAACCCCTTCTTAAAGCTATCTAATGTATCAGCCTGTACAACTGATTCAGGGAGAGAATTCCACATCTTCACAGCTCTCACTGTAAAAAACCCCTTCCGAATATTTAGGCGGAACCTCTTTTCTTCTAATCGGAATGGGTGACCTCGTGTCAGATGGAATGACCTACTGGTAAATAAAGCATTAGAGAGATTATTATATGATCCCCTTATATATTTATACATAGTCATCATATCACCCCTTAAGCGCCTCTTCTCCAGCGTGAACATCCCCAATTTGGCCAGTCTTTCCTCATAGCTAAGCTTTTCAATACCTTTACCAGCTTAGATGCCCTTCTCTGTACCCTCTCTAATACAATAATGTCCTGTTTGAGTGATGGAGACCAAAACTGTACGGCATATTCTAGATGGGGCCTTACAAGTGCTCTATACAGTGGAAGAATGACCCCCTCCTCCCTTGACTCTATGCCCCTTTTAATACAGCTCAAGACCTTATTTGCCCTTGATGCTGCCGACTGGCATTGCTTGCTACATCCAAGTTTATCATCTACAAGGACTCCAAGGTCCTTTTCCATAATGGATTTGCCTAGTGCAGTCCCATTAAGGGTATAAGTGGCTTGGATATTTTTACATCACAGGTGCATGACTTTACATTATCAACATTGAATCTCATTTGCCACTTAGCTGCCCAGATTGCCAGTTTGTCAAGATCATGTTGCAAGGATGCCACATCCTGGATGGAATTAATTGGGCTGGATAATTTTGTGTCATCTGCAAACACTGATACATTACTTACAACACCCTCCCCTAAGTCATTAATGAACAAGTTAAATAAAAGTGGACACAATACTGAGCCCTGGGGGACCCCACTAAGAACCTTACTCCAAGTAGAGAATGTACCATTAACAACCACCCTCTGTACCCGATCCTGTAGCCAGTTTCCTATCCACGTGCAAACGCCTTCATTAAGCCCAACAGACCTTAGTTTAGAAAGCAGTCGTTTGTGGGGCACAGTATCAAACGCTTTGGCAAAATCCAAATAGATCACATCTACTGCCCCCCCACTGTCCAGAACCTTACTTACCACATCATAAAATGCAATCAAATTCGTCTGACATGACCTATCCTACATAAAGCCATGCTGATTGTTGCTCATAATGCCATTCATTAGGACAAAATTTTGAATGTGATCCCTTAACAAGCCTTCAAATAATTTGCCTACCACAGTGTCAAGTTTACTGGCCTGTAATTGCCAGGATGAGATCGTAATCCCTTTTTAAATATTGGAATAACATCAGCTTTTCTCCAATCCATAGGCACCATACCAGATGACAGTGAATCTGAGAAAATCAGAAATAAGGGCTGGTCTAAAACTGAACTAAGCTCTCTTAGAACCCGGGGGTGTATGCCATCAGGCCCTGGGGCCTTGTTTACATTAATATTTATTAAAGCTTTATGGATCATATCCTGAGTCAGCCACTGACTAGATTGAGCTGAACCATTTGTGCAGTTATTAAGTGAGCCTGTGAACCCAGACTCCTCTATTGTATACACTGAAGAAAAGAACTGATTTAACACATTTGCCTTATCTGTATCTGTTACAACCATACCGGTACCATTATTTAATGGAGCAACACTCTCAACCTGCATCTTTTTACTATTAATATATTTAAAAAACTTTTTAGGGTTAGTTTTCACCTCCACCGCAATTAACTCTTCATTTCTTTTCTTAGCCTTCCGGATTGCTGATTTACAACATTTATTACAGTGTTTATATTCATTAAATGCAGCTTCTGTCCCTAAAGATTTGTAGTTTTTAAATGCCTTTCTCTTCTTTCCCATTAACTTCTTTACTTCTGTATTAAGCCACACAGGATGATTCTTAGAGCTTCTACGTTTAGTCCTTAAGGGAATAAATTGAGAACAGTAATGATTTAATATCATTTTAAAGGACAACCATTTCTGTTCTGTGTTTTTAGCTGAAAACCTAATGCCCCAATTAATGCTCTGTAGGGCAGCCCTCAAGGCACTAAAATTAGCTTTTGCAAAATTCATGGTTTTTGTTGCCCCAGTATATTTTTGTTTTTTGCACCAGACATTAAAAGATGACTTCACACAGATGAGTGTAATCAAATTATACACCTGAATTGTCTGCAGGATAGTGTTCATTAAAGAACTAATATACTCCACAACCACTAGAGACGCAGGGAAAGTAGAAAACTTTATAGAGACCCTGTGACCTCCAAGCTACCCAGTTCAGACAAATTATTATATAAGGAAGTATTCGCATTAACTTAAAACATAACTTTTAATCCAAATAGATTAAAAACACACACACAACCACAAAGACCATGCCGAATCTGACTTCATTATCAGTGTATGGAAGTCCGGGACCATGTCCCTAAAAAGAACACCTTTAAAAACAGGCATCACCGCCTGACAACCGCAGTGTTAAAATATAAGCCCAGCTCATATGGCTATTCCCAAATCCTCCCTTCCATTCATTCCCCAGTGACAATTTCCTGCCTAACTACGTGGGGAACAAGTGGGAGCTAGTCGTCCACCGTCCACCTATGCCACCAGCCCGACGCGTTTTGCCGTATGTCACGGCTTCCTCAGGGGCATAAGTGGCGAGTGCGCGTCCAGAAACAGTTTAAATAGGCTTCCAGTATCGCTCGTATGAGTTTGTGCGTGCGCGTCACTACCGTCCTGTCACTTCCGGTTGCGCACAGTGACTTCCGGTAGCGCTTCCGCGATTGGCCCACAATGGCTTCAATGAACTAGTGCGCATGCGCTGCCCTCACTTTTGCGCAATGACAGCTCCTGCTGTACACATTGACACGCTGAAATTGCCAAAAGTTACTGCGCATGCGTACCTCTACACAAAATATCCTAATTACGGGAGCTGGCTAATACCAGGTTTCCCTAACTCCCAAAGAGGATCTAGTAGGCAATTGCAGCGTGGGCAACCCCATAACATGCTAAACAAATATCGGATGCCCAAATGTATCTCAAAACCCTCTAAATGGATAGTGCAACACAAAATCATGTGCATATTTACTGTTATGTATAAGTGGTCACAAATCAACGTCAAGACCAAATTTTTTGAAAACACATATTTTATAAGAAGGGGGAGAAGGTAAAGCCTTCATTTAGGCCATTAGGAACTCTCGTATTTAGCCAATAAATCCATTGCGCTTCTCGCTGCACTGTGTTGCACTATCCATTTAGAGGGTTTTGAGATACATTTGGGCATCCGATATTTGTTTAGCATGTTATGGGGTTGCCCACGCTGCAATTGCCTACTAGATCCTCTTTGGGAGTTAGGGAAACCTGGTATTAGCCAGCTCCCGTAATTAGGATATTTTGTGTAGAGGTACGCATGCGCAGTAACTTTTGGCAATTCCAGCGTGTCAATGTGTACAGCAGGAGCTGTCATTGCGCAAAAGTGAGGGCAGCGCATGCGCACTAGTTCATTGAAGCCATTGTGGGCCAATCGCGGAAGCGCTACCGGAAGTCACTGTGCGCAACCGGAAGTGACAGGACGGTAGTGACGCGCATGCACAAACTCATACGAGCGATATTGGAAGCCTATTTAAACTGTTTCTGGACGCGCACTCGCCACTTATGCCCCTGAGGAAGCCGTGACATACGGCGAAACGCGTCGGGCTGGTGGCATAGGTGGACAGTGGGCGACTAGCTCCCACTTGTTCCCCACGTAGTTAGGCAGGAAATTGTCACTGGGGAATGACTGGAAGGGAGGATTTGGGAATAGCCATATGAGCTGGGCTTATATTTTAACACTGCGGTTGTCAGGCGGTGATGCCTGTTTTTAAAGGTGTTCTTTTTAGGGACATGGTTCCGGACTTCCATACACTGATAATGAAGTCAGATTCGGCATGGTCTTTGTGGTTGTGTGTGTGTTTTTAATCTATTTGGATTAAAAGTTACGTTTTAAGTTAATGCGAATACTTCCTTATATAATAATTTGTCTGAACTGGGTAGCTTGGAGGTCACAGGGTCTCTATAAAGTTCTCTACTTTCCCTGCGTCTCTAGTGGTTGTGGAGACATTAAAAGATATAACATTATGGTCACTATTACCCAGGGGTTCAATGACTTGCACATTTGCTATAAGTTCTGGGTCATTTGAGATCACTAATCAAGAATAGCATTTTTTCTGGTAGGCTCCTCTTGTGCTAAAAAATTGTCGTGCAATAAGTTTATAAACTTGTTCCCATTAACTGATCTAGCAGTACCGTTGCTCCAGTCAATATCTGTGTAATTAAAATCCCCCATTATCATTACTTTACCTAAACTAGCAGCCTTTTCTATTTGCATTAGGAGCTTTGTCTCTTCCTCCTCACTTACATTAGGGGGTCTATAGCATACTCCTATGATTAATTTGCTGGATTCTTTACAATTGGTGAAGAACTCCACCCATACGATTTCTGCCCCCTCATTTTCTAACATAACCTCCTCCTTTATATGAGCTTTTAAATCCTGCCTAACATACAGACATACCCCTCCTCCTTTTCTATTGCCTCTATCCCTCCGAAACAAAGTATAGCCACTGATATTTACTGTCCAGTCATGCGACTCATTCAGCTATGTTTCGGCCACACCAATCACATCATATTTTCCTTCCAACACCAGCAGCTCCAGCTCTCCCATTTTACCAGTCAGACTTCTTGCATTTGTAAACATACATTTAATACTGGTACCATATTGAACATATGACATGTGGTCCTCCCTATCCTTAACAGTATCCCCAGCCAAATCTCCTCCCCCATTTTCCCTTTCTTTGCCCACTATCTCATCTAACCTGTCTTCCACTGAATCTTTTACTGAACCCTCCCCCCCCACACCTAGTTTAAAATCTCCTCCAACCCTCTAGCCATCTTCTCTCCCAAAACAGCTGCCCCATCATCATTGAGGTGCAGCCCATCCCTAGCAAAGAGCCTGTAGCCGACTGAAAAATCAGCCCAGTTCTCCAAAAACCCAAAACCCTCCTCCCTACACCAATCTTTCAGCCACGCATTAATCTCCCTACGCTCCCGCTTTTACTCCCGCTTTTTACTGACCCAATGCTAAGATTAAGAAACTAGGAGATCTGTTGGAGCAAGGAACACTCCCTACACTTGCTCAACTTCAGCTAAAGCTCCATCTCACCCATGGCCTACTGGAAAATTTTGGAAAAGTATGGGAAAATCAGCTTGATATCTATCCTATGACAACTCCTATGAACCTAATGCTAATCCTTCAGTTGTGTGATTTACTTGATTGTAAATTCTTGATAGTTTCTGTAAAATACACTTTTATAATCATTTTACTGTATTACCAATTGCTAAATTAAAAAAAATAAAAAATCTTCTCCAAAATATTTCCTACTACTGATGTCAAACTAACAGGCCTATAGTTTTCAGACTGGAATGAAATCAATTTTTTTTATAAGTGGAACCACCTTAGCAATTCCCAATACAGGTATCCCTGCATTATGCAAGGCCCTTGAATGAATACCATCTAGTCCCTCTTTATCTTCACAAGTTTTAGCCTTTTTACATTTCCTCCTGAGTGACCCATGCATCAATAGTTATATTATTATAATTGGGTATATTAAAAGTAAGCCTTTGTTAGATGGTTACTCAGTTGTGTAGACTGAAAAAAAAAATAACAGTTCTAAATCTTAGCTTTTTTTCAAACTCTTCTCAACCAATTGACCTTCCTCTAACACCAAGGGTCCATATATTAACAATCGCATTGCAATTTTTTTCCATGAACCTCAAACAATTTGTGGTTTTCCTATATATTTAAAAAGCTCTAAAAATTCAAAATGTATTAATTGAAAAAAACATAAAAACCTTTAATACCAAACTTCTCCATGTAAAAGTTGTAAAGGTGCTATAGAAGTCAATGGGAGCTGCACTGATCTTATTGGACCGCTTTTAACCAAATCAGACTTTCAGAGGTTATCAGATTTTTTTATCGCTACAAATTGTCGAAAATATAAAACTTGTGTACTCCTTTTTTTAGTACATCGTTCAGGATATAATATAAATAGTAAAATAATAAACCTTGTAATATATATAAAACAATCATGTTGTATAATTAACCCTGTAAAGTGTATAAAGTAATGATGCAGGTATTTAAAATATGTTTCCTGCAACATCCACACCTCCTCTAATGAAGTGCTCAATGGCACGAAATGCGCCAGGAGGGAGTGGCTCGCATGAGGCATGCAGACAGGAGGGAGACACTGCCATGTGGTTTGATATATATGAACACATATGTGGATTGTGTAAATTGGAGTATGTTGATTTTATTGTCTTCGGTTAATTTGCACAAATAAATGTTTGAAGTGAGATATTGTGCATGTTTCTAATTTTGAGCTTGTAAGCATTTTTTGGCCCTTGCACAGTGCTCACCAGCAGATAGCTATAACCCATATTATTAATAAGTATGGAGTGTCTTAGTTACTTTGTTACAGAGTTGTCTCTGCAATATAATCTCAAAGGAGACCATGTTTTGATCACTGTTCTAAAAATGCTCACCCATGTTAGTTATTACCTTTCTTATTTATCTTAATTGTCTTGCCACACTGCTTTATTTGGATTGCTTTTTTTACTAAATAATAACATAGTAAGTTATGTTGAAAAAAGACACATGTCCATCAAGTTCAACCTTTTAACTCTATTTTAACCTGCCTAGCTGCTAGTTGATCCTGAGGAAGGCAAAAAACACCATTAGAAGCCGACTAACACCATGTAGTAGGCAATGGCAGATGGTCCCTTTAACAATTGTAACATATTTTTTACCTTCAGGATTCTCAATATTTTCAGGCTGTTTACTCTGATTTTTGTTCGATAATCCGATAAATTTGAGTTTTCACTGTGAAAACGAAATAAATTCAAGTTTTTGGAGCGACAATTCAAAAAGTTGCACAAATTTGTCTCAACAATTTTTAGAGAACTTTTATTAGTATATTAAGGGGATTCAGGTTTGGGAGTTTGGCCACATATTTTTTTTTAAAGAGAGCTAGTCTGACTCTGCTAGTACATTTCAACAAGCAAAACATCAGCCATTAGGTACAAGTTAATGTGGTAAGCTTAAAGGTGGCCACAGGGGCATGGCACCCAGTTTCATTTGTATTTCCTTGTGCCTACAGACACCCAGAGCACTGGAACTTGACAAGCTAACAGGTATTTACCTCTCCTGCATCCTGTCTGCTGCAAGTGTCTGTAGCAACAAGTGAATTCAATATTGTCATAAATGTGAGTTGCAGGAGGAGCTCAGAGATGTTGGTGGGAGGGGTGCAGGAGGCCGCTGGCCTAGGGTGCATTTGGAAATCTGGCACTGACTGCCCTAGGTCTAAAAGCTTCAAGTTTGTGGCATATCTTCTTGGCCATGTGAGGAGGGGTTAAGACGGTGCATTTTTATGAAAGAGTGAATGGATACTTTTATTGATCTCTCTTTCCCTCTAGGGTGAAAGAGAGTTTAAAGATGGGAGGAGTGACTTAAAAGAAGCAGACCCTGTGGTTGCTGTTTCCTATAGCTGTAAAGAACTCCCTCCTTCCCAGCCATTCTTCTACCTGCACAGGACAAGAAACAGCCCAGTGTCATACAAGTTTTAGGTCATTAGTAAATTCTGAGAAAGAAATAGGGATGGCTTGGTAGGTAAGGTGACCAAAGTTTTCAAGTGAAATCCAGAGATGGAGGGGAGGCATGGGGGCAATTTTTAGACCACACCCACTTTGAAGACATGTCCCTAATAAACACTCCCCATTTTGCAGACACATCTTCAGAAAATATATAAATATGTAAATGGACACACAATTTCATTTATAATACCACAGAACTCATAGCAGGATGGCACAGTGGCAGTTTCATGTATAATACCCCACTCATAGCAAAATGACAAAGTGGCTGTTTCATGTATAATACCCCCAGAACTCATAGCAGGATGATGAAGTGGCAGTGTCATGTATAATATCCCATTCGCAGCCTCCTATTGGACACAAATAATCCAAACTCTGGCTACAGAGCTTGGATCTCTGCATATTTTGTCTACCTTGTTCTGCCTACTTGGGGTCCTTGTTGATGTCCTCACCACTAATTAGGCCTGCTTGAGAATCAGGGTGTTACTGTACTATGCCAAAAAAATGCAGTGCTGCACTGGGTGTGCACTAATCCACCCACTAGAGACTCCTGGATCAGCCTGATCAACTCAGCTATTCCCCTTATCAAACTCACCCACGAGGCCAGATGCACCTACAAAAAAAATAAAACCTGAGTCCCTGTGGAATTGTGGACTGGGAGCCTAAGTTTCCTTCAACCTTGGTGATGTTAGGATTGCTAATGTCCTCTGAGATATATATGGGAAACCTAAGACCTCCATGCTAAATTAAACCTGGTCTTAAATTTGCCTTACTACCTCCTGATCAATGACTAAGACCTTCTGTATACCATTTCTATTTGTGTTCTTTTTTGCTTTTTTCTTTATTGTGCTCCACTATATAATTGGAGAATAAAAATAAAAGATACCCTTAAAAGAAAAAAAAAAACCTGAATGGAAAGCAGGATGACACAGTGGCAATTCCATGTACAAATACACCCTGAACTCTTAGCAGGAGGATGCAGTGGTAATTCCATGTATAATAATGCCAGAACTCATAGCTGGATGACAGTGGCAATTTAATTTACAAATACCCCATGAACTCAACACAGGAGGACACAGTAGCAATTCTTTGTATAAATACCACCAGAACTCATAGCAGTATGACACAGGGATAATTCTATACATAATACCCCCAGAGGTTAAAATTCAGAATGGCTAATTAAGGCAAGTAAAGAGTTAATGACATTTGTGTGCAGCATTTTCTCTCTGTCTGTACTGATAGTTCGTGGGGGAAGGGGCTGAGTGGGGTATCTGCCAAGCTGCAAGCCACCAGGATTTCTCACACAGTGAGTGAAGAGAAATGTTTTTTTCCCTCCTCTCACCAAAAGGAGCCAGAATCGGGAAGGAAATTCAAACCATTCTCCCATATATGCAAGCTGTAATTCTTCTGCTTCCTGCTCTTCTGCCAAATACAGGCTCCAATAAATGAACAGTTTGTCATGATAAAGCCATTTAAAGCATATTCAAGTGAAGCTCAGTGCAGTCATCAATGATATAAATCAGAGCTGTCCAACTGGATGCCATCGATTGTGGTCCCCCAAAGGATTTTTATGGCCCCCAGTCTGCGCAAGGGCTCCATAGACTTATCTGTATGACACAATCATGTTAATATAATCTGGCCCTTGAACATGCTATACGAGAACTGATTGGCCCACTACATGTAATCAGATGGACAATACTGATATGAATTATAGGGACTATGCTTAACAGTAGATGATGGTTTTCTAACATCCCAGGTCTTCATAACTAATGTTATGTTTGTTAATGTCCTTTTCAGCTCTCTACAGCAGCAATACATATTACCTGCTTACTCTTGGTATACTTATTGGTCTGTCTGTGTTTTTGGGCTCTTAGGAAGGAATGGTCAGATATCAGTGATGCATGTGTCAAAAAAGGCCCTCACCAAATACCAGAGTGACCACAAAAACTAACTAAAACTAATATAACTAGGCAATGTAAAACTAAAATTTTATCTATGAATATTTATGTATCCAAATATAGCTACAGGTATGGGATCTGTTATCTAGAATGCTCAGAACCTTGGGGTTTCCAGATAAGGGATCTTTCCATAATTTGGATGACTAACATTTTTCGAATAAAAAAGTAATTTAAACATTAAATAGGATCCAATAAGAATTTTAGTTGAGATCAAGTTGGGCTCAAGTACAAGGTTCTGTTTTATTATTATAGAGAAAAGGGTAATTTGTCTGATTAAAATCAATTCTATGGGAGACTAATTCAGATCTTTATTTTTAGATATCAGATGCCACACCTTTAGAGAAATATACACAGATGTAACACCGGTAGAACAGACTATGACATGGAGTCAAATTACAGAGTAGGGGTGGGGGGGGGGGGAAGGAACTGTAATTTTGTGGTCTCTCTGTTTTATCTAAATTTTAATTTGCCTATCATTACTGTGTCCCAAACTGATTACACTTCAAGCTGATTAAGCTTGGATTACAATCACAAGTCCCAGCATCAGAAAGCCAAAATTATGAAAATGAGGAACACATAGCCAAAAATAAAAAAGTTGTTTGGAACATGGGAAATAATTTTACTTAGTAGATTGATAGACACCTTGCTCAGGGTCAGCAACCCCTTACACCCCTGACAATATAGCACACCAAGTACGGTTGCTCACCCTTTGAGGGAAAAAAATATATTTTAACCCTGTTTCCTTATTAATAACAATGGGCCCAAGCATTATTTTTACCAGCCAGGTAATACCAGCCCTAATATTAAGATATGACTGCTCAAGGGTCAGGTCCAGACTGAGATTCAAAATCATGGCCCAAACAACCCCCACAGGCCCCATTAAAAGTGACTGTCTATGGCATCTTACAGCAGCCCATCTGCCATGTGGCAGAATCAACAGATTGTCAGTCCAGGTCTGCCAAGGGTTATAACACATATGGGGGAATATAATATTGGTAGCTAATGCAAAAAACTTTTGCATTTCATTCACAATGAGAATAAATGTTCGCAGTGAAAAATGTTTCCTTTGCAAACACTGCTCTTCACTTGTTTCACCGCAAAAATGACACCCATAGACTTGTATGGCATTGTGCGGCAAAAAAAAGACGTGCGTCCAAAAATTTTTTTGACGCCCATAGACTTTAATGGGCATCAGCGTCATTTTGCTGGCGGCAAATTTTTGGTGAATCTAAATGGGTCCAATTCGCCCATCCCTACCCTTCACGTGACAGTAAAATCACAATTCAGATTTTTTTAGTTTGTGATAGCGTGCAATGCATGTATTAAAACTTATTGAATTAAAAATGTTTTTACATTTGCTCCAAAAGTTTAAACAACCTTCACAATGTGCAATTAAAATTTTGCAATGCAATAAAAGCCGAATGTAGAATATTACATTGGCACATGCAAATTTTTATTCGCAAATTTGTTTTCTTTGTGAATTTTTTTTACATTTTCCCCATACTGAATATACAAAGAAACAGTATTCCCCCAATTGGGTGTCCCCTTAAAAAAAGACTCTCTGCAGCTCCTCCACGCGCGACGGTGTTCATGCAGGCACGCGCCACACCTACGTTCACGCAGAGGGAAGCCGGGAGGTGCGAGATGGAGGTTTGCAGAGGGAAGCCGGGACTGCCTGGAGGGGCCTTACAGGATTCTTACAGGCCTTGTGATCTGATACTTATATATGCATGATATAAAGAAACAGAGAAGATATGGTAATCTTTCTCTGATGATTTCTAACTTAATAATTATCATTATCAATACCGGTAATTTAAATGCTGCATCTATGCATCACAATGACTGCCTGTACATTGTTCTAGTCCCCAGTGCTAACATTTCATTAGCACTGGGGGAAGATTAAAGACATTCCAGCAAGCATTGCTTGGATTGCTTGCTTCTCCAGCCTTTCAAGGGATAGAAATTGGCCCTACCCAATTTAAACTAACTGCTTCTGCAATTGACATTCTGCTATGCATGACCAACCCATCAGAGGCAATCCCTTATCTTTCAAGCAGTATTGAAACTTTTGGTAGGGTGGCGAGATTTCAAGTAAACATGGCCAAAATGGTAGCCATGCCCCTTAATCCTCATCTGCAAAATACATGGCGTTGCCCTTTCCCTTACAAATGGGCTGCAAAGGCAATGCAGTTCCTGGGAATTCAGATCCCCTCCCGACTTCATGCATTATATAGTATAAATTTTGCTCCCTTACTGAATAAAATTGATTCAAGAGCTCAGTGTATGGTCGAAACTACCAGTGAATTATTTAGGAAAATGCCATCTAATCAAGATGATATGGTTCCCCCGTCTGTTATATCCGCTACAAATGCTTTCACTATTCCTTACCCGCAAGGATCTGACAAAACTGAACAAAGCACTTTATCTGGGGAGGTAAACATCCCAACAATTAAAATCTCATGGTGGGATAAATCTTCCAGACATACAGACATAACCTGGCTTGTAACCTCCGCTATGCAGCAGATTGGGTTAATAATAGAGAATTTTTTGCACTACCTACACTAGATCAGGCACTCTCACCAAACATCTCTTTGACTTCTGTCTTACATTTGGATGAGAAACAAATCCCACAGATAGTGAAGGATAACCCATTGATATAAACACCACAATCAGAGCTTGGCGTGCAGCGCGCCACAGACTTTATGTCTCGCCTTCACTGTCTCCCTTTTTACCATTTGTAGGCAACCCACAGTTTCTGAATAACTAGATTGGACACCCATTTCTTGTTTGGGCAAAGCTGGGCTTCACACAAGTTAGACACTTAAAGGAACAGTAACGTCAGAAAATAAAAGTGTTTTAAAGTAATGAAAATATAATGCAGTGTTGCCCTGCAATGGTAAAACTGCTGTGTTTGCTTAAGAAACACTACTATTGTTTATATAAATAAGCTGCTGTGTAGCAATGGGGGCAGCCATTCAAAGGAGAAAAGGCTCAGGTTACCCAGCAGATAGCAAATAAGCTCTGTCTGTCTAATGGTGTGATCTGTTATCCATTCGTTAACCTGTGCCATTTAGCCGTTTTTCAATTTCCGCCATTGCTCCACAGCAGCTTGTTTATATGATCTATAGTAGAGTTTCTGAAGCAAACACATCAGTTTTACCAGTGCAGGGCAACACTACATGATATTTTCATTACTTTAAAACACTTACATTTTTTGGTGTTACTGTTCCTTTAATGCGTAATCCCACAAATCCTTATTCCCTTTCCAAACTCAAAGAACGATATCCCTCAGTGACCTAGGACTTTTTCTCATATTTACAAGTTAGGCACTATGCACAAACAGTGACTCGCACTATTCCAGCTCCGGATGTAGACAATCCGATGGATCGCCTATTTCGATCAGACACAATACGACCTTCCACCTCCCTTTTGTATAGAATCTTAAAAGAACCATTGTCCGACAGGGACTTTGACAGAGGTATAGGGAAATGGCTGCATCAAACTCCATATCTTACATGAGGCAAACTATTTACCTTACACGTTAAATCATTATAATTTCTAAATTCAAGCCTCTTCCATGTCATGTTTTTAAACATACTGCACAGGGGATACTTCTCTCCCGATATACAGAAAAAGATGGATTGGTCCGATTCGGACGCCGGTCCAAAGTGCCAGGCCTTGAAAGCTGACATTTATCATTTTTTATGGTCCTGTCCATTGATCAAACAGTTTTGGAATGTGGTCACTGACTATTGTAAACTCACACTACATATTCAGATATATCTTAAACCTACATGGGCAATCTTTGGAGACACAGCGAAAATACCAAAAGTTGAAAAGAAATTAGCAAACATTGTCTTGGCGGTTGGTAGAAAAGCTATACTACAGTGCTGGATATCGAATCTGCCTCCTTCACTTGAAGTCATGTTTACTAAACTTGACTATGCTTACCATATGGATTGGCTGGAAGCCACTCTTGATCAACGTTTTTTAATGCTCAATGTACACTTCTAATCATTAGATGGTTAAAGAATCTGTAGACCTACTCCAGTTTATGTTTGTGACCCTCATTTACAATTGTATTTGCATGTTGCATTTTGTTTGTGAATGTGAATCTGCTTTGTGCAAACAATAAAGACATTTAAAAAAAAAAAAAAGATCTGAACTGAAATAGCATGAATGGGAAAAGTCTCAGAAAAGTCGCAAAAAACTTTTTGTATTGTCACACAAAAGCTAGTGTCAAACCCCCCTGAAAACTTCTAAAACCACAAATCAAAGAAAGATTTTCCAGTTGTAAGGGATATCTGTCATTGACTTCTACATGATTTTGACAGGTTTTAGCTGGAGTATTCAGAATTGTTTCAGCAAGTCACACTTTCTTTTTTGGATTTTTGGTATCAAAAAGTCTGACCCGTTTAATAAATTGGCCCCTTAGTAGGATTTAGAGAGTGATATTCTAAACAATTTTCAACTGGTTTTCATTTTTTATTATTTGTGGTGTTTGAGTTCTTATTCAGCAGATCTCCAATCTGCAACCTGGTTGATAAGGTACAAATTGCCCAAATGTGAAACCATGCACTGATATGAATAAGAGACTGGATTATGATTAGGAGAGGCCCTGGATAGAAAAAATAGTTATAGAAGTAGCAATAACTATACATTTATAGCCTTACAAAGCACTTTTTATGTGACCCCCATTCGAAAGCTGGAAACAGTCAAAAGAAAAAATGTTGTCATTAATCACTGCCACACTGTCTGGCCACTCACCAATAATATCAATGAGTATATACACACAAAAGGAATCTAACTGCACACAGCTCCTACATTGGAAGCTGTAATAATAAAAATTATGTAGTTAAACCACAACAATCACCACCCCTTAGTGTGACTATAGCAACCTGTTGCTTACTAATGCAAACCAGTGCAGAATAATACACCAGTCCTCATATATCAGGGGACTCATCCAAATTGTATATATTGTATAACAACCTCCCATCCCATCTCCCATCTTGTGAGATAATGTCAGTGGACATTAAAATACACATAACTGATCACATTAATTAAAAAAATGTGGAAAATATGCAAAGCAAAGGTATATATTAATAGAAATGTTGCTGGACAAAGCAATGGACTTCGACTTTCCCAAACATTAACTAGTTGCTCATTGCATGGTATATAAGGCAGCCTAAACTAGAAATATCCTGTATAAATTGCAAGGTGATTTTGAAACTAATGTATAAATTAAAGGAAAAGGTCTTGAAAAACAACTTAGCTACCCTTAGTGATTCTGGTACTTATTTAAAGAGGGAACATTATTTAACAGCATCATACTTCCTCATATGCACCACTGTTAAGGTGGTAAGAACAATAAATAAATGCATCAAAAT
The DNA here is from genome assembly GCF_017654675.1 of Xenopus laevis. Lineage (NCBI taxonomy): Eukaryota > Metazoa > Chordata > Amphibia > Anura > Pipidae > Xenopus > Xenopus laevis. Next base: position 26,518,237 of record NC_054378.1, on the reverse strand, counting down.
TGTTAAGTTGTTAAGGAATTATAGACTATTCCCTAAGATTCATAAAAACATAGAATACAAAGGGGGTTATTTGCTAACTTTTACTTAACTCGCATCCTTGAATTTGGCTAATGTACTTTTATTTAATTAAACTCAAAAAAATCGGATCGAAAGAAAAACTTAAAAAAGAGGAGTTTTTAAAAATATCTCTAATTTTAGAATTTTGTAGGTTTAAATACCTTGGATGTGTCAAATTTATAGGCTCGAATACCTAAAACTTATCGATTTTATAAGCGAAAACCAAAAGGCCCCAAAACTCCTGAAAATCGTGAAGGCAAAAGAGACCTCTGGAATTGACTTTTACATGAATTTGACAGGTTGATGGAGTATTATATAATAAAGTGTGTGTTGTAATCAGCCTGTGGAAAAGGCAATGGGAAATGTGGCAAGTAGCACAAAGTAATTGCAGTCCCCTAATAAGTAGGAGCATTAAATGCCTGGATATAAGTAAATTTTCATTCAGGACCTGTGGGGACATTATCAAAGAAGCAAATTAGTCGCCAAGACAAAAAAGTCGCAGATAAAAAAGTCTCCAGAAGAAAAACTCTCATTGACTTTAATGCATTTAGAGTGAGAAAAAAATCGTCATGCATAAAAAAAGTTGATGCCTATTGACTTCAATTTTTTTCGCAAATTTTTTGGCAAAGCGAAATGGGACCTATTTGCTCATCACTAAAGGGGGGTAATGTTTTGCTGCCAGGAAATGTTTAGCTATAGATTGGCCGTCTTTCCCTGTACTATTATGGAACATCCACCGGTATGGTTGTTTATCCTTTCCCTGTGTGTGGTTGAAACCTTACCTATATATGACAAACCACAAAGACACCATGCAAAATACACTACAAAGGAACTAGTGAATGTCAATCTGTGGTGTCTCTTATACGTTGCCATTCCATTGCTGATTAAACTGCCAAATCACCTATAGCATCCTGGTTTTTGTAGTCCTCCCAGGCAAGTGTTAGGTTACTTGACAGGGACAAAGTCTTTCATTATCAAAAGGTCACCTAAATTATTAGCATATCTGTTGCCCATATTGGGTTTGTTGACATTAGTATAACTTAGTGATGTGTGCACTGTCCATAGAGAAAGTGTTGCTTAAAATCAGAGTCAGCCGGCTTGGGGGTTGAGATCTTGATGTGTAAACCAGAGAGCTTTATCCGTCTGAATCTTTATTTCTCTAGGATTGTATCCCTTTCCACAAACTATTGTGACGCCTGTGTTAAAGTTCTTTTTCTGTTGGAGTTGTTCCTTTTAACAAGAAGGAACTGGGAGTAAAGGACACTTCGGGAAGTAGATTTCGGGTGATGGAAATGGTCATGCAAAACAGTATTGCAATCAGTTGGTTTGTGAATAATGTAATGCCTAAGGTGTTGTCCAAATATTGGAAGTGTATAATGGAGGATTTTTTATTAAAGATTTTAGTGGTTTTAGAGGTTTTTTAAACACCAACTAAACTAAAAACTAAAACCACAGTTGTCATTGAATTTATTAAAAGATTTGAATATAAAAAGTATAAAACAAGCGCTGAACAATGTGCTAAAACATATGAATACCTACCCTAGGTAGCCCTTATGTGGACTGGCAGCCTACAGGAAGCTCTGTTTGGCAGTGCATCTGTTTTTATGCCACCAAACAAGCCAGTACCTGCATTGAGACTAAGAGCAACATCCTATGGGTTGTTGAGCAACAAATTACAAACCACTGGTTGGGGATCACTGCCTTAGAGGAAACATTGCTTGTAGTGTATTAGCAAACAGCTTTCCCATTGCGAGCATCTCTCCTCCAGAAAAAACAAAATTGACTCTGCTAGTATTTCCTGGAATTTTCATCACCCGATTTAAAAATTATGTGCCCCTAATCTGGCCGCCTCCTCTATTCCTCCCAAATGCAGGCATGTGCTTGCACACAAATATTATTTTCTTTTCAGTTGACTCCTGTGCTCCCTCTTTGATACATGCACATGCTGGGCATATTTAATATGCTGTGTAAAAAACAACAGTATAAAACACCACACATTGCCAAGCTTTGCCATGTAACAAAAGGTGTAAAAAACAGCATAACATTTTTGCATGTTTTTTCTTGGAGTGACTTCTACCGGAAGCAATGTAAAATAACGGTGTCAAATCTGGCGTTCACATGGCATAAAATTACACACACCTTGATAAACTCACCATTTATTTTACATAGCTTTTTACACCGTTTTTTCTAAGAATTTTGTTTTACACAGCATAACAAATGTGACTCTGGTTCACTTGTTCCTACAGACTGGATGCGGGCAGTGTCGGACTGGCCCACCGGGATACCAGGTAAAGTCCCGATGGGCCAGGTGTCAATGGTCCCTCATGCTGCTAAACATTTGACCTATTTCATGGTCCTTCCTTATTTCCATGAGAATAAAGAGGCTAAATAGATAGGATAATAGATTATAGTATGTAAATAAAAGAGAATAGAGATTGAGTGAGGAGAGGAAGAAAAATAATACTTAGAGTAGGCCCCTTGTCTAAGGGTTTTTGGGACCCCTGTGTCTCAGTCTGACACTGGATGCAGGAGATTCAAATAACTCAAAATCCGAAGCTTGTTAAATTCCAGCGCTCCGGGTGTCTGTAGGAACCAGGAAATACAAATATAGCATGTTGCCCCTAAAAACATACCACCCTAGGCCCAAGATTTTGTGGCCTTCCCACAAATCCAGGCCTGGGAATTGTTCTATTTACTAAAGTACTTTTAATTGCATCTACATCATACCTCCCAACTGTCCAGCTTTTGACAGCTTGGCCTGCAGTCTTGGATTTTTATTAAAAAGTCCAGAGTTATCTTTGATCTCCTGTACTGACACCAGAAAAAAATACAAAGTTTCTGAAATGTAACTTTGATCTCCTGCACTGACTCCAGAAAAAGATACAACGTTTCTGAAACTTAATTAAAATAAGTGACATTTTGGCAGAGAGTCCAGAACGCCGAGCAGCTGCACTTCAATATAATTTAATATAAGCAAAGAAACAATTGTAACAATTTCATATCATAAGCAAGTCTCTTGGGAGAAAAGTCTAGCAACTTAGACATTTCAGCTTCATTAGCAAAACTATTATAACATAAAACATGGCCGTACAACTCCAAGAAATGTAGCAGGCACCAGTAATCGGCTGGAGGTGGCATCACCTGCCAGTTCAGTGCTGGAGGACACCTCATCCCCCTTAATGTTTGATTCTGAGGTGGACTTGAGCCCAGACACCCAGGATATTTTTGATGAGTAGACAGGAATGGGGGGTGTATTACTGTCTGATGAGGAGGAGGTTGTGGCACAGCCCACATCAGTAGGGGGATATTAGGCAGGGTCCCCTAATGGCAGGCAGCAGGCTACTGGTGTGGAGTCAAACACCAGCATGTTGGATGTGGGTGTGGATGCCACGTATGATGCAGGGTCTGGTCTGGGGAATGACTTTGAGGATGACAGGGACCCCCAAAAGAAAAAAAAGGCTCCCATTTTGCCAGTTACTTAAAAACTTTGTGATTTTTTTACATTACCTCTGGTTGACTGCTAATGGTATCTACTACTTCTCTATATTGTTGTTTAACCAAAAATTACCATCTGTACTTTATATATCTACTATTAGATTACTAACACAATTACAACTAATAAATATGAACAGATAGTATCTAGGTGCTTTGTATCTCAGATACAAGAATAAACCATATATTTATGTGAATGAACATTATGGGGCAGATTTACTAAGCTCGAGTGAAGGATTCGAATTAAAAAAACTTCGAATTTCGAAGTGTTTTTTGGGCTACTTCGACCATCGAATGGGCTACTTCGACCTTCGACTACTACTTCGACTTCGAATCGAACGATTCGAACTAAAAATAGTTCGACTATTCGACCATTCGATAGTCGAAGTACTGTCTCTTTAAGAAAAACTTCGACCCCCTACTTCGGCAGCTAAAAGCTACCGAAGTCAATGTTAGCCTATGGGGAAGGTCCCCATAGGCTTGCCTGTGATTTTTTGATCGAAGGATATTCCTTCGATCGTTGTATTAAAATCCTTCGAATCTTTCGAAGGATTTAATCGTTCGATCGAACGAATAATCCTTCGATCGATCGATCGCAGGATTTGCGCTAAATCGTTCGACTTCGATATTCGAAGTCGAACGATTTTAGTTCCTGGTCGAATATCGAGGGTTAATTAACCCTCGATATTCGACCCTTCTTAAATCTGCCCCTTTATTTACATCCTGTAATTGCAATGATTCTGAAATACTACGTAATGCTGTTTACATATGACACCTTAAACTGGCCTGCATGGGGTTATGGGCAAGGCCCAGTGTAAAAAAAATCACTGTTACAGAGAGAAGGAGAAACTTAGCTAGAATCCTAATGCTCCCACTAGGTTTATATCAACACTACAACACTGTATATTGTATCCACCTACTGTGAAAAAACCCCATAGCTACTGATATATATACTGAATTTTAGCAGTTCCTACTGTATGGCTCTCAGCATCCCTTGAGAATCTAAATTCACTGAAATAAAGTATACGCACTTGTTAGTCACTACTTTGAATTTTATTTTTGGAGCTGACATTTCGCCAGTGATAAATCAAGTTATGCTGGGAATCAGAGTTTTCAACTCAGGTGCAATATTTTATGCTATATGCTATAAACTTATGAATTTATAAGCTTACCAGAATCTGAAAATTCACTTACCATACATGAGTAACACATTGTGCAAGAACTTTCCTTGCTAGAGAAAACTAGAGAGTGTGGGAGACATTTTTTTCTGAAGGAAGAATTAAGATATATAATATGTCATTCCCCTGTGTTTTTGTTTGTAACTGCAATGTGAATGTGATTTAAGATTCACATGGAAGAGAAATCTATTTAAATAAAAAACGTATGTGAACAGTCTCTGGGGATTATACTGCAAGATTTTACTGCATGCTATGTTTGTGCAATGTGAGCACAATGTTTGATGGTAAATGAGAAATAATTATTTTTTTAATATTTTTTTTCTTTACTAAAGATACTATGGGGACTATTAATTAAACCTCAAATTTATCTGATTAGGTTTTTAAAGGGAAACTAAAAATCTTTAGAGGAAAAAGTAAAAATTTTTTGGAGGTGTATTATGCTCTGAAGCTGTTAAAAATTTGAATCTGAAAATACTCCAGCTAAAAATCATGCAGAAAAAATCATATCGAAATCATGTAGAAGTCAATGGCAGATGATCCCTTTAACAATCGGGACTTGCTTTTTACCTTCAGGATCCTCTATAGTTTTAGTCTGTTTTGTGCTGGTTTTTGTTCGAAAATCTGATACTTTTGAGTTGTCGTGACAACTAGAAAAAGTAATTCAAGCATCAAATTGAAAAAAAAATAAAATAATTTATTGGTTAAAGGGGATTCAGGGGGGGACGGAGTGAGAAAAAGTAGAGTTTTAGTTCAAATGCCTTTTAGGGACCTATTTATGAAGTCTTGAATTTTTCTGGTCGAGTTTTAAAGGGAAAAAAATCTGAAATCTTGGTGGAAAAAAACTTGAATTTTCTAGATTTATTATGCTCCAAGCTGCTAAAAATCTGAATCCAGCAAAAACCTGTCGAAATCATGTAGAAGACAATGGCAGATCACCCCTTTAACAATTATAACATGCCTTATACCTTCAGGTTTCTTGATAGGTTCGGGCTGTTTGAGCTGGTTATCATTTGATTTGAGTTTTTTGGGCGACAACTTCAAAAAGAGTTTTCAGAGAGGCAATTCTAAAAAGTTGCCTAATTTAAACTGGAGCTCAATTTTGTTGCAACAGTTTTTTACACTGATTTCTCCAAGAAAATTGTTGGTAAATTAAGAGGGTTAAGGTTTGGGAGTCTGGTGGGATTTTTTATTAAACAGAGTGAGTAAAAGTCGAGTTTTAGTAAATGACCCCTTAAAGTTTTTATGAAATGTCTGATAAAATTGTGATAACATTACAGAATTTCCTCATGGTATTAGATACTAAGGAATCTATTTACTAACATTCAAATTTCTCTTATTTTAACAAATTTCTAGGAAAAGTAAAGTTTGGTGATACCTTTTATTGGCTAACTGAATAAGTAACAATTGCAAGCCTTCGTCAGGCAAAATGCATTCTTTTTTTCTGTATTTCTTTAAAACTCTAAAAATGTGAAAGCTTAAAACAAATAAAACCTCTAATACAAAACTGCACCCAGTAAAAGCTGTCGAGGTTCCATAGAAGTCAAAGGGAATTGTGCTGATCCTAAAAAATAGAAATTCGAAAGTGAGTTTAGTTGTGGTTTTAAAAACCTCTAAAATCACTACAATTAGACTCTTTGAGCATGTATCACACTCATAAAAATGTAGCATGTTGCATTTTATAAAACACAACTGTGCTAAAATGTAGATTACATTTAAAGAAAATCCAATAACACTTTATGAGGTAAACTCACCAATGTGAGAGGTCCAGGTGCATACACCCGCTTAGTTTCCACAAAAACTCAAAATTCACAATTGTCAGGCTGGCACAAAGCTGGATCATCACAAACAATGATGTAGATTTGAAAACTAGTGACTATAACCAGCAAGAATATAATGAAATCAATTAGCCCTCATGCTTAGGTGCACTTAAACACATGTCAAACATGTTGAATGCATAAAAATGTTGTGTACAAAATGATCAGTATATTGGATCAGTAATGATCTAAAGCAACACCCCCTCCAGCAGAAATAATTCCACAAACTAAACGGTATTGCTCTTTATCAGTTCCATGCTATATAGCTATACCCTCTTTGGGTGTTTAATAAAATGACAGAAGTGGCAATACTTTGGTTTCAAAGGAAGAAACAGTAACACCCAGGGGGTTATTTACTGAAAATTATTTTTTTCTCATACTACAAAATCTGAATCATACTATTTTAACAAATTGCCATTCAAAAAGCTAAAATGTTTTGAGTTTTCAAGCTAAAACCAAAAACCAACCAAACAATTTTTTCGAATTTGACGCCCGAAACCACAAAATTTTTAGATTACGGAAAAAACCCCAGTACAAATCAGGTCAACAGGACAAATGCCATTGACTTCTTCATGAACACGGCAGGTCTGAGTTGGAGTACTTTTTAATTCAAACTTTTAACACCATTGAATGACTGTATTCAATCAACTTTTTTATATTCAGATTTTTTAATAAATAAGCAAACATTCAAGTTTACATTGTGAGTTTATTCAAAGTAGAAAAATCCTCTAAACCTCACAAATTAAATTTTTCATAAGCCCATAAAACAAACTGGTCCACTGGCAGTCTAAATATGTCATAAACCTGATTTTATTAATGCCTCAACCACTTAGTAAAAACCATTAGTAAAACTTAATCCAGGAAAATTACAAATATTTTACTCACAGACTGAGATTTTTTCTTTGCTCCCCTAATACTGCACAAGCTTGACCCTTACTTCCTGGGGAATTCACAAAAGTGGAATAAACTGAAATTAACAGGAGTCATAAGAATGTCAGATCAACATTCTTATAAATATGGTGGTTTTGTACACAATTTTTTTGGATTTGACACCTGAAAAAATAGTATTTTCCCCTTTAAAACTCCAACCAGAAAAAAACAAGTTTTCGTAGTTGCCAGAGTTAATAACATTCAGAAAGATGGAGTTAAACTGGCAAAGGTTTACTCCAACTTCCTGATGTAAATAAAAAATATTTTGGAGTAGAGTGGAGTTTTTCCCAATTCATAATAATAATAAGCCAATTTAGCAACAAAATGAGTTTGATACTCAATTCAATAATCCAAAGAAGTAACATTGTATTCAATGGTAATAATTCACAAAGATTAAACTGTAAGTGATGTAAAGGCTGCCATATAAAAAGTAATTGAAATTTAGTAAAATAAACTGAACTAAAAGTGTCATAGAAGAACTCTGCCAATCTGCCAATCATTCCAGGCTGAAATCCTGTTGGATGATAATCTGGTGCTCATCTCGGTCTACATAGGTCCCACTATATGATCCAATCAGTGGCCCAATTTGACCAGTACAGTATGTGGGTGACCAAATTGGGCTCAGATCCACTCATTTGCAGTATGGCCACCTCCTTATTGGAGATTAACTGCCATTAACCCTTTCTCTGCCATCTTTTTATTTTAATTAAAAGAAGCTTCTTGAAACGCGTCAAGTGACTATACGTGTTTTAGGGCAGGAAGTACAACTGTAATTGATGCCTGTTCACTATTTTAAAGTACTAAATAAACGCTCAATGGTGGCAAGTTGGACACGGACAAATACGTTTTTATTTTTCTAATCATTGTAAAAAAGATATAGGCTTCTACGTGTCTAATAAAATGAACAAAAATCATGTCTCACATAGTACAATCACATATATCAGAAACATAGTTTAGATTTGGAAAGTTCTATGTCTCCTGAACGTGCCAATACCAAATATATATATAGTTTAATGGCGATTTCTTACTTGTATAAATCAAAATCTCCATGCAGTACACTAGCACATTTCCAAAGCACCGTTCCACAAAATGGCATACTTCTGATTTCAAGGTCAAACATTCCACTAACAGTAGGTTAACCCTAGAAAACTACACATTATGAGAAAGAGCAGACTCTGGCAAATCATAAATGGGTAAATATATCTATGTATTTCAAACTACCAAGTTGCAATTCTTTCCTAAAGTTATAATTTTTATAGATATTTGTAAATTTGTGAATGTACAGCATCATATCTCCCACACATTATTAGGTACCAGCGTAAAAACGCTGTAAATATGAATGCCAGGAGTCCACTGAAGAGTTTAATGCCCAATCCCAAAGCATGTGGCATATAGGGGTCCCAAAATGTAGACACAGCACAGTCAGCACATCTACACCAATTTTGGGGGGCAAAGGTATAAAAAGTATGTTCACCCCATAAAAAAATATATTTTCGGAAGGTACACATTCCCCCCAACCCAAGTGATTGCTAGCCCAGTTCTCTTCACTTCCTGTGGACTTCAAACTCACTGAGAGATCCCCTATCCCTGTCATGCACCTGGGTGTCAGTTTCACTTGCTTTTTTATTCAGTTTCAGCTGAATCAATCACTTTTTTGCACAAATTGTGTGCAAAATGGAGAAGTATTTAAGAATATAAAATCTTTTCCAGCAGCAGTGCAGCTTCCAGGCACCTGCTCATATTAACCCTCTTCCTGCCAAAAACTCTCACCTTAGCATTTACTTTTTTTGTGGTTTGTTTAGTAAAATAATGGGAGGGAATAAAAAGAAAAATTAGAGAAGCTTACAAGAAAGCACGGGGTTAGAAGTATAATGTTGGGGGCTCATGGCATAGAGGCTTACATAAAAGCTGCAGCTGAAGTGGCGGGCTGCAATAGTGGCAGCTAGTAAAATGTATGGGAAAGCCATAATATTTGCCCATACACTAACTGCAGTGCATACGTTAGTGCAGTGGGGTATCACAGTATGGGGTTGCTATATCACTGTAGAACCCCTAGAAGGATTAGGCAGTGTAATCTTATCTGTGCCCACCTTCCCACAATACCTCTCATTCCACCCTGGATGATACCTGAGGAATGGGTTTCAGTGGTCAATGACAGAGCACCCCCATCCAAGGGCAAAAAGAGCAGCAAAACATCTGCCCCTCATATGGTGACATTGTCTAGTAGTCCAACTGTTAGATGCAGTCAACCGATGCCAGACCATGCACTCTCACCTCCAGACCCAGTAGGGAAAAAAGAGTTAAATGGTCTGGAGAGCCTTGAACAGGGGAATATGTATATACCCACAGAGTCTGGGGTTCTGTATCTGCCTCCAACAAATTTGCAGGATCTTCCCTTGGAGTATAAAGGGACACCTAATGAAACTCCTGCAGAGTAGGCAGTCAATGTTCCTGAGGTGCTGAGCTTTGGGAACTACAACCAGCCTCAGTGGTAAGTGTCTCAGGATATAGAGAAGCTTACAAGAAAGCATGGGGTTAGAAGTATAATGTTGGGGGCTCATGGCATAGAGGGTTACATAAAAGTTGCAGCTGAAGTGGATCTGTGCTTTATTAAGAATTGGTAACCAGTCTCACTACTCATCACAGACTATAAAATCATAGCCAAAGCTTTATCACTGAGGCTCAAGTCTGTGCTGACAGAGGTGATTCATCCTGATCAGTCCTTTACAGTCCCCGGCCAGACAATTTTTGACAATGTCGTTTTGCACAGAAGGCTGGTCTATCACTAGCTTTTCTCTCCCTAGATCAAGAGAAAGCATTCAACAGACAACCCACAAAAAAGGAAGCATAATGCTATTTATCAACAAAAAAGTAAATGCTAAGGTGAGAGGCTTTGGCAGGGAGAGGGTTAATGTGAGTTGCACTGCTGCTGGAAAAGATTTTATATTCTTACATCCTTCTCCCTTCCGTTCTCTTTCCTTACAAAACTGAGTACAAAAAAAGAGTACACAGCAAAAAAAGTGATTGATTCAGCTGAAACTGAACACCCAGGTGTGGGGGAGGGGTAGGGATCTCTCAGTGAGTTTGTAGCCCACAGGAAGTGAAGGGAACTGGGCTAGCAATCACTCAACTTCTGAGTCAAAATAAAAATTGATTTTAAGTAAAGTAAATCAACTCAAAACTCCCTAAAATTCACACACCACATAGCCAACACCTTCACACACAAAATGAGAACACAAATCTTGCCTTAGACAGGGATTTATCTGCTCAATTTGAACATGAGGGCTTTCTTTTTGTGGCTTCTTCAGTATCTGGAATATTATTCAAATTGCAGGTGAGTGATTGCTCACCAAAGTTAATCACATCTCAGAGGAGATAACTGACTGAATAAAATACAACTGCCACTTAAATTAAAGTACACTTCAATATGGAGTGTGAGGGTTGTCTGAACAGAAACCAACAGTAAACACTGACTGGGGTCTCTTGCCCTCATTAAACACTCGCGTCCAGATGGTGTCATAGCAGGAGACAAGGACAAGGAAGTGTACAGTGTGTAGCATGAGAGAATACAGTAGCTTTCTTGTCATGTCATGAAAGCATGTCAATGTAAAATTCTCCATCTGACTCAAGTTGTTGGAAGGAGGTGCCTCAGGGGATTGACGGGTCTTGGGTTCTCTTATTATGGCTGAAGGTAGAGACTTCCAAGGTGGACGTGGCTCTCCAGCACATACAACCCCATTAATGAATGAGTCAGGTGACCTAGATCTCCTGGAGCAGATGATATGGAACCCTAGTGGTGAGGAATCCCATGAGCTGCATTACTGCCTGAGCTTCCACCCAATTTGACCTCTCAAAATCCAGGAGATCCCCAACTCTAGTTAACTGAACCTGGTAAAGTGGCTCCCCGTCTTCTTTTCTGCTGATTCACTGCACATGCCCTGTGCTGCTGTAAATTACTGAGCTTAGGGACAAACTCACAATATGCAGTACACATAGAATATAAATGTCACACTATAATGTTAATTAGTAATTAAGACAGATAATTACTACATGGCAGCCCAGAAACCAGTGCAATTGGCGTGATCATTTAATAATCAGCCTTGTAGCATCATCTTATATTACAGACAAACCTCATTTTCTGCTTGATAATTTGTGACAACCCCTTGTCGCAGAAGCTTAGCTTCTCAACAGCTTCTCAGAGCCCACTGAGCATGTGAGTGTCGCAGACACTTTCCAAGATGGTGACCCTCTGTGACAGGTTTAGGGTCCTGGATCATTGCTGCTATTAAGAAGATGAAACTTTTAGCTGATGCAGTAAGTTCAGTATACAGAATATGGCATTTTAGCCATATTAATTTTTGGGGTTCAGATCTCCTTTAAGTGGCAGTTGTATTTTATTCAGTTAATTATCTTCTTTGTGATTAACTTTGGTGAAAAATCACTCACCTTCAATTTGAATAATATTGCAGATACTGCAAAATCAACAATTTTGGGGGCAAGAAAAAAGTATGTTCACCCCAGAAAACCATATATTTTCGGAAAGTACACATTGCCTGAATTTACATTGGGTATGCATGTATTTCTACTCCAAAGCACCCAGCCGCAATTTTTTCCTAACTTTGCAGATTTTGGTGAGATTTCCAATCACCTCAAAAACTTTCAACTTGCAGCATCTTATCTCCCACATACTATTAGGTATCAAAATAAATCACCCTAAATATGAAAGCCTGGGGTACGATGAACAGTTTTATGTATTCTATGTACAATATAAGTTTACCTAAATATTTGGCATATAGGGGCACCAAAATGTAGACACCCCATTCGAGCTATCAGTTCTGTAATAACAGATACTGCAAAATCAACAAATTTCCATCAATTTTGGGGGGCAAACGTAGAAAAAAGTACATTCATCCCAGAAAACCATATATTTTCAGAAAGTACACATTCCCCCGAATCCCAATTGCATATGCATGTCTTTCTATTCCAAAGCACCAAGCCGCAAACCTTTCCTAAATCTGGTGATTATGGTGAAATTTCCAAAAATCGCCTCAAAACTTCCACCTTGTGACATCTTATTTTCCACATAGTATTAGGTACCAAGATAAAACACCCTAAATATAAATGCCTGGGGTCCGCTGAATAGTTTGATGCCCAATATGTATTAGTTTATCTAAGCATGTGTACATAAGTTTATCGAAGTGCATGGCATGTAAAGACTCCAAAATCTACCTTGTGCATACTTGTTTGATGGTTTACATTTACACTAATTTGTAAACATTGCCAGTGTTATGTGGGATAAAAGCTACAAAAACTTATGGTGACCCCTAAAAACCATATATTTTTGTAAAGCACACATTCTGATGAATCCAAAATACTTTCTACTCTAAACTACCATACCGTAAAGCTTCACTAAAGGTAGCAGTTTTTATGACATTTCTGAAAATCGCCTAAAAATATTGCAATTGGCTGCATTTACAGGTATCTCACCCAATTTCTTACATACAATTGTAAAAAAAGCCTAACTATTGATGCCAAGGGTCTACTGAACAGTTTGATGCCCAATATGCATATATATACCAAAGCAGCTGTCATGTTTGGACCCCAAATAAAAATAGTGCATAATAATTTTCTCAGCTGTCGATTCACCTTCTCTACTCCAAACTACCATACTGCAAAGCTACGCTAAAGTAAGTGGTTTATTTGACATTTCTGTAAATCGCCTAAAAATATTGCAATTATATTAGTGAATTCCTGTTAGTCTAGGAATAACTTGAAAAGAATACCTTTTGTCTCTAGATTCAGTACAGTGAGTACCTAAATATTGTCATGGTGGTGATCATGTCAAAGCATTATTAGGAAAATAATGTGGATATTCTGCATTGAGACACTGGAACCCCATGGCTTTAGTCGGGAATATAAATTGGGAATTTGCACCCTATTTCAGTAGATGTTTTTAAATACATGGTCATCTTTTTTTAAAATATGGTAATTTCTATTTCTTTACAAATACTATGTTACGGAATCAAAAACTATATCTGGACAAGTGAAAGATAGAAACATGTGGACACTCTGTTGAGATGTAACATTGTATCTGTAATCATAGCCTTTTACATTTTTTTCCCAGGTTGATTCTTGTGATTTTTGAATATGTCTATAGGTGATGCTGTGTACAATAGCATAAAGTTTGCATGACCACGTGAAGGCCAGGTTTGGGCCCGAAACTTTGTTTCTTGTCAGAGATGTGAGCCATATAATACCAATAAAGGCTTAATTTCTTGGACAGTGTTGTGACAACCATTTACTATCCAAGCTAGTTGAGAGGACAATTTTACAGGGGCACCTCTTTGTTTCTTTCAAAGGAGAACTAACCCCTCCTACCAAAGCCCCCCTAAAATTGCAAGCATTGCCCCACCCCTCTCCCTTCCCTATGTGCTTTATTGTAAAAAAAAAAACCCCTCCCGGTCGCTATTTTTTGGCTCTTCATATAGTCTTTAGGTCTCAATGCCAGTTTGCGCATGCACAGTTGAAACAGATTCCTGACTTGGCCCAACCACCTATGCGCCGGTAGGCTTTGTGTCAGCGCATAGACCCAAATGAAAATAAGTTTTTTTTACATTAAGTGCATCACAGGGAGAGAGCGGGAAGGGAGGTTATGCCTGCAGGTTTAGGAGGGGGGGCTTTTTGGTGGGGGGTTTAGCTCTCTTTTAAAGAGGTTCGGTGTGTACTGATCAATTGCATTGCAGCCCTGATAGCAGCAGCAGTAGCAGTAACTTCTTTAAAAATTATGGTTTGCTTTGTTGCTCTTTATCCCATTTTGCATTCCCAGAATTGACCATGCTTGGATACAATTTTGTGTTTCCCATTTATTTTGCTTGTTTTATATAATTTTTTTTTACATTTGGGGTTATGGTGTCTAACAAGAGTGATGTCATCATGAGGTCACTCAGGTCTCTATTCCTGCTCACAAATGCACATTTAAAATATTATAAGTGCAGATCTTCTTTGCGGCATTGGAATACATATTTGATAGTTGATGGACTGCACCCAGGCTATATTTGTTCTATTTGTCAGCATTCAGTACATATGTAAGGGTGCCTTGCAAAATTATTCAGACCAGAAAATAGGTTTGGTATTGTAATGATTGACTGCAAGTGTCCATTTGTATTTGTTTAAGTTTGTAAAGCATTAAAAGAAGATTAAACATTCTATCATATTTATGTTTTAAAATGGGGTACAACATTTCCTATGTATACAAAAGTCACAAATAACATGTAAAGAATATCCTTATAAAATGTGCTTGTCATCAATTTGTGTAGTGATTTTGCTGGTCAGCAACACATACTTTTTTTTGGCAAACTCCAGACATGGTTTACATGGTTTAAATATAATTTTTTTTAAGGCAGTGCATTGCTGGCCAATACCTACAGTGAAGTAGGAAGAAGTGCTGTTGGGCTGGGTTTTATCAGAAGGGACTGGGCATCTTATTATGAAAGAATAAAAATGGATGGTGCACAATATAGTGGACATTGCAGTTTTTGGCTGGAGCGGAGTCAAGTTAGTGGGAAGCCACCACGAGGGTAACTACAGAACCGCTCACATGTAAGTGCCTAAAGTACATTGGTGCACAATATAGGCAACAGTTGCATCCAAATATATATGTATATATATGCATATGCTTGCTTGTACATAATTACCTCCATATACTTAAAGCTGTTATTGCTATAAGGTGGTTTTACAAATCTTAAGTGATGAAGTGGGGATAGGCATGTAAGGAGGTCAACCAGACAAGACTATTGGAGATACAGGCTGTTAAATAGGCATATTGCTGAGGAGACATTTAAGACAGAAAAGAGATTGCTGTAATCTCTGTTGTCTTAGTGTGAAAATAGACCACAGGGGAAAGATTTACAGTTAAAAATAAAGAGATAAGGGTGAACAGCAAGATGAAAAAGATATTTCAAACATACTTTCGAGCAACAAGTGTGGTGCACATCTTATTCTGACCACACCTCAAACAATGCCATACTTGCAGTAAAGTATGGTGTTGGCTGAAGTGTCTATTCGTTGTGTTAAAACTGAAGAATGCATTTTGCCAAATATAGCAGAATACTGATCCCATTCTCCATATGAAAATTGAGATTTAGACATGTCATCTGACTAACATGAGGGGCCTGAAATAAATCTTCCACGAAGAATAGATCCATATCACTGAACAGAGTTGAGTGTTGTTTATACCTACCACAAAGCTGCCATTTCTACAAATATTAAGGTGTAGGGATATAATTCAGAACAGCACAGTTAAGTAACATGGTTACATAGTTAAATCATGTTGAAAAAAGACAAAGTCCATCAAGTTCAACCTCTCAAAATGAAAACCCAGCATCCATACACGCCCCCCTCCATACCTTCACATAAATTATATATACCCATATCTATACTAACTATAGAGTTTAGTATCACAATAGCCTTTGATATTATGTCTGTCCAAAAAATCATCCAAGCCAAGCATTAACAGAATCATCTTTCACAACATCATCTGGCAGTGCATTCCAAAACCTCACTGTTCTCGCTTTGAAGAACCACCTACGTTGCTTCATAATTTTAAGATTTATTTCTAACATATAATAATACATAAAGACACACAGTTTGAGTTTCATTAGGTTGAAATAAACCCAGTTTCAATGTAGGCTTTGTTTTTCAGCAAAAAAAAAAGAAGAGAGAATTGGTCAATGGTTTAAATGATTTTAAAGGGCATATTTTCCACCACCAAAGGCGCAGGCTAATTGAACCAGTTGGGGTTAACAGTGAGGTTTTTTTAAAAAAAAAAAATTGTCCCCGCCGGCGCTAGGACACTCGCACCCAGAGGGAGCTGGACTATTAGGTGTAACAATATAAAATGTATATGCTTAGCTATAGCATGACAAATGTACGCAGTGCTTTACAAGGCTTACCACAAACAAGGGTAGAGTTATACTAAATTAGAAAATAAATAAATCTATGCTGAAGTGCTTAGGTGTTTCAATACACATTGGGTATGAGGTCCCTTTCCTGAAGAACTTACAGTCTATTAGGAAGAGGAGATAGAAACAAAAAGAGGTTGGAAACAAGTACATAGGTTTGTTTAAATGTAAAAGGAAAAAGTATGCTTTTATTATTTGTTTACAGAAAATAAAAACATAAATATGTCTTTTTTTAAGATTCTTGTGTGTTTATTTGTACAATATAATCAATACATAGGGGTATATTTATCAAGGGTCGAATTTCAAATTTGAAAAACTTCGAATTTCAAAAGACGAACTGAAATTAAGTTGTAGTTTTTTTTTTGACCGAATAGGTCCATTTTCAATTGAATAGGTATGTATTTTGATGAATTCGAATCATACGAATCGAAATTTGAATTTTTTGAATTCGAAAATTCGCCTCAAACTTTGATAAATCTGCACCATAGTGTTCAACATCATGCATTAATTAACCATTTTTAAATGCCAATCCCATTACCCTGTTGCATCTTCTATAAAATAAGAAGAAATTAATGAAATTAATGTAACATTATGTATTAAATATTCTAATACATGAATACATCAAAGCAAATATTGAACATTAATAGTATGAATGGCCTGACCTTGTAACACCTGAACATTAAAGCAAAATCATATTAACTGTGAATAGTACATTTAAATACAAGTGAAGAGAAGCAGATATCTTTCAAGTTGTACTCTGTGCTGAAATCTATGTCAAACCAAATAAAAATAAAGTATAAAACATTAACATTGCAACAAAGTGAATTATAATTTTAGTTGTGTTAATTTACACAGGGTAATGTCACAAAATGTACTTTAAAAAAAAATAATCAAAGGTTTTAAAGCAGATAATTGTACAACTGTGTGATACTGACATATTAAGGACTGCTTTATATACTATATGTACTTACCTCCTCCATTTTTATAGCAGAGAAAGGGGAACCTCCAAACATTGGCAAGATCAACTGAAAATCCAACTACTGAAAGAAGAAAGTCTATCTTTTTGCCCCATTGCTCTCGTTCTTGCTGTCCTTCACCTTGGACCTCATACTGTGGTGATAAATCTGGAGCTATTACTGTGCTGCTGGTATACTGGACTCCATTCTGTTCTTTGACCAGAATCAGTTCTACATCTTTTTTGTCTGGGGCAACCGCAGACAGTTTGAGGTCAGACTGACCATGCTTAAATACCTTGATTTTCAGCATGACAAAGCTGTTAAATAAAACAAAGGAGTGCTGTTGGAAATGGAACCATATAGTTGAATACTGAATTAACTGGATTATTTGACAGTAAGAGCTGTTGAACTTTTCTGTTGCTGAAGAAGGTGAATATGGGAATTAACCAGAGGACAACATTACATTCTGTCTTCTTTAAATCCTATTCAGAGTCATATTAGGTCCCTGAAGCAATATTTTCAGATGAAAAATCTCAGTTTCTGAAGTTTCCAATTACTGTGAAAATAAAAACATGTTTGTCAAGCACTGATCTATGAAAAACTTGCTTTAAACAAAATGGAAGCACTGCAAACTTTACTATGCTGTTTTATCAGATATTATGTATGTATGAGAAACCCACAAACTTACCATGTAAAAGAACGCAGAGATTGTGTTGCATCTGAATTCCAAATAACATAAGCATTGAGGTGAAGTTTTTTCTGGTATCTACATCTTCATTGATGTAGATCCAATGTTGTTAAAGACTTTGTGGCTCCTCTGTTGCAAGGAAAATGTGTGCACTTCGAAGAATGGAGCTTTTTAAACCAAGCTCCACTTACTCCACGTGATTTAGTTTTAACCATAAACCAAATGATGACTGGACAGCTCCACCTAATGGACAAAGGGCTCATCATACATGGATTAACAGCTCTGAACCCATGATGTGTAAAATGAATAAATAAAAGATAATAGTTTCCTACCCCCTCCTTAGAGGATGTCAGGAAGCAAATTAAGGGAGTTAGTTTGTATCTTTTGAGTGTCAGAACTGAAACTATAGACAATCTGGTGAATTTAAAGTAGACTGTCCTAAGGGCAGAATGGTAATTTGATTTAAAAGAAACAAAATAGATTACCTGTGCTATGTTAACTATAATAAAATCTGACAGGAGAAGTGAGACAGAAAACAAAATGGCAAAGGCAGGCTTATATGCTGTATATTGAGAGTGTAAAAATGTATTTTGTTCTTTTAACATGTATGAAAATATACAAATCTTTATAGAAATGTTGGTACTGGTTTATATATACATGTTTGCCCCAGGTGCTAATATTTCTAAAGTGCAAGCTAAACAAATCAGTTGTACAGTGACATATTGTAGTTCATATTCAGTCTTGAGAATTTCTGTTCATCTGTGCCACCCTCTGCCTCCCATGTTGTTAAATATACTTTTAGATATTGTAGCCCATTCTCCAGCTGCTTATTGTTAGTAATTTCCCACCTGTGCATTTGCCTTCCTCCAGTGTTGTATCATATAGTGTGATAGCAGGGGATCTAGAACAGCACAATGTGAGAATAATATTTAAAAGACAGTCTAGTTGGGCAGCTTATCGTTAACATTTAGCAACAAGTCGTCAGCACAGTGATTGTCAACAACTTGTTAAGGCGGTGCACGTTACTTCAATGGCCACTTTCCATTAGAATCACAATTGGTAGACGTTTTTTCAAACAGCACCACCAAACTTTTCTTATTTCTTAAAAACCTTTATCAATGCTTTAGGGCATCACAGCAACGTTTCAAGCTTGATAAAATGCCACATTGCCTGAAACGTTGCTGTGATGCCCTAAAGCTTATAGTTAACATAAAATTTAATTTTGTTGCTTTCATGCGTGTAAGTATATACTAATATTAAATAGACTTTAAATTATATTTGTATGTTTATATATTGTTTTGTAAGTATGTGCTAAAAAATGTCAGATAAACAAAGAAGTTCTATATGTTGTTATATTCTGCAAATAATTTGTTTACCATTGGTCACCTCAGCTCAGATGTGCACTCATCTGACTCCTGGGATGTTCTCTATATGATACTATTATTTACAGCAGCCATTTTTAATCTACGTACTGATAACTCCTGGCCAGGCCAGTTTCTGCACCTTACTCATACTCCCAGGAAACAGAGCTGGGGTGGTGTAGGATTAATTTTCTCTTTTTTCTTTCTTGACATTCTTCCACCTACTCCTTCTCTGTCAATTTCCTCATATGAGGTTCACTGTATTAGGCTTTTTTCTCTTGTATCACTTCGTATTGCTGTCATATATCTACCTCTTGGACCAACCACACAATTTTTTACAACTTTGCTGCTTGGCTTCCTTATCTCCTTTCTTCTTATGCTCCATCCATTAGACCAAGAGACTTTAATATATCAGTTAAAAATCTTAACTCCCCTGGTGTATCTTCTTTCACCAACATCCTCCCTTGGCTTATTTCTGTGGTCGGATTCCCCGTCTCATTCCAATGGTAACTTTCTGGATCTTATATGTACCAGATTTTGTTCCAGATTTTCAACTATGCAAACTCACTATGCCCCCTCTCTGATCACAATTTGCTCACATTTCAACAGGGCCAGGCCATGCTGGCTGAGTGCCCTAGGCAACCTTGCTCTGCCTCCTCAGCACGCATGTGAGATGACACGGGCGGAGAGCTGAGGAAGCAGAAGAATCTGGTCTTTGAGTGACCAGTACTGGAGGGATTTGAGGGTCTGGACTGGGGGTATGCAGGCAAGAGGTACGTGCCCAGGGCCCAAACAGCTCTGCGCCCTAGGCATAAAATTATGCATAAAACCATGCTGGCACAAACTCGTAGTATTATGATTTGCAATGAAGTTCAGGATCTTGCCCTAATCCTGTCAAAGTCTGTCTAGTGAAAATAAAGGTTAGGTATGGCCACAAGGGGACATGGGAAAAAAATCATAAAAACTTGGCAAGAGAGTATCTAACTACTTTTTGAAAAGGTGTTTCTGAATGCAATATGAAGTGCTGAAATATTAGAGGCCTGCAAGTCATTGGCAGCTAAACATAAGCTGTAAATTAAACATATGCATTGCTAAAAACAGATAAGGTTTCAGTAAAAAATCAGATTAGCAGACCAGTCTATGCGTTGTGTCAGGGACAAGGACCTTTTAATAATAATGGAGCAGAATTATCCAATTATAGCCATAGGTCGGATCAAACAGGACATTGTCACCCTGTACTGTTATAAAAAGTGTAGGGTTACTGCAAACATTTAAATGGGGAGCAAGGTCTGAGGGGCTGCAGTTTGGGCAAGCCGTGGATGTGTACATGTTGTTCTTGACCAGGTTATCGCATGGGGCTCGAGAGCACTCACTATGCAGATCATTGAATAACAGACACACATCACACAAAATTACACCATTTCATATCACTTCACAATACTACTATCTTAATACACTGATGTCTCAATGGCACAATTTTATGGATAATAAATGTATTTATTACAAATACCTTATTCTTTAAGGTATTATCTACTCCCCCATTACAGCCTGATAAACAGGTACTTTATGGAAACCCTCATTCAAAAACCTGTTATCCAGAAAGTTCATAATTGGAAGGCCATCGTCCATATATTGCATTATAAACAAATTAAGCTGCATGCACCCATATTGATGTGAAAACAATCCTGTATAAACTATAACAAACAAGGGAAAGTTGTGCTCACCAAAATTTTTTAAACCATTAACCCTTTAAGTGCCACAGAAGGTAGAATCTATGTTCTGGAGATAAAAGTACTAAATTGCCACAGAACGTAGATTCTATGTTCTGCAGCACATCCAGGCGGAGGAGAAGCAGCTTTTAAAGCCACTTGCTCCTTCCCCGCTCAATCATAAGCCCCTAGACAATGGGGCAAATTTACTAAAGGGCGAAGTGATAAACGCTGGCGAAAATTCGCCTGTGTGACGTCATTTCAGTTCTTCGCCAATTTAATAACGGCGTAACTTCGCTAGTGAAGGAGATAGACTTTAGTGGTACTTTGCTCCCTAACGCCAGGCGAATCTGCACTCTGGTGAATGGACGTAACTACGCAAATTCACTAAGATGTGGATTTTACTGAATGTTACCTCTTGCGCCAGGCTTGCCTTTGCCACCTCAGACCAGGCGAAGTGCAATAGAGTAGATAGTGTCTTTTCCTTTTTTCAGGGTGATAGGCTTCAAAAGATAGTAAAAATTTTTTGTGGTACCCGCCTTCCCCCCTTCATTTCCTAACATACGGCACATAAACTATACACTGGGCTCATGTGTAGGGCAATATAACAACTCTATTTTATTTTATTAAGGTTTCCTGGGCTTGTGTAGTGTAATGTATTTGCTGCAACATATAGGTCCATTGAACTTTAACTTCCCGCCATATGCAAATTAGCCAACGCTAGAGCAACTTCGCTTTGCTTGCTGCAGTAACGCTAGCGCAACTTCACCAGTGTTCGGCACCCTGGACGCAATTTCGTATTTAAGTGAATTAGCATTGTCCTGGCAAATCTACAGCTGGCGAAGTGTTGCTCTACCTGCGAAGCCATTGTTGCCGAATTTTCACCACTTAGTATATTTGCCACAATGAGCAGAGTGGGTGGACGAGCATACACCTGCATCTGCTGCCTGCTGCTGCTGCTGCACTTACTTTCTCCTTTAGCGGTGCCCCTAACCCGGAATCAATGATCAGACCACTCCCTCTAGCTCCTCCAGTCCTCCAGCCTTCTTGGACATGGATCTGCAGCCTACACCCTCAGGTTAGTGTAACACACACAGAATACACTTACACACACTTTTTACACACACACTTAGATTTGCACTTTGGGTTTCAAACATTTACATTATTCAAACATACTTGCACATGCGCACACCAAAAACACTTATTTTGCCAAGTGTATGCACACTTTTACACACTTACACAATTTATGTTTTTTTTTTTTACTGCGTCCTGTGTTTTATTGCCTGTTAAAATTGTTTTATTGCCATTGTGAATAGCTTATTTGCCAACTGCACTGTGCAATACCTTTTGTATGTTATCTTGGAGATTATCGTACATTTTAGGTGATTTTGATGCATTTTTAGCCGTTTTATTGCATTTTTAGCCATTGTATTGCATTTTCAGTTCTGCATCGGCATGCTCACTTGTTTCTGTCCGTAAACAGCTAAAATATTCAAACTGTGATTCTGATGGTTGGTTACACTAAGCGAAAAAAAAAAAGAATTGATTTTAGTACTTTTTTGGAAAGCATTGCTATTTAGAAGTTTGGACTAGAAAGAAATGGTTACCCATTTTAGATTCAGCTGAATGTGCACTTTCCAAAAATATAAGGTTTTGAGGGGTCGACATATTGTTTTGTGTTTTTACCCAACAAAAAATGCAGTAAATGTGTTGCTTATTCAGTGGCTGAAGTGATTTCTTGGTCAGTTTGTATGCGCTAACTTCATTTTGGGGTCTCTAAACACTAGATACTTTGGTAACCCTATGCACAATAAGAATCAAACTGTTTAGTTGACCCCTGGCATTCATATTTAGGATGTTTTCACTTGGTACCTAAAACTACATGGGAGATAAGATGCTAGAAAGTGAAAGTTTTGTGGCCATTTTCAGTTATTTCATCAAAACTGACAATTCTGGGAACGCATTGCGACTCAGTAATTGGAGTAGAAAGACATGGTTACTAATTTTAGATTTAGCTGACTGTGTAGTTTCCAAAAATATATGGTTTTAGGGGGTCAACATATTTTTTTGTGTTTTTACCCCGCAAAAAATGCAGTAAAAATGTTGATTATTCAGTAGCTCAAATGATTGGGACAGTTTGTATGTGCTAACTTCATTTTGGGGTCGCCAGATACTTTGGTAATACTATGCACAATGGACATCAAACTGTTCAGTGGACCACTGGAATTCATACTGTATTTAAAGGGATCCTGTCATCGGAAAACATTTTTTTTTCAAAACGCACCAGTTAATAGTGCTACTCCTGCAGACTTCTGACATGGGGCTAGACATATTGTCAATTTCTCAGCTGCCCCTGGTCATGTGACTTGTGCCTGCACTTTAGGAGAGAAATGCTTTCTGGCAGGCTGCTCTTTTTCCTTCTCAATGTAACTGAAGTCTCAGTGGGACATGGGTTTTTTTACTATTGAGTGTTGTTCTTAGATCTGCCAGGCATCTTGTGTTAGGGAGCTGTTATCTGGTTACCTTCCCATTGTTCTTTTGTTTGGCTGCTGGGGGGGGGGGGAGGGAGGGGGCTGATATCACTCCAACTTGCAGTACAGCAGTAAAGAGTGATTGAAGTTTAACAGAGCACAAGTCACATGACTTGGGGCAGCTGGGAAATCGACAATATGTCAAGCCACATGTCAGATTTCAAAATTAAATATAAAAAAATCTGTTTGCTCTTTTGAGAAATGGATTTCAGTGCAGAATTTTGCTGGAACAGCACTATTAACTGGTTCATTTTGAAAAAATGTTTTTCCCCATGACAGTATCCCTTTAAGATGTTTTCACTTGGAACCTAATGCTATGTGGTAGATTAAATGCTAGAAAGTGGAAGTTTTGTGGCCATTTTCAGGTATTTCATTAAAACCGACAATTTTGGGAAAGCATTGCGACTCAGTAGTTTGGAATAGAAAGACATGGCTGCCCCTAATGGATTCAGCTGAATGTGAACTTACCAAATATGTATGGTTTTAGGCGTCAGCGTATTTTTTTGTGTTTGTTTTTAGCCCACATAAAATGCAGTAAATGTGTTACTTATTCAGTGGCTGAAGTGATTTCAGGGACAGTTTGTATGCGCTACCTTAATTTTCCACTAAACACCAGATACTTTGGTAATCCTATGAACAATGAGCATCAAACTGTTCAGTGGACCACTGGAATTCATATTTAAGATGTTTTCACTTGGAACCTAATACTATGTGGGAGATAAAATGCTAGAAAGTGGAAGTTTTGTGGGCATTTTTAGGTAGTTCATCATAACTGACAAATTTGGGAAAGCATTGTGACTCAGTAGTTTGGAGTAGAAAAACATGGCTGCCCCTAATGTATTCAGCACAATGTGAACTTTCTATAAATATGTGGTTTTTGGGGGGTCAACATATGTTTTTGAAATAAAATACCTCTGCCTGTACCTCTGATGAGTCATGAGGGATGGGTAATACTGAATTTACCCCTGGACTTTGAGAGATAACCATGAATACACACACTCACCCTAATTCCAATGCAAAAGTGCAAATGGAAGTAATAATATGCTTGGTCCTGTCCCGTGGTTCCAGTAACTGGGACTTTCATTCTCGTTGACTAGAGATGAGTGATTTTGTGTTGATTCAAAAAAAGTACAAAATGTTGTCAAAATGCTTTGGAGTCAACTGAAAGGTGGAATTGCATTGAGGTTAAGATGTTTTTAGCTCTGCATTGGCATTTACATTGCTTGAACTTGTTAGTGAAACTCCTTTACACTATGCTACAACTGTTCTTTATGGAAAAAAGAGTCTCCCATGTTGCCAATTTCTCCAAAACATGACAAAAAAGACCTAACCAACAAATTCTGGTACTAGGAATTCCCCCAGACTTTTTCTTGTACTGTGAGTCTAGACAGATGGCCACTCAGTAATCAGCCTGGTTATCCTGGTCTTTAAATGTACTTATTTGTAGATCATTCCTCAGGGAGCTCTGAATATGAGCAACCAAGTGGAAGAGTTGCCTTCGACCAACCTCTCACTGGGGCTCAATTATAAACTTTGAGCAGGGCAGAATAATTTGCACAGTGAATGTATATATATAAAGCTGTATATGAGTGGTGTATTTAATGTGTAAACAGAATTATGAATTGTTTTCACACTGTGAATGTCCATAAGAGCTTTTTAATACATAGTAACATTGTAATTAAGGTTGAAAAAAGACACATGTCCATCAAGTAGAATCTATGTTCTGGAGATAAAAGTACTAAAGTGCCACAGAACGTAGATTCTTTGTTCTGCAGCACATCCAGGCGGAGGAGAAGCAGCTTTTAAAGCCACTTGCTCCTTCCCCGCTCAATCATAAGCAAATGGGGCAAATTTACTAAAGGGCGAAGTGATAAACGCTAGCGAAAATTCGCCTGTGTGACGTCATTTCAGTTCTTCGCCAATTTAATAACGGCGTAACTTCGCTAGTGAAGGAGATAGACTTTAGTGGTACTTTGCTCCCTAACGCCAGGCGAATCTGCACTCTGGTGAATGGACGTAACTACGCAAATTCACTAAGATGTGGATTTTACTGAATGTTACCTCTTGCGCCAGGCTTGCCTTTGCCACCTCAGACCAGGCGAAGTGCAATAGAGTAGATAGTGTCTTTTCCTTTTTTCAGGGTGATAGGCTTCAAAAGATAGTAAAAATTTTTTGTGGTACCCGCCTTCCCCCCTTCATTTCCTAACATACGGCACATAAACTATACACTGGGCTCATGTGTAGGGCAATATAACAACTCTATTTTATTTTATTAAGGTTTCCTGGGCTTGTGTAGTGTAATGTATTTGCTGCAACATATAGGTCCATTGAACTTTAACTTCCCGCCATATGCAAATTAGCCAACGCTAGAGCAACTTCGCTTTGCTTGCTGCAGTAACGCTAGCGCAACTTCACCAGTGTTCGGCACCCTGGACGCAATTTCGGATTTAAGTGAATTAGCATTGTCCTGGCGAATCTACAGCTGGCGAAGTGTTGCTCTACCTGCGAAGCCATTGCTGCCGAATTTTCACCACTTAGTATATTTGCCACAATGAGCAGAGTGGGTGGACGAGCATACACCTGCATCTGCTGCCTGCTGCTGCTGCTGCACTTACTTTCTCCTTTAGCGGTGCCCCTAACCCGGAATCAATGATAACCACTCCCTCTAGCTCCTCCAGTCCTCCAGCCTTCTTGGACATGGATCTGCAGCCTACACCCTCAGGTTAGTGTAACACACACAGAATACACTTACACACACTTTTTACACACACACTTAGATTTGCACTTTGGGTTTCAAACATTTACATTATTCAAACATACTTGCACATGCGCACACCAAAAACACTTATTTTGCCAAGTGTATGCACACTTTTACACACTTACACAATTTATGTTTTTTTTTTTTACTGCGTCCTGTGTTTTATTGCCTGTTAAAATTGTTTTATTGCCATTGTGAATAGCTTATTTGCCAACTGCACTGTGCAATACCTTTTGTATGTTATCTCGGAGATTATCGTACATTTTAGGTGATTTTGATGCATTTTTAGCCGTTTTATTGCATTTTTAGCCATTGTATTGCATTTTCAGTTCTGCATCGGCATGCTCACTTGTTTCTGTCCGTAAACAGCTAAAATATTCAAACTGTGATTCTGATGGTTGGTTACACAAAGCGAAAAAAAAAAAAGAATTGATTTTAGTACTTTTTTGGAAAGCATTGCTACTCAGTAGTTTGGACTAGAAAGAAATGGTTACCCATTTTAGATTCAGCTGAATGTGCACTTTCCAAAAATATAAGGTTTTGAGGGGTCGACATATTGTTTTGTGTTTTTACCCAACAAAAATTGCAGTAAATGTGTTGCTTATTCAGTGGCTGAAGTGATTTCTTGGTCAGTTTGTATGCGCTAACTTCATTTTGGGGTCTCTAAACACTAGATACTTTGGTAACCCTATGCACAATAAGAATCAAACTGTTTAGTTGACCCCTGACATTCATATTTAGGATGTTTTCACTTGGTACCTAAAACTACATGGGAGATAAGATGCTAGAAAGTGAAAGTTTTGTGGCCATTTTCAGTTATTTCATCAAAACGGACAATTCTGGGAACGCATTGCGACTCAGTAATTGGAGTAGAAAGACATGGTTACTAATTTTAGATTTAGCTGACTGTGTAGTTTCCAAAAATATATGGTTTTAGGGGGTCAACATATTTTTTTGTGTTTTTACCCCGCAAAAAATGCAGTAAAAATGTTGATTATTCAGTAGCTCAAATGATTGGGACAGTTTGTATGTGCTAACTTCATTTTGGGGTCGCCAGATACTTTGGTAATACTATGCACAATGGACATCAAACTGTTCAGTGGACCACTGGAATTCATATTTAAAGGGATCCTGTCATCGGAAAACATTTTTTTTTCAAAACGCACCAGTTAATAGTGCTACTCCTGCAGACTTCTGACATGGGGCTAGACATATTGTCAATTTCTCAGCTGCCCCGGTCATGTGACTTGTGCCTGCACTTTAGGAGAGAAATGCTTTCTGGCAGGCTGCTCTTTTTCCTTCTCAATGTAACTGAAGTCTCAGTGGGACATGGGTTTTTACCATGGGCGTCCACAGAGGGGGGCAAGAGGGGGCAGTGCCCCCCCTGGGACTGTGCACATAAGTTTCCACCTGTTCGTGCATTGGCCCCAGCTTACTGTGGTTTCTGTCGCGATCCCTCGAAGATTTTTCTTCTGTGCAGCAGAGTTTTCTTTTAGCTCCTTCCCTAGGTGCTCGCTCCCCCCTCCCTTGTCGGATCGTATTACTTCAGCTGTGACAGAGAGAGAGAGCAGCCAGGGAGCATCTGATTGGCCAGTAGCACAGATTGCAGCGCGGGAGAAAATGAAGGAAGGAAAGCCCTATCTATTGCAGTCTGCAGCCTTGTACTTGTGAGTTCAGGGGGTATTTATACAATTACTTGCCCCTGTGCCATCTGTTTGTGAGTTCTGGGGGTATTTATACATGTACTTGCCCCTGTGCCATCTGTTTGTGAGTTCTGGGGGTATTTATACATGTACTTGCCCCTGTGCCATCTGTTTGTGAGTTCTGGGGGTATTTATACATGTACGTGCCCCTGTGCCATCTGTTTGTGAGTTCTGGGGGTATTTATACATGTACGTGCCCCTGTGCCATCTGTTTGTGAGTTCTGGGGGTATTTATACATGTACTTGCCCCTGTGCCATCTGTTTGTGAGTTCTGGGGGTATTTATACATGTACTTGCCCCTGTGCCATCTGTTTGTGAGTTCTGGGGGTATTTATGCATGTACGTGCCCCTGTGCCATCTGTTTGTGAGTTCTGGGGGTATTTATGCATGTACTTGCCCCTGTGCCATCTGTTTGTGAGTTCTGGGGGTATTTATACATGTACTTGCCCCTGTGCCATCTGTGTGTGAGTTCTGGGGGTATTTATGCATGTACTTGCCCCTGTGCCATCTGTTTGTGAGTTCTGGGGGTATTTATACATGAACTTGCCACTTTGCCATCTTTGTGTGAACTAGGGTTGCCACTTGTCAGACAACCGGTATTTTGAAGGGTTGCCCGGGTCAAAACTTCCTGGATGGTTTTTCAAATTAGGGAAACTGCTTGATTGACCCGGCGATCGGCTGATCGCCGTGGCATAGCTCCACCCCCTGATGGCAGTGACACACCTACCTATCTCACAGGCCCGCCCACAGATGCCTCCTTGCCCCACCCTGGAAAATTTTCTGCGGACACCCATGGTTTTTACTATTGAGTGTTGTTCTTAGATCTGCCAGGCATCTTGTGTTAGGGAGCTGTTATCTGGTTACCTTCCCATTGTTCTTTTGTTTGGCTGCTGGGGGGGGGGAGGGAGGGGGCTGATATCACTCCAACTTGCAGTACAGCAGTAAAGAGTGATTGAAGTTTAACAGAGCACAAGTCACATGACTTGGGGCAGCTGGGAAATCGACAATATGTCAAGCCACATGTCAGATTTCAAAATTAAATATAAAAAAATCTGTTTGCTCTTTTGAGAAATGGATTTCAGTGCAGAATTTTTGCTGGAACAGCACTATTAACTGGTTCATTTTGAAAAAATGTTTTTCCCCATGACAGTATCCCTTTAAGATGTTTTCACTTGGAACCTAATGCTATGTGGTAGATAAAATGCTAGAAAGTGGAAGTTTTGTGGCCATTTTCAGGTATTTCATTAAAACCGACAATTTTGGGAAAGCATTGCGACTCAGTAGTTTGGAATAGAAAGACATGGCTGCCCCTAATGGATTCAGCTGAATGTGAACTTTCCAAATATGTATGGTTTTAGGCGTCAGCGTATTTTTTTGTGTTTGTTTTTAGCCCACATAAAATGCAGTAAATGTGTTACTTATTCAGTGGCTGAAGTGATTTCAGGGACAGTTTGTATGCGCTACCTTAATTTTCCACTAAACACCAGATACTTTGGTAATCCTATGAACAATGAGCATCAAACTGTTCAGTGGACCACTGGAATTCATATTTAAGATGTTTTCACTTGGAACCTAATACTATGTGGGAGATAAAATGCTAGAAAGTGGAAGTTTTGTGGGCATTTTTAGGTAGTTCATCATAACTGACAAATTTGGGAAAGCATTGTGACTCAGTAGTTTGGAGTAGAAAAACATGGCTGCCCCTAATGTATTCAGCACAATGTGAACTTTCTATAAATATGTGGTTTTTGGGGGGTCAACATATGTTTTTGAAATAAAATACCTCTGCCTGTACCTCTGATGAGTCATGAGGGATGGGTAATACTGAATTTACCCCTGGACTTTGAGAGATAACCATGAATACACACACTCACCCTAATTCCAATGCAAAAGTGCAAATGGAAGTAATAATATGCTTGGTCCTGTCCCGTGGTTCCAGTAACTGGGACTTTCATTCTCGTTGACTAGAGATGAGTGATTTTGTGTTGATTCAAAAAAAGTACAAAATGTTGTCAAAATGCTTTGGAGTCAATTGAAAGGTGGAATTGCATTGAGGTTAAGATGTTTTTAGCTCTGCATTGGCATTTACATTGCTTGAACTTGTTAGTGAAACTCCTTTACATTATGCTACAACTGTTCTTTATGGAAAAAAGAGTCTCCCATGTTGCCAATTTCTCCAAAACATGACAAAAAAGACCTAACCAACAAATTCTGGTACTAGGAATTCCCCCAGATTTTTCTTGTACTGTGAGTCTAGACAGATGGCCACTCAGTAATCAGCCTGGTTATCCTGGTCTTTAAATGTACTTATTTGTAGATCATTCCTCAGGGAGCTCTGAATATGAGCAACCAAGTGGAAGAGTTGCCTTCGACCAACCTCTCACTGGGGCTCAATTATAAACTTTGAGCAGGGCAGAATAATTTGCACAGTGAATGTATATATATATAAAGCTGTATATGAGTGGTGTATTTAATGTGTAAACAGAATTATGAATTGTTTTCACACTGTGAATGTCCATAAGAGCTTTTTAATACATAGTAACATAGTAAGTAAGTTTGAAAAAAGACACATGTCCATCAAGTTCAACCTTTTAGTTTTTTTTTTAATCTTCTCCAGCGTGCACATCCCCAATTTGGCCAGTCTTTCCTCATAGCTAAGATTTTCCATCCTTTTACCAGATTAGTTGCCCTTCTCTGTACCCTTTCTAATACAATAATGTCCTGTTTGATTGATGGAGACCAAAACTGTACTGCATATTCTACACTTACAAGTGCTCTATACAGTGGAAGAATGACCCCCTCCTCCTGTGACTATATGCCCCTTTTAATACAGCTCAAGACCTTATTTGCCCTTGATGCTGCTGACTGGCATTGCTTGCTACAGCCAAGTTTATCATCTACAAGGACTCCAAGGTCCTTTTCCATAATGGATTTGCCTAGTGCAGTCCCATTAAGGGTATAAGTGGTTTGGATATTTTTACATCCCAGGTGCATGACTTTACATTTATCAACATTGAATCTCATTTGCCACTTAGCTGCCCAGATTGCCAGTTTGTCAAGATCGTGTTGCAAGGATGCCACATCCTGGATGGAATTAATTGGGCTGGATAGTGTTGTGTCATCTGCAAACACTGGTCCATTAATTTAAACACCCTCCCCTAAGTCATAAATGAACAAGTTAAATAAAAGTGGACCCAATACTGAGCCCTGAGGGACCCCACTAAGAACCTTACTCCAAGTAGAGAATGTACCATTAACAATCACCCTCTGTACTCGATCCTATCCATGTGCAAACGACTTCATTAAGCCCAACAGACCTAAGTTTAGAAAGCAAAATGTCATGTCTGACATGACCTATCATGCTGACATGACCTATTGCTGTTCATAATGCCATTCACTAGGACAAAATTTTGTGATAGGTGAATCTGTGGTGTTTCGCTTAGCCAAAAGATTCGCAAATTCACCAAAAAATTAGCTAAATTACAAAAAATTTGTGAAACTGATTTGACGCGCACATCGATTTTGTTGTGTTTCAGATAATTTTTTTTTTTGCAAACCTGATTTTTGACGCACATCTGTGTTTTCATGCGCAACATTATTTTTTCATTGTGCAATGCAATTTGATGAAACTAAATTAGAGTCTATGGGTGTTTTATTTGTGTCACCTTTTTTCAGCTTTGGGACTACCATTAAAACATTTTCTCTTACTTTCAAGCTTTGTAGACTGTCATAAATTAATATGGCATGTTTTGCTTTGGGTCAAAATGTGCTGAATTGCATTGGAGTCAATGGAAAGATCAATTCACACATTTTTCTCTCAGCATACTGCTACACACATGCCCTGCCTACAATGTTACAGGATTTCTATCTTTTCAAAAGAAAAAAAGTGCTCACATTTTGCCAGTTTCTTAAAAACATCAGTGGTTTATTACATTGGTCTTGTCTACTCGCAATGGTATCTACTACTACTACTACTTAGTCTATATTGCTGTTTAACCAAAAAGTACCATCTATAATTTATATATTAATAATAGCTTACTAACACAGGCACAATTAATAATTCATTTGAACACATAATATCTGTGTGCTTCGCATCCCAAGTTAAAATAAATTAACCATATATTTATGTGTAAATATAAGGAATCGGAAATACTAGGTAATATAATGTTACATGACTGAGATTGAGAATTGTCATAGTTGTGTTATAGAATACAAACAACTTCTACTTCTGAGTAGTAGTTAAATGAAAATAAACTCCAAATATACAGATACAGATTTGAACAGTTTTTTTACTATAAAATAAAACATATCACAACAGTGCAGAAAACCATTTTTTTAGTAAAAAGGCTGCTGGAGGAGGAGGAGGAGGGTTTCCCCTTAAAAGGTCCTTAATCTCCTGCAGCTACCTCAATATATGTTGTCTATGTGGCTGCATTGGCTGACTGTGTCAACTGGGGAGCCTCTTTGGGTGTAGAAGGCTGAGGTGCTGGAGGACCTGTAGTCGGTCCTTCTGCCTTTTCCTCTCCCCCTTCTGCTGTCTCACCCACTTCCTCTGTCCCTTCTGCAGCTGGATCATCTTCATGGATCCACTCAGCTGGCAATGAAAGAATTTCAGTTTGAGTAATACAGCACATGCATTTGTACAGTACAAATTATACAGGATGAGGTGTGTCATGTACAGGAAAACCAACATCTATAAGGATGGCAGGTATTGGGCGGGCAACACCATTAAGATAGTTTTTCTGCAGCAGATAATCTCCATTTGATTTACTGTACTTGTTCTCTGGAGTTATATGACAGTTAACTGTTACTGATGTTAAACTATTCACCTAAACACTCATTTGCTCTAAAATAGCAAAATAAATAGGAATCAAGTGGCTTTATTGTAGTTAAGAAAAGAAATCTATTTATTTTCTGCCCTTAACTGATTCACAAGATCTGCGTTCCGCCTCTTAAGATCGACCAGATCCGCTGAACGTCACGCAGCCTCAGACGGACATAAACCACCTCCTCAGCCTGCGCTGCAGCCTCTCCATTATATTGTTTCACAGGGACTGTATCCTGGGGGTACCAGGGGGGGATGTTGTCATATCCCTCCCTGTGCAGGTAGCAAATCAAATAGCTAAGCTGCTCTTCAGTCATCAGAAGGGACCTGCCATCTTTGCTGTAGAAAAGTTTTCCACTCCTACAGGTGTAAGGGCAAGGCATTGGGTATTTATACTGGTGACACCCAGTATACACAGGCTTTTTAAATTATGAATACTAAAAGTGAATGTAAAGTTAGCGGAAGGTACAGTATAGCATAAGAATAAGATATACTTTGAGTTTATACTAACATGGTTGAAGAAATGTATGGAGGTTAACAGAAACTTGCGATGGCAGTGGATATAATCTACTTAACTACTTTGCTAAAGCTTTTGATACAGTACCACACAAAAGGTTACTGATTAAATTAAGAAATATAGGCACTGATCAAATTATTGTACACAAAGTGAGAACTGTCTGATAGATAGATTATGGTGATAAATGAAACATTTTCTAATTGAATCAATCTTTTAGTGGAGTACCTCGAGGGTCTGTCTTCAGTCCTCAGCTTTCTAATTTGTTTACAAATGATTTTGAATACATTGAAAGTCTGGGCAAAAGAGGTTCAATACTGATAAATCAAAGGTTATGAACTTGGACAAAAATAACATGAATGCTTGTTATACACTAAAGGGCAGATTTATCAAAATGTGAGCTTAGAGTTTACCACAGAAAAATTTACCCACTTTCCATTTATTCCTATGGGATTTTTAGAAGTATGTTTATCAGTGGGTGAAAATTAGAATTCCTGTATAAATTATAGCAAAAAAGGGAAAATTGTGCTTACCATTACATTTTAAAAATTTAGGAGGGGTGCAATGAATTTATGACCATAAAAACCACATAGACAAATACAAAAGGTCCTCTGCACTCAAGCCATTATCAATATGTTAAGGAGATTGAGAATTTTTGCTCATTAAGATACTAAAAAATTCCATCTCATTTAAAGAAAACAGGCATTGTTTGTCCATATATTGCAATATATTTAAGCTGGCCACACTATATTGTCACTGGTCTGGCCAGGTCTACACTCAATATGTTTTACACAAGGGCTAAGTTTTACCTGCAACTTGCTTGTTTTCAAGGTTAAAACTCATAAATGGTTGTCCTTTTATTGGCCACCACTGGGATCACCTGACTATAGCTTGAAAGGGTAGAAGCTACAACACATCTGGCCACTGTACCTGTATAAACTATTGCAAAAAAGTTGTGCTTACCATTACATTTTAAACAATTAGGCAGGGGTGCAATGAGGCCGTGACCACAAAATTCACATAGGCAATCAATATTTTAAGGACATTGAGACATTTTGTGACTTAAGATGCTGTATTTGAAATGCTTTCCCCTTTAAGCAAAACAGGGAGGCCATTTTTGGGTAGTTTACTGCAAGAAATGTCTCAATGTCCTTAATATACCTGTATTGATAATGGGTTTAGAGCTGAAGACATTTTATCTGTGTCTATGAAAGTTATGATTCACTATTTGATAAGGATGCTTTTAAAAAATCCCATAAGAATGAATAAAAAGTGGGTGAATTTTTTGGTGACCTCTAATCTGCCCCTAAATGGAATTCTGTCCATGTTTATAAGCAGACTGCAATTCTAGGCAGTGTAAGTCAACTAAAAAAAGTACAGGTATGGGATGTGTTATCCCAGAAACCTGTTATCCAGATAGTTCAGAATTAAGAAAAGGCTGTCTCCTATAGAATCTGTTTTATCCAATGAATGCAAATTTGTAAAAATTATTTCCTTTTTCCATGGTATAATAAAACAGTACCCTGTACTTTACCCTGACTAAGATATAATTAATTCTTATTCTTCAATAAGAATTAATTATATCTTAGTCAGGGTAAAACCATCTATTTAGGTTTATTTAATGTTTCAATGATTTTCTAGTAGATTTAAGGTCCCAATAATTCTGGATAACAGGCCCATACCTGTACTCTCTAATATAAAATATGGCACTGACTTCGTGGATGAAAGCATACTGTACTTTTGCCCATTTTCGATTCCTGGTAAGATCTTACATTAGAATGTGCATTTTAGAGCCCCAGTACTTATAAAGGATATTTCTGAGCTGGAGAGACTGCAGAGACATATAACTAAACTGGTAATATGAATGGAACATTTACAGTCTTATACGTCTGATTTTTAAAGGAGAAAAGACAATTTTTCATATTAAAAAAAACCTTGATTTTTCGAGATTTATTAAACCCCAAGGCTGTTAAAAGTCAGAATAAAAAGTACGGTACTCCATCTCAAACTTGCCTAGGTCATATAGAAATCATGATATGTGCTGGGTTTCTTACAATAATCCGAAGAATTCTTGTTTTTTAGGTGATAATCTAGCGTTGTTTTCTAGTGTCAAATCAGAAAAAAATTTACAATTCAGATTTTTTAACGATTTTATCAGTCTTTTAACATGCCAGCAAAACACATTATATATTGGTAGGATCACATAACGGTGTAAAATGAGAAAAAGCTTGAACTCATGAATGGCCAACTTTTTAGACTCATGAATGTGACTTTTTAGATGAAGCAACACAAATAGTTCTTCACTATAAGGGTTGAGAGGCTGTGGAATGCTCTGTCAGGAAGTTTTGCAGTGGCAGATCACTGTAATGCTTTTAAGAATGGTTTAAATGTACTCTTGGAAAGACAGATGGGCAAAAAGGGCTATGGTAAACTTCAACGCTATAGTTAGGCTGTGAATATTACAGACAGAACCAAGGTATGTACCTGGTTAGTATTTTAAACCTCAAATTCAAGGTTTTTTTTCTCCTTTAAAAAGGAAATTTAGTAAATAACCCTCCACGTTGTTAAACAAAAGCCCTTTGTATAGGCTACATATAAGGAAAAGCATTTGTATAGCTATGTGGAGTGAAGCTTGGATAAAAAGGATCATGATGTCTAGGGGGGATATTTATCAAAGTCCGAATTTATCTCAATCTTTTCTGCTAAAAACTCCGATCAAATCCACTCAGTTTTTTACACTTATTTATTATTACATTTTCCCAAAAATTTGCTTTGTGGGAAAAAAAATATATTTTTTTATCCGATTTTCACAATTTTTGGGAATTTTCACCCGAAAACTCAGAAAACTTCAGGGTATTGCATGAAACACAGCACATCAAAAAATCATTGGGACTTCTCCCATTGACTTATACGCAACCTCGACAGGTCTGAGATGCTGGTTTTTCCGAGTTTATGGGTTTATTAAAT
This sequence comes from Xenopus laevis, assembly GCF_017654675.1. NCBI lineage: Eukaryota > Metazoa > Chordata > Amphibia > Anura > Pipidae > Xenopus > Xenopus laevis. The sequence goes on along the minus strand of NC_054378.1, from coordinate 26,481,794 downwards.
TCTGAAAAATTTCTGATTTTTAAAAGTCAGATTTAAAAAAAAAAAAATACTTTTAGTAAATAACCCCCTACACTGTAGGTGTTGAAACATCATAAAGTGTTGATGAGAGTGTGGTGATGTTGTTGGGTTATTGCCAACATATATGTTGGGCATTGGTGTTCCATAAGTATTACAGGCTGTGTTGTTGGCCAGGTAGGAAAAGTTGGCTGCTGCCTTACAAACATGATCCACTCTTGAAGAGTGACAATCAGAATTACTGTTTTTGTTATATTAGGAACATAAATGGGGGAATGTAATAAAAGTCTGTAATTGAAAAAATATTCGCAATGCGAAAAGTTATTACTGTGTGCAAACAAATTTTGCTTTGTGAAAAAATATTCGCAATGCGAAAAGTTATTACTCTGTGCAAACAAATTTTGCTTTGCGTGAATTTAATATAGCTTTTGCGAACCCGGAAACTGTTTAGTGACCACTTCCGACAGCAGACGAAGGTTTGCGAATTTTATAGTTTGTGCCAGTGCGCAGTGAATGTAATAAAACTTCTTACTGAAAAAGTTGTTATGTTTGCTCCAAAAGATTAGGACACCTTCAAGCACTTCTTAAAAGTGTGCAATGCGCAAATGAAAATCCGCAATGCAATAACGGTTTGAGGAAGAATATTACATTGTGAAATGCACATTTTTATTCTTATTTGTGCAAATTGTTTGGCTCTTTGCAACTTTTATTACATTCCCCCAAAAGTCTTCTGAAAACAGAAGGTATTTACTTGCCTTGTGACATATACATAACACTGCCTTAATACCACAAATTAGAGTATAACTCTCACATGAGGCATTATGTGCAGAGACATGAAAATCACTCCTTTATGTTCCTTTGGCCAACCATGCATCTGGAACCGCTGGTTTTATAGAACAGATACAGTCTAATAGTTCAGAACGATACACCCAAACTTGCAGACATCCTGGACTTTTGGCAGATGGGATTCCCAATCAGTAGCTCAAAATTACAATGTCATCTAAGTAGACTGAGGTGTACTTAAAATGAGGGTGCAATAATTTGTCCATTGCCTGTTGAAAGGTAGCTGGGGCAGTCTGTAGCCCAAAAGACATCCTTTTGTACTGGAAATGCCCCTCTGGGGTAGAGAAGGCAGTTTCCCCCTTGCCTCTTGAGTTAGAGGTATTTGCCAATACCCTTTAGTAAGATCAAGGGTGGTGATATACCTGGCTGGTCCTAACCTCTCAATGAGTTTGTCAACCCAAGGCATAGGGTAGGCATCAAATTTTAATACCTCATTCAACTTCCTGTAATCATTGCAAAACCGTATAGTCCCATTGGGCTTGGGAAATAGGACAATTGGACTTGACCACTCACTCTGTGACTCCTTTATGACACCAAGTTGAAACATTTTCTTTACTTCCTCTGAAACTGCCTGTCTGCGAGCTTCAGGAATGCGATATGGTTTTACACACACCTTCACATTGGTTTCAGTGATTATATCATGCTCTATGACATTGGTTCAGACACTTTCATTTGTACATTACCCCACAGTTCCCAGAACAATGGAAAATCTCACCCAAGAATAACCTGGTGCAACAATTTTTTTACCACATCAACCTCATGAGTAATGGTGCCACAAGCAGTGGCAATTGTGGATATGTCCGAGTGTCCCCGTGTATGCAAATGACACTGAGAGTTTTTTCTTCCTGACGCATCTTCATGGACACGCTTCCTTGTACAAGTATAACCATACTCCCTGAATCAAGCAGGGCTTTACCAGAAACAAAGTTCACATACAATTTACATTCAAAACACCCTTCTAGCAAATCAGGACCTGCAATGCAAACTGGTTGAGCATAAAAGGATACTCTCCATAGGACATCACACTGCATGGGTTCCACCTGTAGGGGACACTGAGCCCGCATGTGGCCCCATGCCTGGCTCCACCAACACTGCACACCCCCAGACTTCTGGGGTGTTGGGGGGCCTGGCTGTAATGCAAGAGGGACAGTGGATAATATCTTGTTGCTGTCCCTTATGCGGGTTCTGCGGAGAACTCTTTCCCGTGGAGGTGAACTTTGCCGTCCAGGATGGAGCTGGGTCTAGATGACTTGTCGGGGGTAGTAGCTCCTCCACTGTGGTGTATCTCTCCACCATCTCCACCAGCCGGTCCGCTGTTTTAGGGTCTCCATGACTGACACCCGGGCTGTAGTTCAACTGGCAGCGACCTCAGAAACCGGTCTAGCATGAAGCGTTCCACCGGTGTGGACCGGTGAGTATCTCAGGCTGAAGCCACTTTGTTGCCAGCTGTATTAGATCATACATTTGTGACCTCGGTGGAATATTTTTCCGATACTTCCAGCTGTACACCCTTTATGCCCTGACTGCTGTGGTCACTCCCAGACGGGCAAGGATCTCTGCCTTGAGCCGGTCATAGTGGAGGGCGTCTGCAGGGGTGAGGTCATAGTAAGCTTTCTGCGGATCCCCAGTCAGGAATGGGGCAAGGAGACCAGCCCATTTGTCTCGGGCCATCCTTCCCGCTCAGCAGGCCTTTCAAAGGTCATCAGAAAGGCTTCCACATCATCTGTGGGCATCATCTTTTGCAGGAAATGGCTTGCCCTCATCATTGTCTGGCTGTTAGGGTTAACTACTGCTGTTTCTCGCCAATGAGCTAGCTGCTGTACTGCCTCAGCCAGCATTTTGGACTGTGTCTCTCTAGAATCCTGCAGGGCAGTGGCTTGAGCTGTAGTAGCTTCCCTGAGTGCAGCCAGTTGCACTTCTTGGGCCTTCTGCTGAGCTGCCATGCTCTGCTGCAACTGCACTGTTGCCATGGCCAATTGCCGCAGCAACTCCTCCGTGATAAACAGGAGCCTGGCCCTTTAAATATCACTTTTTAAATGGCAATTTTTCTCTGCAGTGCTATTGCCCACATCCGAAACACCACTTGTAAAGTTCAGGGGGAGTGGGATCGCCCATGAACTTCGGCCACAACACAGTAGTAGAATAAATATCCTTTTATTCCTTATTCAAACAAACAAGCTGTATCTTCAGCAGGTAAAATACGTCAACTTAAATATAGTCTTCAGCATAAAGTAACAATCACTTTCATGCATAGCAGAATTGAAAGAAAACAGTTCATATTCCCATTCAGGGATCAGGCTCACCTAGCCTTGCAAAGCTTTTGATTCCCAGTCAGGAGAGCAGTTTCCAACACACTCAGTGGCGGAACTACCAGGGGTGCGCCGGGTGCGGCTGTACCAGGGCCCCCACACCCCGGCCCCCTTTATGGGGCCTGCCGCGTCCCAGAAAAGGAATGAAGTTACTTGTATTTTCGTGTGATATCATTGGTGGCAGTGGCATGCTTCGTCCAATCGGGCCGCGATGGAAGGAACCAGGAAGCTCTGTTATTCCTCCTCAACCAATGTCCCTTCAAAGCCTGCACACCGGGAGTTTTGATTGACAGTAGCTCCTCCTCCACTTCAGTCTTCAGCTCCTGCTTGTGATCTCCAGGCTACGCTGGGGAGAGCAAGCAGGGGGCGGTCCGTCATGACATCATGGCAAGTGCTGGTGGAAGCACAGGCAGCCCCGCAGTGGGGATTTTTTTTCTCTCTCCCCACCTCCCCCATTGTACACAGGCACTGGCTATCACGCAGACCCACATGGAGGAGCTGCTGCTATACTAGGGGGAGGGGCATCCCATCCCTGATGCGTTAGAGACCCAAGGGGGAGGGGTAAGCTTCTCTCAGCCCTTGTGTGCTGTGTGTGTTTCTGTGTGTGTCTGTGTTCTGGTACAAACTCTTTTTGTGCCTGCAGCCTGAGATGAATGGCAGGTGTGTGGGCACACTAACTGAGACGGTCCCTGGGTTAGCACTGCTAAAGCAGAAGAGGGAAAAATTTCTGCAGACTGCAGTCCAGGCCCTGGCACCAGGGAGCTCAATGCTAGTTGCGCTGGGACACCCAGGGTTTTTTTTTATATATATATATATATATATATATATATATATTGTGATTCTTTATATAACTTTGAAGTGTTGCCATATAACCCTGGGCAAATTCTTCCACCTGCTGGTTCATGATGCTGGGAGTTGTAGTTTATGTGGTCGATGTGGTACTAGAATGTGTTTTATATGGTCACAGAACTCCTCAGTGACTTCTTATATCCTTATTACAGTAGGGGCACATTATCTCTTATAATACATGAGTGATACTCAGAGTTCCCTGTATTACTCAGCCTGCAGCCTTGTGCCTTTATATGGTCACAGAACAACCCCTCAGTGACTTCTAATAGCCTTATTATTTACAGTAGGGGGTACATTATCCCTTATAATACATGAGTGATACTCAGAGTTCCCTGTATAACTTAGCCTGCAGCCTTGTGCCTTTATATGGTCACAGAACAACCCCTCAGTGACTTCTAATGTCCTTTTTTTCGTGTAACTTTTACATTAACTGTTGTTGCTAATTTTCAATGACTCATTTGTGTATTTAGGCCCTCTCCTATTAATATTTCAGTCTCATATTTAAATCAATGCATGGTTGCTAGGGGGCTTTGGACCCTAGCAACCAGGCTACTGAGATTGCAAACTGGAGAGCTGCTGAATAAAAAGCTAAATAACTCAAAACTCACAAATAATAAAAAATGAAAACCAATTGGAAATAGTCTCAGGATATCCCCTCTCTACATCATACTAAAAGTGAACAATCCTTTTAGGGGGGGCTAGTTGTAAGTTTCTGTACCGGGGCCCTTGGGGGTCTAGTTACGCCACTGATTGAACACACTTCTCTTATGCAGACCTCACGTGTGTCTACCAACCCCCTTCCTGAACTCTCAGGGCTCTCTTAACTCCTGCACTGCTGCAGTAATTAACCCTGCTGTGCACCCTCCAGGTACCTGAATAAAGGGGAAATATATCTGTTGTTCAGGACCCACCCCTGGAGTCCTGTACAATATATATATATATATATATATATATATATATATATATATATATATATATATATATATATACAGTATGCACAAAATGTCTCTGTCTTAAATATATTGATAATGGGTTGAGTGCAGAGGACTCTTGTATTTGACTATATGTATTTTGTGGTCACAGCCTCATTGCACCCCAGCCTAATGGTTTTAAAAAATAGTGGTGAGCACAACTTTCCCTTGTTTGTTATAGTTTATATAGGAGCAGTGACCAGCTCCATGTTGTAGCTCCCACCCTTCCCAACTATAGTCAGGTGATCCCACTGGTGTCTAATAAAAGGGCAGCCAAGTATGGGAGTTTTACTTTGAAAGCAGCTAGTAAGTTGCAGGTAAAACCTAGTCCCTTTGTAAAATGTATAATGAAGCAATAGAATTCTTAAAGAATCAGATAAAATTGAGCATAGGACTGGCCAGATATGGGATGACTTTGACGTAGTTGGCCAGCTTAAATATATTGCAATATATGGACAAACAATCCCTGTTTTGTTTAAAGGCTAAGGCATTTTTCAGTAGCGGTATGCACAAAATGTCGCTGTTTTAAATATATTGTATATTTGTATTCTCTGAAGAACCAGCACTCCCATATATAAAAAATATCAGTTTTTATCTCTGTTACATTACAACCTTTCTGTGATGGCCGGCACCCAATACCAGAACAGGTGCCAAGTACCCTGGTCTCGGCTTCACCAGTAGTGTGACCACCGTTGGGCTTCGGGAGGAGCCCTCAGCTTACTTGGGTGCCACCTGGACTTAACGAGGGGTACAAGGCAAGATGTTCTGGCTAGCAGAGGGGCACGGCAGATAGCAGAGTCTTTTGGGCCGAAGGTCACGGTACAAATGGAGCAGGCAACAGAATTGTCAGACAGGCTGGGTCGAGGCAGGCAGATAACAAGAATCGTCAGACAGGCTGGGTCGAGGCAGGCAGATAACAACAATCGTCAAACAGGCAAAAGGGTCAAAACCGGGTAATCAATCGAAGGGTAAAACTGTAGAGTAGTCGTAAGCAGGCAAGGTCAGGATCCAGAATTCAGAATAGTCAAAATAGCCAGGCAGGGGTCAAAACAGGAATCAGACAGGTTCAGACGGAATCAGACAATAGCACAAGGCTCAGGAGCACCAGGAATACAATCCTATCACGGGCAATGTGAAAAATCCAAACTGTGCCTTTAATACTTTTAAATTTAGCGCCACTGCGCGCTGACGTCACACGCCAGCGCGCATGTGCACATAAATCAGGAAGAAACGCGCCGCGCGCGTCCTAACCATTCCCCATTTGCGGCCCAGAGGAGCAGCGTGGCGGGCGTCCCCGCCGATTGGGCTGCAGGCGTCCCTGCAGACCCCCTCCCGCTAGACCACCAGGTAAGGTTGTTACACTTTCAGTCCCTGTTGGGACCTTTCTCAAGGATAAGAAAGGTCCCAACAGGGACCGAAACGTTGGTGCCTCACAACGGATTGGCTTGTTGTGAGGCACAAAGGTTATTTAAGATTTTGTTTTGTAACACTGTATCTTCCTTGAAAAAGGTCCCAATAGGGACCAAAACGTTGGAAACAGATACTACAGTATGTAATAATAAAAATTAATTTTTTTTCCCTAAAGGGAGTGCTGGTTTGGAAACTATTATATATTAATGGAAAATAATATACCAGACGTTTGAAAAGTAGATGAACCTTCTGTATCCATGCCACCATGTACCCCAGGCACAACCAAAGGAGAAATTCTCTCCCATAACAACAATTCCCAAAAGCAAAAATGAACAGCTTGAAATGGGCCTCCTACAGTTTTTTTAGCCTGAAGGGCTAAAAGACATTTTATGCTTGATGATTCGTTTGCAGTTATGAAACCTTTGTTTGATGACATCAATTGTTCTGTATTCCCTGCTGACGTTGTTGGCAGATGCTGTTATTTTATTCCAGCAAATGGAATTTTGGGAAAGTGGGTAAAAGTGAAAGTTCATCCTTTCATAAATACGCCTTTCAAAATTCCATAGAAATGAGAGTGGCAGAATTTCACTCTAGAGGACTTTGGCAATCTCTAACTTTCCTTTTAGAAACAAGAAAAAAAAAAAGGCCAGTAAATGGTTAAAAATAGGGATATGTTTGTTTGGATTGTTGTACATGATGGATGTTGCACACAGATATTATTAGATGTTGGTTATTGGGCCACTCAAACATTAAACATGATTTTGAAATAAGAAACATAATTTTTATGGGTAAATTAGACAAGAAATTAAAAGAGTACTTGGCGGAAATGAAATATAGATGATCTCCCTGGAAGGCTGTTGATGGTCCTTTTGGCTTGTCTGGGTTACACTATAAGTGTTTTTTTACCTTTGAGGGTAACTGAAAGTTATTTTCCACATCAAAAAGTGTAAAAGTTATTAACTTCATGCATGTTTGCTTCAATGAATTTTAGATGTAGGGAGACTATTGTGTGTTAACTTGTGCCGTAATTTGTGAAAAAATATTTCATATTTGGTATGAACACTTTCCTTAAAAAAAAAGATATGAGAGACCGGAAATGGAGATAACTCAGTTAAGCAAACTTTACAGTTTCACATATTCTTTAAAATCTATATTGCAATGAATTGAATTTGGAAAGATTGTGTCGGAGGTAAAGACTTAGACTTAATCCCACATTTATCACAGTGAATTGCATCTGGCTCTTTGTCTGATCTGACTTTACATTCTATTTATAGGGGATCAGATTTTGTAGGATCCTACAAATCTCATCCTGTTGCATGGTGTTGCATGGAAAAATCAGATAAAATCTGGCACAAAAAATCATCTGGCACAAGAAATCTGATCAAAATCCTCTGTATAGTTTTACCCTAAGTCCATACCTCTCAACTGTTCCATTTTCTGTGGGACAATCAAGATTTTGACAGCTCATCCTGCAGTACAGGTTTCTTTCTGAAATGTCCCAACTATCTCTTTGATCTCCTGCACTGACTGTAGAAAAAGATACAACGTTTCTGAAACTTAATTAAAATAAGAAGCTTTTTGTCAGAGATCCCAGAACAGCCAGCAGCTGCACTTGGATACTTTTGTAACAATTTAAGATAAGCAAAAACAACTGTAACTAGTTAAGGTAAGCAGTTATCTTGGAAGAACTGAGACAGAAGTTTAAATGGCAAGTCACTTTCATTAGAAAAACTGTTATACCATATAAAACATTGCTCTAAAACTCCCAGAAATGTGTTCAAACTTTCATAACCTGCCAGCCAACAGTAACACTGTTATACATTTAGGATAAAGCAGTATTTGTATAAAGCAATTTCTTTTGCATATTGTATTGCCTTTTAAATCAAAAATATTTCTGTAACACTTAATACCATTATGCTGCATTATTATTTGACATTTTCCCCACTGTCCTAAACCAACAATTGATTGACTGTTTTGTTTATAAGTTTTTGGAACAATTGTTCAATATGAATCATATTAACCCTTTCTATTACCTCATGAATTTGTGGCTGCAATGGAGATTTCCAATTTCTTGCAATAGTATATCTAGCTTCTGTTAGCATATGTATATACCTTAGGAACCTTAATAATATCCCTAAGACATTAACAAGATTAAAGTGGACCCAATACCAACAACCACCCTCTGTACCCAATCCTTTAGCCAGTTTTCTATCAATCAATGTGCAAGCAACTTCATTAAGCCCAACAGAACTTAGTTTAGAAAGCAGACGTTTGTGGGGCACTGTATCAAATGCTTTGGCAAAATCCAAACATTTCACATCTGCTCATTCACTGTCCAGCATAATGCCATTCACTAGGACAACATTTTGAATGTGATCCCTTACCAAACATTCAAATAACATCCACAGATGTCAAACTTACTGACCTATAATTGCCAGGCTCAGATCGTAATTCCTTTTTCAAATATGGGAATGACATCAGCTTTCCTCCAATCCATAGGTACCATACTAGATGAAAGCGAATTTGAGAAAATCAGAAATAGAGGCTCGTCTAAGACACAGCTAAGCTCTCTTAGAACCCCAGGGTGTATTCCATCTGGACCTGGTGCCTTGTTCACATTCATTTTAATTAACCCTTTCCCTGCCAGCCGTTTTGTCCTAGATGCGAACATCTACTGCCAAGCAGTTTTTAGATATTTTGCACTCTTTCACTTTAAGGGCCTTTCCTGGGGTGGTCTTTTAGTTAACCCAGGAAAACAATATATTGTTTTTTTCAGGACAACCTGAACTTTCACAATATGCAAGAATTTTGGTGTAATTCTACTTCTCTAAAAAAATATTGGATTCTAAGTGTCAAATAAAATGAAAAAAATCATGTTGCACGAAGAACAATCACATATATCAGAAACATCATTCATTTTACGTACGAGAACACAGCTGATTTAGAAAGGTCTATGTCTCCTGAACGCGACAATACCAAATATATATAGTTTTATGGAGATTTCTCACTTGTATAGCTCAAAATCTACAAGCAGTACACAACCAAATTTCCAAAGCAACACTCCCCAAACGGCATACTTTTGATTTCAAGGCCAAACATTCCACTAACAGTAGGTTTACCCAAGAAAACTACCCATTACTAGAAAGAACAGATTCTGGTGAATCAAAAATGGGTAGAAATATCTTTGTACTCCAAACCACCAAGTTGCAATTGTTTCCTAAAGTTATAGTGTTTTATAGAAATTGGTGAATTTTTTGAAAAATGACCTCAAAGCTTCCACTCTACAGCAACATATCTCCCACACATCATTAGGTATCAATGTAAAACACCCCAAATATAAAATCCTGGGTCCACTGAACAGTTTGATGCCCAATATGAATAGATGTACCCAAGCACGTGGCATAGGAGGCCCCAAAAGGAAGACCCCCCGTTTGTTCTGTAATTTCAGATACTGCAAAATCAACACATTTACATCGTTTTGGGGGGCGGCAAAGGTAGAAAACAGTACGTTCACCCCAGAAAACCATATATTTTCGGAAAGTACACATTCCCCTGAATCTAAATTGGGTATGCATGTCTTTCTACGCCAAAGTACCAAGCCGCAAATCATTCCTAAATTTGGTGATTTTGGGGACATTTCCAAAAATGACTTCAAAATTTCGACCCTGCAGCATCGTATTACCCACATACTTTTAGGTATCAAGACAAATCACCCCAAATATGAAAGCCTGGGGTCCTCTGAACAGTTTGATGCCCAATATGTATAGGTGTACCCAAGCACGTGGCGTATAGGGGCCCCAAAACGAAGACCCCCATATGGTCTGTCATTTCAGGTACTGCAAAATCAACACATTTACATTGTTTTGAGGGGGGCAAATGTAGAAAAAAGTAAGTTCACCCCAGAAAACCATATATTTTCGGAAAGTACACATTCCCACGAATTCAAATTGGGTATGCATGTCTTTCTACGCCAAAGTACCAAGCCGCAAATCATTCCTAAATTTGGTGATTTTGGTGACATTTCCAAAATCACCTCAAAATATCTACCCTGCAGCATCGTATTACCCACATACTTTTAGGTATCAAGAGAAATCACCCCAAATATGAAAGCCTAGGGTCCTCTGAACAGTTTGATGCCCAATATGTATAGGTGTACCCAAGCACGTGGCATACAGGGGCCCCAAAAGGAAGACCCCATATAGTCTGTCATTTCAGGTACTGCAAAATCAACACATTTACATCGTTAGGGGGGGGGCAAAAGTAGAAAACAGTAAGTTCACCCCAGAAAACCATATATTTTCGGAAAGTACACATTCCAACGAATCCAAATTGGGTATGCATGTCTTTCTACGCCAAAGTACCAAGCCGCAAACCATTCCTAAATTTGGTGCTTTAGGTGACATTTCCAAAAATCACCTCAAAATATCTACCCTGCAGCATCGTATTACCCACATACTTTTAGGTATCAAGACAAATCACCCCAAATATGAAAGCCTAGGGTCCTCTGAACAGTTTGATGCCCGATATGTATAGGTGTACCCAAGCACGTGGCATACAGGGGCCCCAAAAGGAAGACCCCCATATAGTCTGTCATTTCAGGTACTGCAAAATCAACACATTTACATCGATTTGGGGGGGGCAAAAGTAGAAAACAGTAAGTTCACCCCAGAAAACCATATATTTTCGGAAAGTACACATTCCAACGAATCCAAATTGGGTATGCATGTCTTTCTACGCCAAAGTACCAAGCCGCAAATCATTCCTAAATTTGGTGATTTAGGTGACATTTCCAAAAATCACCTCAAAATATCTACCCTGCAGCATCGTATTACACACATACTTTTAGGTATCAAGACAAATCACCCCAAATATGAAAGCCTAGGGTCCTCTGAACAGTTTGATGCCCAATATGTATAGGTGTACCCAAGCATGTGGCATATAGGGGCCCTAAAATGAAGACCCCCATATAGTCTGTCATTTCAGGTACTGCAAAATCAACACATTTACATCGATTTGGGGGGGGCAAAAGTAGAAAACAGTAAGTTCACCCCAGAAAACCATATATTTTCGGAAAGTACACATTCCAACGAATCCAAATTGGGTATGCATGTCTTTCTACGCCAAAGTACCAAGCCGCAAATCATTCCTAAATTTGGTGATTTAGGTGACATTTCCAAAAATCACCTCAAAATATCTACTCTGCAGCATCGTATTACCCACATACTTTTAGGTATCAAGAGAAATCATCCCAAATATGAAAGCCTAGGGTCCTCTGAACAGTTTGATGCCCAATATGTATAGGTGTACCCAAGCACGTGGCATATAGGGGCCCTAAAAGGAAGACCCCCCCTTGTATGTTCTGTCATTTCAGGTACTGCAAAATCAACACATTTACATCGTTTTGGGGGGGGCAAAGGTAGCAAAAAGTAAGTTCACCCCAGAAAACCATATATTTTCGGAAAGTACACATTCCCACGAATCTAAATTGGGTATGCATGTCTTTCTACTACAAAGTACCAAGCCGCAAACCATTCCTAAATTTGGTGATTTTGGGGACATTTCCAAAAATGACTTCAAAATTTCGACCCTGCAGCATCGTATTACCCACATACTTTTAGGTATCAAGACAAATCACCCCAAATATGAAAGCCTGGGGTCCTCTGAACAGTTTGATGCCCAATATGTATAGGTGTACCCAAGCACGTGGCGTATAGGGGCCCCAAAACGAAGACCCCCATATGGTCTGTCATTTCAGGTACTGCAAAATCAACACATTTACATTGTTTTGAGGGGGGCAAATGTAGAAAAAAGTAAGTTCACCCCAGAAAACCATATATTTTCGGAAAGTACACATTCCCACGGATCTAAATTGGGTATGCATGTCTTTGTACTCCAAAGTACCAAGCCGCAAACCATTCCTAAATTTGGTGATTTTGGGGACATTTCCAAAAATGACTTCAAAATTTCGACCCTGCAGCATCGTATTACCCACATACTTTTAGGTATCAAGACAAATCACCCCAAATATGAAAGCCTGGGGTCCTCTGAACAGTTTGATGCCCAATATGTATAGGTGTACCCAAGCACGTGGCGTATAGGGGCCCCAAAACGAAGACCCCCATATGGTCTGTCATTTCAGGTACTGCAAAATCAACACATTTACATTGTTTTGAGGGGGGAAAATGTAGAAAAAAGTAAGTTCACCCCAGAAAACCATATATTTTCGGAAAGTACACATTCCCACGGATCTAAATTGGGTATGCATGTCTTTGTACTCCAAAGTACCAAGCCGCAAACCATTCCTAAATTTGGTGATTTTGGGGACATTTCCAAAAATGACTTCAAAATTTCGACCCTGCAGCATTGTATTACCCACATACTTTTAGGTATCAAGACAAATCACCCCAAATATGAAAGCCTGGGGTCCTCTGAACAGTTTGATGCCCAATATGTATAGGTGTACCCAAGCACGTGGCGTATAGGGGCCCCAAAACAAAGACCCCCATATGGTCTGTCATTTCAGGTACTGCAAAATCAACACATTTACATTGTTTGGGGGGGGCAAAGGTAGAAAAAAGTGCGTTCACCCCATAAAACCATATATTTTTGGAAAGTACACATTCCTGCGAATCCAAATTGGGTATGCATGTCTTTGTACTCCAAAGTACCAAGTCGCAAGCCTTTCCTAAATTTGGCGATAAAAGCAACTGTTTTTACATTTCTGAAAATCGCCTAAAAATATTGCAATTGGCCGCATTTATCTCACCCAATTTCTTACATACAATTGTAAAACACCATAAATATTGATGCCAAGGGTCTACTGAACAGTTTGATGCCCAATATGCATAGATATACCAAGGCAGCTGGCATGTGCGGACCCCAAATAAAAATAGTGAATATGAGTTTTCTCCGCTGCCCATTCGCCTTCTGTGAACATAGACCCTTGACTTCATATTATTTGCCTCAAGACCCTCCTAACAGCAATGACCCCCCAAAACCATACATTTTTGGAAAGTACACATTCTGCCGATTCCAACAAAGATAACGACGTCTTTCTACACGAAACTACCAAACTGCAAAGCTTTTCTAAACATATAGGTTTTTACAACATTTCTGAAAATCGCCTAAAAATGTTGCAGTTTGCCGCATTTATCGGACACAATGTTTTACGTACAAAGAAAAATCTCTCTAAATATGGACGTCAGAGGTCTAATAAATAGTTTGATGCCCAATATGTATAGATTTACCAAAGTATGTGTTGTGTATGGACCCCAAATGAAAAACGTAACTATGAATTTTCACGCTAGCCAACTAAGCTGCAGAAAAGAGAACCCTAACTGTACGTTATGTGCCGTAAGACCCCCAAACTGTAAAAAGACCCCCAGAAACCCATATATTTTTGGAAAGCACATATTTTGGCGGATCAAACTAAGTAAAATCTATCTTTCTATACCAAAGCACCAAACAGCAAAACGATACTAAATATACATAGGGAACAATAATGCAGGGATAAAATTGCAATAAAACCACAAAAATAGCGTAAATCAATGAAATAACAAAATAATTGTTCTGACAGCGTAATTAGTGGCCGAAATCGATTATCCAATAGTCACGCTGCCAAAATAACACGTTTTTAGGCAAAAAAAACAAAAGATAACAGTATAATGAATTCGTAAAAAAAAAAAAAAACACCTGTTTGTGTATACATATTTGTGCACTAATAAAAGTTATCTGAGTGTGCAAATACATGTAAATAAGTGTAAATAAGTGTAAATAACTGTACAAAAGGGACCAAGTGTGCTAAAATTAAAAAAAAAAAATTTAAAAAAATTCCAATCTTTACTAAAATGCATAAATGTACTGTAAGTATGTGTAGGTGCAGGTAAGTGTGTAAAAAAACGTGCACTTACCGTTTTTGGAGCAGGAGAATCGCTGTCTTCTTTGGAGGAGTCCTGGCAGCGTGTCTGCAGAGTTGCTGCGCAGCAGGAAGTGCGTGGGCGGCTCTGCAGGCAGGAAGAAGGTGAGTGTAGTAGCAGACGCTCCATGCGATGCGTCTGCTACTTTGAAGTCGGATCTGCGACAATCGAGTCGCAGATCCGACTTGACAGCCCCCCAGCCTCGTTGCCTAGGGGGCTGTCTTCTCTCCCCACTCTCTGCGGAGGCGGCAAAAGCCGCCGAAGCAGAGAGAGCGCTCAGCTGCTAAAGAACGTACAATGTACGTTCTTGGCAGCCTGAGCATTTGCCTGCCAGCACGTACGCCGTACGTGCTTGGCAGGCAAAGGGTTAAAGCTTGATGAACCATATCCTGAGTCAGTCACTGATTAGATTGATCTGAGCCAACAATGCAGCTATGAGGTGAGTCTGGGAACTCTGACTTCTCTATTGTATACACTGAAGAAAATAACTTATTTAGCAAATTTGCCTTTTATGTATCTGTTACAACCACACTGGTACCATTATTTAAAGGATCAACAATCTTGTTTTATTAATATGCTTTAAAAATCGTTTTGAGGTTAGTCTTAGCACTTCTCATTTCATTCTTTGCCTTCTGGATTGCGGTTTTACAACATTTATTATAGAGGTATGGGATCTGTTGTCCAGAATGCTCGGGACCTGGGGCTTTCTGGATGATAGATAATCTGCTAGAAAAGCATGTAAACCTTAAATAAACCCACTAGTCTGGTTTTGCTTCCAATAAGGATTAAATATATCTCAGCGTGGATCAAGTATAAGATACTGTATTAATATTAGAGAAAAAAAAGGAAATAATTAAAACATTTTTGGATTATTTGGATAAAATAGGGTATATTCTGAGATTTCTGGTTAATGGGTTTCCTGATAACGGATGTCATACCTGTAATGTTTATATTTGTTAAATGCAGCTTCTGAACCCACAGATTTTAAATGCCTTTCTCTATTTTCCTATTAACTGTTTTAGTTCTATATTAAGCCACATAGGGTGGTTTTTGGTGCTTCTACATTTAATTCTGTTCAATGTAGGGCATTTATGTAGTTGTGAAAAATGCATGAGATTTTAACCTCCAAATAGATACAAAGCAGAAACAAGGTGCCAAGAAAAAAACTTCCATTGGGCCATATTTATCATAGAGATTGTGATAACCACAGTCCACTAGTGTGAAATTCTGCTACTTTTTAAAGGCATATTTATCAGAGTGAAAGTTCACCCCTTGATAAATATGCCTTTAAAATGTTATAGAAATGAATGGAATTTCGCAGTTCTATATAAGGCCACATAGGGTGGTTATTGGTGCTTCTACATTTAATTCCTTAAATCCACATATCCTCCCCCACACCAAATCATGTAACCTTTTTACCAGCTCCTACTAGAGGCCAGGCTAAAGGGTCCATATGTTTCTTTATGAGTAGATCTTTTTGTGGATAATACTCATTTTAGGTTATCCTATACACCTGGCCTCTAGTAGGAGATTATATGAATGTATGAAAACATATCTTTAAATTAAAGCTGAATATGAAATTAGTTAAAAGCATTTGATGGAAAATGATTTGTTTAAAGAGACCAATTTTAAAATATGCATGGATATTTGAAATACACAGTGAGTGAGGTGTCATGAAAATGATGAAGCTAAAACAGTTGTCTGAAATTGCTTTGACTTTTATTTTAATATATTTTATTGTGGCATTTCCTTAAGTATACAGTAATTATATTTGGTTGGATAGCAGCAAGGTAAAATTAAATTAAGTTTTGCAATTACTTAGGAAACATCGGGGAAAGCTACCCCTCAGGCACAGCTTTAAATGAAATATTAGGGCTTGGAAAATATACAGAGAAGGAATAATTGATCTAAGGTGACTGTTTAGATCTAAATTAAATAACGAGATGTATAATAAGATAAAAGGCTACAAACAAGAAGCCAGGCTGGAAACTTGAAGCAAAGCAAAATACTTTTAAGTTCTTAAAATGATACAGTGTCCTTAATACTTGAAAAATAATCTAAACCATGTGTAAACTCTGAAATGAAGGTTTAGATGGCACTGATCTTTCTAACAGCCAATACACCACCTTCTCTAGTAGTATTGTGGATGAGAGAAGGGGGTTCCAAAATTACGACAATGGATAGGTTAATCAGTAGCTACAACTAAACAGTTTTCTGTCCTGCTGGTGCCAGAATTCAGAATGTGGTTTCTTGGGTAGACAAACTATTGGGTGAAGGCTGCGCATGGTACATATTGGTACTACTGACAAAATGAATGGTAGATAGAGGACCTTAAAGAGTAAGTTTAGGGATCTGGAAACTAAGATTAGGGAAATATCATTCAATGTCATGTTTTCTGAAGTTATTAGACAAATCATAATAGAAACTGAGAGGAGTATTGCAGCAAGGAGTAAAATTAACTCAAAATTGTTTTTTCAATGCGTAAATGGAAAAAAAGAAACAAGAAGGGAGGTCAGTTGATTTATGTAGGGAAAAGGCAGAGATTCTGAACTGTTATTTTTCACCTGTCCACAAAACTGAGGAGCTAGCTACTGAATACTTCCTTTTTAATAGACCCAGTTTTAGTACTATAACTACTGATGCATGGGTCACTCAGGAGGAAATTTAAAAGAGAAATTACCATATATAGATAAAACAAAGGCAGGAGACTGGATGTTATGCATCTCAGGGTACTAAACAAGCTTATCTCTGGCAAAACTATTTGCTTATTTTTTTTAGGATTCATTGAGGTCTGTCATAGAGTCAAGATACTAACTAATTGTTAGGGTGGTGGCAGATGGGAAGATTAGTCGCCCAGCCTCGTGAGGCAACTTAAGGTGACTTCGGAAATCTGAATCGATCCTGCCAGCGATTTGTATTCTTGCTGGTGGGAAGGCAGTTCAGGGAGATTAATCGCCCACAGTAGAGAGGATTTGTCGCTGGATGACTAATCTCCCCATTTGCCACCGCCCTTAATGTGGTGACACTGTTTAAAAGGGATTCCATTCTAAGGCTAAAAACTTTATGCTGATATCAGTGGTAGAAAAGCTTTTGGAAGGGGTAATAAAGGAAAAATACTTGACTACATTGCAAATCACAACACTATGGGCATTATTTATCAAAATTCTACATTTTATCACTATTTTCTGAAAACCACCCTGACCAAACCACCCTGACCAAACCACCCTGACCAAACTACCCTGACTTTCCCCCTATTTATCAATTGTATGATTTTTTTTCGGATTTGTCACCCGAAACCAAGAGCCATAGGGGTTTAAAAAATCTCGATAATTTCAGACTTTTTAAAACACCCTATGAGTTGTGCCAGCGTGGTTTTATTGTAATTGTGTAACTCATGTAATTGTCTTTTATGAGGAGCTTGTAAACTTGCATCGCAAATGATGGAAGACTTTCCAGTGAGACAGTCCACTGGCTTTTCTTACAACAGGTTACTGTGGCAACTCTTTTCCTCCTATACTTTACCTGATACTTCTGTCTCTCTGGCTTTCACTGCCAAGACTAGGCATCTAATTTTCTGTTCCTTCTGTCAACTTTACATTACATTTTCCCTTAATGCCCCTATCTCAATTCAACATTATCTCAGTTCATAAAATCTTCTGAGGCCTGCCATGGCACGACTGCTGAAAAGGAAATCAAGTTAAACAAACTACCACTATACTCTTACCCTGGCAGAAAACAAAACATTTTCATTTCTTTTTAGACCATTTCACATCACTTTTTCCACATCCATGCCCATTCTCACTAAGCACATAGCAATCATCTCCAGCACATGCTTAGTTACTGTCAACCAGTTACAGATAAATTTAAAACATTATTATTCAAATGCATACCACATCAAATTTTTATATTGAACATCCGCTCCTGAGTGGCAGCAACCCCACTTTGGTATAATGGCTTGTTGTGGAAGAAAACAACACCATCAACTATTGTTTGTTATGTATCACTCTACAGTTCATAATCTGTCAACCTAGCTGGCAGCTGATTGCTGGATAGTGTCCCTTTGTCTGTCCATCTGAATGAACCTCTGCTCCTTTGACTCTGTCCAGAGGATGCCCCTCCTGGGGCCCAGGCTCATCTAGTTCCTCCCTGGGACCTGTATCTACTATAACCAGATCCTCATTTGCAGAATACCCCAAACTTTCCAGTACAGCCTCTTCTGGACACTCTAAGGTGATTGCATGTTCCACAGGGATTATTTGTTGCTGCAGACAGCTCCAGACACTATTTGGTTGGTAATGCCAACCAAATTACCGGGGGTCCCACCAGTGCCAAGGTGGGGCTTTCTCCAGTCCCTCTCCTTGTTATGACAGTTTTTCCTCCGGAATAGGGTGGAATACAACTTGATTGATCCCTGTGTACCCACTTTCCCCAATCCCACTCAGGTTCCACCAGATAAACTAGTACGGCTGAGATACTCTACATAGTGATCAGGCTCCCACATTGGCCACAGTTTGGAGCCTCATTGAACCTACAGGTTTCATATTAGCTCAAGGTCCCCTGGCATTAGCAGTGCGGATCCACATGCAGCACCTCTTTGCAGGCCTTCTGCAGTACTAAATTTTATACAGTTTAGCCACTGTTCTGGGCTACATTCCACTGAAGCCTACCAAACAGCAGGAAGGAGGGGTTACCCTGTGATACCATGCATGGTGTGGTCTATCAACAAGCACTACCTCTCAGTCGCTGTCCTTCTCATCCGAGTCTCATTCGAAATACCGGAGTTTTAACACCAAAAATGTAATTCATAACAAGCCAAGACTGGGGACCATCCCTACAGCTGTTTGACTTGTGCTTTGGAATGCACCATTTATAAGGATATATTTTACAAGATTGTGTATTGTATAATGCCAGTCTTGTAGAGTATAAGCTTATAATATACATGAATTTACAGTACTGCACCTATGCTTATATGCAATTACATCACAGGTGAAAAAAAAAAAAAAATATATATATATATATATATATATACACACATATATACCTTGTGCTAATTGGCATCATAAAACTATATAATACAGAAAGGGTTTTTTTCTCTTAAGTTTGTATTCCTATCATTTTGAGCCTAGCAAGAACAATAGTGACCTATTCCACCCCTACCTTGCCTGTGGAAAAGTCACTTTAAAGCTTTTTCTTTTAAAATGAGAACAAAATAGGCATTTGAAAAGGTTAGACTGTAGAACAGCTGGCATTTTGAGCAGTGTCTGAAAACATTTAATCTCAATGCAAATGACTTAAAATTTCTGCAAGTCAATATATAGACAATACACAGAATATTTCCTAATCTCTTTGAAAAAAATCTGCCACAGAATGTAAAATGTAACTACAGGTATGTGCAATGTATTTGAATCAAGGCTTCCCTAAATTTCATGTCAGGGCAGGCATAAGAATTCAGTTCTGTACTTAAATTGATGAAGAAGTACTAATGGAACCTGGGAGTTTTGGTTGCTAGAGGGCAATTTAGTGCTCTGTAATAGGGATACTATCATTATTTTTTATAAATACGTGACACAAAGCCTGTATGATATTCTGTACAGGGCACCATGTCATCTTGCATCAATGACAATTTGGTATCTGTAGAGGGCACTTTGTCATTGTGTGCCTGGGGGCCCTTGTGATATTCTGTTCAAAATGTCTGCAGGGACAATTAGGAGACTGCATGCTGTGAAGGTTTAAATGTTCTGCCTTGGCTTACTTCAGTGATGCAGTCTAAAATAGGGGAAAACAGCAGTTAGTATCCCTCTGCTGGATTAATTGTATTTGATTTTTTTGTATTAAGCACAGTGACACTCAAAATATTTTTTCACACCTTCCCCCACTTTTTTAAAGTATCCAAATTGCACATTATTTATGGTACAGTCTACGAACAGAAGTTACACCCTGTAATGCTTACTGCAGACTTTGTGCCAGATTCAATTCAATGCGATAAAACTGCGATAAATCTCCAAAAAGTAATGTGCAGTCTTTCAAAATTCAATTAATTTGTGTTCTTGATGTTTTTGATGTCTATGTATGTGAGAAACTGAAAAATTTGCACAACTGTGTTATCACTATTTCCGGTTTCACATATTGGTTTTTGCAGAAAGTGTTTGTATAGATTGTTTTTGGCAAATGATGGCACAATTTAACACGCTATATCCTACCTACAGTACCTTTAAAATTTGTTAAATGAAACATACATGAATTCCAGGTACCTCCAAAGGTTACAACTAAAGTGTAATTCAAATGTGCTCACAACACCAAGGGTTAACTTTAATATATCACCACTCATCTTTTTTAATCTGTTAGAGAACTACACATGAGCGATATCAGGGAAGGGTACACCCTGCAGCCTCTGTTGGAACTCTGGTTTCACAATACTATATGTATTTAGATCATCACCACATTCCACAATGGTCATGTAGACAAAGTGCTTCAACTCTCTTCTTGGGAACAATAAAACAGAGCATATTGATAGTTAAAAACTGTTTAATAAATAATCATTGCACTTTAAAATCACACATCTTATAGAACATTGTAGCGATCACTGTTAGGATGCGATAATCGTGCAGTGTCACATGATGCACACTAGACTCTGAGGAAGTGCATAAAGGGAAGGAAATGCGTAACTTTTTTTGCACACCCACTGCCATATTATTGTCACATTGTGTGTTTTAAAATGCTTTGATATTAATATTAGCAATTCCAGTCGATACGTTTGTCAGCTCTTGATGTGAGTTATATCTCATAGATATAAAACGATAGATTACAAAGAGTGGTGGTAAATGGAACATTTTCAAATTAGACCAGTGTTGTTAGTGGAGATCCGCAGTGCTTTGTACTTGTACCTTTGCTTTTCAACTTTGCATTGAAAGTACTGTTTATGATGATACAAAATTTTGCAGAACTATAGGTTCTATGCAGGATGCTGCCACTTTGCAGAGTTATTTGACTAAGTTGGAAAACTGGGCAGCAATCTGGAAAATGAATTTCAATTCTGATAAATGCAAGGTTTTGCACTTTGGCAAAAATAGTATAAATGCGCGTTAAACACTAAATGGCAGTGTGTGGGGAGTTTATTTAACTGAGAAGGATCTAGGGTTTTTTGTAGTTAACAAGTTTTCTAA
This sequence comes from Xenopus laevis, assembly GCF_017654675.1. Lineage (NCBI taxonomy): Eukaryota > Metazoa > Chordata > Amphibia > Anura > Pipidae > Xenopus > Xenopus laevis. The sequence goes on along the minus strand of NC_054378.1, from coordinate 26,460,318 downwards.
TTCCAGGCAGTGCCAGCCTGTGGCCACTAAAGCAAATAAAGTACTGCCTTGCATAAAAAGGGCATAAACTCAAGGGATGCAAACATTATTGTGCCTCTATATTAGTCTGCAGGGCACTTTTGGGCTCCAGTCCTTTAGAGGGATATACACTAAATGAGCTGGTGAGAGTGCAGAGACGTGCAACAAAACTGGTAAGAATGTAATCTTTAAATTATGATGGTAGACTGTCAAGGTTGGGGTTGTTTTCTCTGAAAAAAAGGCGTTTTCAAGGGGACATGATTATACTTTATAAGTTTATTAGAGGACATTATAGACAAATAGCAGGGGACCTTTTTACCCACGAAGAGGATCACCACACCAGAGGCCACCCCTTCAGACTGGAGGAAAGGAACTTACATTTGAAGCAATGTACTGTAGGTGGTTCTTCACAGTGAGGACAGTGAAGTTGTAGAATGCCCTGCCGGGTGATGTTGTGATGGCTGATTCTGTTAATGCTTTTAAGAGTGGCTTGGATGATTTTTTGACAGACATAATATCAAAGGCTATTGTGATACTAAATCTGTATATATAATTTATGTGAGAGTATGAAGGGGAGTGTGTATGGATGCTGGGTTTCATTTGGAGGGGTTGAACTTGATAGACTTTGTCTTTTTTCAACCCGATTTAGCTATGTAACTATGTACAGTATGTATGATCTGTATATAGATGTGGTAAGATGCAAGATAAATAGAACTATTAGAGGTGAGGTAGCGATGTTTACACTTTCATGTTCACCGCTGCACCCATCTGAGCTGGTTGTGAGGAACATATTTTTAGCCTATTATTTGCCATATCTGTGGCTGTTTAGGATATTCATTACTACCTATGTATTAGTAGACTCTGGGAGGCAGCCAGTTTCGTCATCAGATTGAGGCCATTGTAGTTAGGATCAGGGGGGTTAGTGCCTCTTTCTAGATCATACCATGTGATATGGAATGTAGAGTAAAAAATACTGATGTGGTTGGGGAGGGAGTTATAAAATATAGAAGGTGTCAAAAAATTTGCTAGTTTGGTCAATTTGGTTAGGGGTGCTTTCAGCCAGTCTATATGAAGCAAAAAGTGCAGTTTGTTTTTCACTAGGTTCATGGAAGGTGGGGTGGGGGATAGCCATTCCTGTAATATAGCTTTTCTGGCTGCTGCTGCAGCTATCCATTCTGCTAGTGCTTTATTGGCTTTGTATACTTGTTGTGTACCTCTAATTTTGCTAAAGAGGGCCCATTCTACATTGGGATGGAATGTTTGTTTGGTTAGTGAGCACCAACACCCATACACTTCTAACCAGAAGGCTTTGATAATTGGACAGAGCCATATACAGTGGATCAGGAAAGCCTCTGGGCATCTTAGGCATGTTGGACTGGCTAGTAGACCCATTTTGAACCTCCGTAGGGGGCTCAAGTAGGATTGATGTAGGAGCTGCAAGGCTTGATGGTATTGTTCCCATGGAGAGTGAAGTTTGGTGATGCAAGGTATGGTAGTGTTTGGAACAATGTCGGACCATCTCTCAAAAGGGATATCCCTCCAAGAGAGGTCTAAATTAGTTCTGATGAATTTATGGATGTAGGAAGTGGAATGTAGTGTATTGACTCATTTCCATATATGGTTTAAGGGACTGGAAATATCTTGGTCTGTCATCCTGTGCAAAACATCTTTCACATGGTGGGTGGCTTGTTAATAATAGAAGTGTTGATCATAGAGGAAATTATATTTAGTGAAGGCCTCTGTCAATGTCATAATAGTTAATTTATTTATGAGTATGTCTCAAATGCAGTAGATGTCCTTGTTCTGCCATTTAGTAAAGACATTTGTCAGTGGACCGCTTGTGAATTTTTTGTTGCCAGTCCACGGTAGATGTAGGGAAAGAGTGTGTGTTTTTCCATCTATGTCAACATGTCTCAAGGCTTTGTAGGTATTTATAAACAAAGAGTTGGCTTTTCTTTCAGGTGTAAGCTCATTAGGCGGTAGGTGGAGCACAGGGTTCAGGTATGGGGTCTTCATGAGTTCCTGGTCTAGGTCTAGGTTGCTGTAAGTATTGTTGTTATACATGCAATCTCCAGCTTGAAGTAGTAAGGCAGCTTCATTAAGTTAATGCCTCCATGTGAGTTGTTGAAGCGATCTAAGGTTATTTTCCTTTTCAAATGAAGTTCCTAAATATTTTGTTTATTAGTTTGTGATCCATATGCTTGAGGTAATATGGTAGCATCTGGATATTCTCATATAGTATCTTATAGGAAAGTATATAATTTTGATTAGATATGCTCTAAATGTTTGCTGTTTTCCAGTTGTCTAAGTCGTGCTAGATGCTGGATATGGTTTGCTTTATATTTAGCTTATATGTATCCGTTTGATGGCATGTGAATTTGATGCCTAGGTATGTAATGTACTGTTGTGCTATTTTAAAAGGAATGTCTTGTGTCCAATCTGTGTGTTTTAATTTGATGGCTTCTGATTTATCGTAGTTAATTTTTAGGTCTGAAAATCTAGCATATCTATTGATAGTTTCCATAATTACAGGAATGCGTCGGTTGGGTTTATTTATAAATAGTAGGCTGTCATCTGCAAATGCTAATATTTTATTTTGAGTATGTCCTATGGTAAATCCTTGGAATGCGTGATTTTGAGCTAGATGTCTGAGTAGCAGGCCTAGCGCTATGTTAAAGAATAGAGGGGAAAGAGCCTTGTTTGGTGCCTTTTTATTATAGGGAAACTATCATAGATTCATAGTTTATATTACTTACTTACAGTGAGAAAGGCTGTTGGGGAGGTGTATATGCTATGAAAAAGCTTCAATAACTGGCACCTGAAGTGTTGACATTTTAGTAACCTTAGAAGATGAGTGTGATATATTCTACTGATGTTTGGATGGGAGATGTTTTAAGTCTTGGTTCAGGAGGGAGATGGGGTGATATGACTGTGGTTTGGTTAGTACTATTATCCAGTCTGGGGGCCAGTCTGACACTGTGTGTAATCGATGTTTAGTTGCGCTTTTTCTGTTAGCAAGGTGTTGAAGAGTTTTTTAATTTCTTTGTATTTGTCATGGGATTCCTTTTAGTTATGTGTCTTAAATGTGACATATGCGTGTGAGAGTTCCCTTTGTAGGGTCCTGTATTTAGCATTATACTGTTTTTTCCAGTGTGCCTAGTATGTGGTGATGTATCCCAGTAAAACTGGTTTGGCTGCTGCCCAAAGGAGGTTTGAGTATTCCCATTCATCCACATAATTGTCACAGATGGTTTTGATGTGTTGTTTGAAGATATCTTATTATTGTAAAGGTAAGAGGGGAAGCGCCAGTTAAAAGATCTAGGTTGGGGCTGTTGTACTGTATATGTAGTGATACAGGGGCATGGTCTGACATTATTATTTCTTCTATCTCAGATAGCTGTATAATGGGTAAAAGTTACCATTACCAGTGTGCCAGTGTGTTTCCTGGAGCAATATTATATGGGGTCCTCCCATGGGCGGATTTTCATTAAGGATTGGGGAGGCTAAACCTCCCCAAACCTCTCTATTACATTAAAAAATAAAGTTATTAAAAAAAAAAAAAAAAAGATGCTTTAGTAAGGTTAAGATTGACATTGGTTTTCTAGCAGTAAAACAGTTTGCCTGTCTTACTGTTTGTCTCCGTCATAAAAAACATCTTCCTAATGCAGGCAAAGTTAGGCAGGCAGGGAGACAGAATGCACAGAAGTGAAAAGGTGACGTCATAGATCTCGGCTCTGTTAAATACAGAGACTATTCTAAAGAGTGCTAAACGAATATGCTGTGGCTAAAGCTGTTCACTTCAATCCATTGCCCAACAGCTGCTGATGTGATCCTTGCCCTGTTTGTTGCCAAATCACAGTGCCTGGTAGGTGTCACTATCATATTTTATGGTGCAATCACTGCTGGGGTAGGATGCTGGTATGCAAGAAATGTGGCAGTAACACAGTAGGGAATACGGGGTCAGGGGCTAACTTATTTCCACTTCTTTTTAGACTTTAGACTCAACTTTGGTTGGTATAAAACAACTACATGTTAAAAAAAGTAATTATTGACCACAAATCAGTTTGCTTTATAATTGCATTACAAACACCCACAGTTTAGCTTTCGTAATACATTCATAAATGCTGTTACTTTAATGTAAATTTTTTAGCATGGCTGCCCTCTGGCAAATAGTGGAGAACATAATCCCCCTTCCTCTTCACAAATCCCCAAATGTTTATGAATGAAAAGCATTCTATTCAGGAACGTTTCAGGGGTTTACCCCCCTTCCTTCTCTGCACTTCTAACTTCTACCGTTGAAGCAGGTCGAGGGGGGCTGCATCACTGGTGCAGCAAGCACTATTGCACTCAATGCACTAACAGAGAGGAATTTCCATTTTAAAAAATGGAAATTCAGCTCTCAAAGTTATCAGAGGCTTTTTACCACTCCTGGTAACCGGCCGCTCCATGCCACAGCAGTATTCTAAAAGAAAAAATGTGTCAGCATGTAAGATGAGTAAGAACATAAAAAGGCAGATAAGCAATAGAAAGTAAAAACAGCAATAAATTAAATTTGCAAAGGTGATCTACTTTTTAGTTCATTTTTTTCAAATGAAAATAAGTTTCTAGACCTTATAAAGAGTTGACTTAAAAGTAAACTTCCCCTTTAAACCATTCATATGATGTGACTGGCCAAAATACACAGTAATTAATCTTTCAGTTGGTATTTGGTAAAGGGAAAAATAACCTTAATCATGCTGCTTCTATTTTTAGTGATTTAGTGGAGATATACATTTTTAAATTGTTAATATCAGTCAGTTGGCTAATCATAGTGCTAGCAACCCTTGATCCAGGACGTGCACAGAAAGAATATAAACAGCAAACTCTTAAGACACTCAAAGGAGTTTCACAGAGAGCTGCTGAACTGAAGTCTAGTTAAAATCTCAGAACCCAATAAAAAAGAATAATGCACTAAATTGCAAAAGAGCTCAGATGACCATTTTTTTACATCAATTAATTATTTTTAAGACCACTTTAAAGGGGTGGTTCACCTTCAAGTTAACTTTTAGTATATTATAGAATGGCAAAGTTTTCAATTGGTCTCCATTATTTATTTTGTATATTTTTTTAATTATTTGCCTTCTTTTTCTGACTCTTTCCAGCTTTCAAATGGGGTCACTGACCCCTTGTCTGCTCCATAAGGCTACAAATTTATTGTTATTGCTACTTTTTATTCCTCATCTTTCTATTCAGACCCTCCCCTATTAATATTCCATATTCACATTCAAATCAATGGATGGTTGCTAGGGTAATTTTGACCCTAACAACCAGTTTGTTGACATTGAAAACTGGAGAGGTGCTGAATAAAAAGCTAAATAACTCAAGTAACACAAATAATAAAAAATTAAAACAATTACAAATTGTTTTAGAATATCACTCTCTGCATCATACTAAAAGTTAACTCAAAGGTGAACAACCCCTTTAAGTCAGCCCATGTTTTGTATGGACACCTTTAGCCTCCCCAAACAAAAAAAATCCCCCTCTGCCTATGGTCCTCCCTTTTAAGTTTTTCAAGGACTTATTTCCTTTTAACAGGTGTATTTAGGCCTCCCACATTCCAAGTAGGTGTTCTAATATCACTTATAGTAGAGCTAGTTTGTGCATGACTTTAACCTATACCTATTTTTCTGATATAGAAGATATAGATTGTTGTGAGGATGCAGCTGGAACTGTCCCAGCGAGCAGTGTCCAGGTGCTTGGTCTATGTAAGATGGGAAAACTGGGCTAAAAAAGAAAATTAAAAACAAACAAGCAAAACAACAAGGCATATGCTGCATGCACCTTTTTTTGTGTGTCTTAAAGATTGTGGAAAGATCTTTAGTCAATGTCTATGGCACCTAAGCCATGTGAGAGCCTAGTGTGTGTCCAGTTATTGTGAAAAGGAGCTGGAACTTTTGCTGGAGTAGTCATCAGTGGTAGTAGTTTGGAAGTAGCTCATAGCTTTCTGGGGGTCTTCAAAGTCCTACCATTTTCCAGCACCCTGAGTTTGGCAGACTGGCCTATTCTCCTTGGGTGTGCAATACTATGCCTACCCAAATCTCCTTGGGTGTGCCATACTATGCATGCCCCATGCTCCCTGTGTGTGCCATACTCTGCCTGCCCCATGGTCCCTGGGTGTGCCATACTCTGCCTGCCATATGGTTCCCTAGGTGTGCCATACTCTACCTTCCCTATGCTCCCTGTGTATTGAGGATGTTAGAGTAGGCGCATTTGAAATGAGGTTCTGCGTGCCCCAGGATTTTATAGGCTGTGGTTGGGAGGGCTGTAGGGTATGTACCCACAGTAGATATATATATATATTTTGGGAGTTGTTGGAGTTCTTTGAGTGGGATGATGTATGCTCTGTGGTAAAGGTTAATGTAGATGGTTCGTGGGTAAAAGCGTGGGTGTACAGTGATGATTTTTTATAGGTGGTTCTAGGGGGGTCAGCACATTCCCGGACTGCACTATATCATACCCACTGTGGTCTCACCCACCTCAATGATTCACCTGCAAAAATGTCCCATTGTTTTGCCCTCCAAGAGAGGAGGTGCCACTGGTGATCACATCCATGCAGGCCGGGGTTTATAAAATGGCCACTGCATCATGTCTGCTCCTTCTCCCATTGCCCTTGAGCTACACTCGGGGTGCTGTGGTTATTGGCGGCTCTGAAAAAGTTCAGAATGCAAGTCAGCCTTTAACTCAAGTTGAATGTGAGAAAGCAGATGCACATCATGATCACACGATGGTGCTGTTTTTTATGAAGAGACAGAGCATAGTCAGGAAACCTCATGAGATGTCAATTCTGATTCTTTAGCTAGGAAGAATGGATAGGCAGAATTATGAATTCTGCCAAGCACAGTAAAAAATGGAGTACAATCAAACAGATCTCCTAAAGAAAAATTTGAGCAGAACCGCAACACATGTTAGACATCAGTCGTTTATCATTGGCAGATTATTATGTAAGCTTCCAGAAAAAGCCCTGCATTACTCCCATGTCTACACCAACCATTTATGAGCAAATATCTCATACACTGGACAAGTTCATAGAGACTGTGTCAACAAGATTCCCTGTGTTACACAACCGACTGAGACAAGAAGTGCTACAGGATCTGCCACTTCAAATGTTCCAAAAAAATAATTTTTATAACAAACAAGGGAAAGTTGTGCTCACCAATAAGTTTTTAAATGTTAAGCGAGGGTGCAATGAGGCTGTGACCACAGAATTCATGTAGACAAATACAATATTAGCAATATATTTAAGACATTGAGACATTTTGTGCCTTAAGCTATCAAAAATACCCTCCCCTTTAATCAACACAGGGATTGTTTGTCCATATATTGCAATATATTTATTACTACATAAATCCAAAGGCTACAGCTTCATTAATTTACTCTAATCCGACCTAGATTAAATGATTAATACAGGCAACACAGTAAAATAGTAAGTTAGGTTAAAAAAAAAAAAAAAAAAAAACCACAAGTCCATCAAGTTCAACCTTTTAACTCTATTTTAACCTGCCCAACTGCTAATTGATTCAGAGGAAGGCAAACAAAAACCATTTGAAATCTCTCCAATTTGCCTCAGAGGGGGAAAAGATTCCTTCCTGATAGGGATGCACCGAATCCACTATTTTGGATTCGGCCGAACCCCCGAATCCTTGGCGAAGGATTCGGCCGAATACCAAACCGAATCCGAACCCTAATTTGCATATGTAAATTAGGGGTGGGAAGGAGAAAATTTTTTTACTTATTTGTTTTGTGACAAAAAGTCACGCGATTTCCCTCCCCACTCCTGCATATGTAAATTAGGGTTCGGATTCGATTCGGCCTGCCAGAAGGATTCAGCCGAATCCGAATCCTGCTGAAAAAGGCCGAATCCCGAACCGAATCCTGGATTCGGTGCATCCCTACTTCCTGATTCCAAAATCAAAAAAAAAGGGATCAACTGGTACTATAAGCTATCTTCCATAACCCTGTATTCCCTCACTTGCTAAACAGCCATCCAACCCCTTCTTAAAGCTATCTAATGTATCAGCCAGTACAACTGATTCAGGGAGAAAATTCAACATCTTCTCAGCTCTTACTGTAAAAAAAACACCTTCCTTGCTACTGCTCTGAGTTCAGCCTGTCAGTCAGTGCTGTGACCACTTTCTGTGGGAGAATGAACAGACACTCCCACACTTCATTTCAGCTCAGACACTGAAGAGACAGGATTTATGTGCAGCTCTGATACAAGGAGGAGGTAAAATGCATCCAAAAGGTTTTTTTCTGCATCATTTACTTTATGAACTTGTGACATCTGGAAATACCTACTGGTAAATAAAGCATTAGAGAGATTATTATATGATCCCCTTATATATTTATTCATAGTCATCATATCACCCCTTAAGCACCTCTTCTCCAGTGTGAACAACACCAATTCGGCCAGTCTTTCCTCATATAGCGTAGATGTTCCATACCTTTTACCAGCTTGTCCTTCTCTGTACCCTCTCTAATTCAATAATGTTCTGTTTTACCACTGGAGTCCAAAACTGTATAGCATATACCAGTGCTCTATACAGTGGAAGAATGACCCCCTTCTCCCATGAATCAAAGCCCCTTTCAGAACAGCTCAAGACCTAATTTGCCCTTGATGATGCTGAATTGTATTGCCTGCTACAGCAAAGTATATTATCTACAAGGACTCCAATGTCCTTTTCCCATTATGGATTTGCCTAGTCTAGTTCATTAAGGGTATAAATGGCTTGGATATTTTTTACATCCCAGGTGCATGACTTTACATTTAGTCAATTTGGTAAACCTTTTTACATTAAGGGAAATAGAGATTCACTCACATACACTGTTCACGTACATAATCGGTGGTGAAATTAATATCAAGTATAGCTTTAGTTGCAACAGCTACACAATTGAAAGCTTACTAAGATGTGTATCTGCCAGAGTACATTATTTTTTGTAGATTAAATTTTTATTAAAGATATAGATGTTGTTTTACATTGGGTGAGGCTGAATTACAAGCATTAATAATGCAAAATAGAGAATAGCTAGAACAGTTGTGGTTTTCGCATATAATTAACAGTCAGCAGTAACATTTTAGTCTGAGTTTGCCTGCAAGACCAACAGAATGCAGAATATTTTTTGTTTCATCCAAGTATTAGTCTTGACATTCAATTAACAAACTTTCTTATAAAACATAAAAACTATATTAACATTCAATGAGCAGTTGGTATTGAGAACTGAAATAACATTCCTAAAGTGATGATGTTATCAGGGAAAGAAGTAGCAGTTGGTAATTTAGGGGATCTGTTTTCAGAGTCCAGTAGTTCCCATGATGTCCATACATCTAAGAAATATTGTGTATTGCTGTGTATCATAGCATGCTCAACTCAAAGACCTCGCTGTTGTCCATAAGTAGGGTTTTTTTCATTTTGCTGCTATTGAGAGTCGAGTAGGTGTGAGAATTTGGTTAATAAGTGCCTAAATAGGCCTACAAATCTTTGGGAAAGGTTTTCCTTAAAGGAAGGTGCTGTGAGGCACCGCTGCTCTATTGTGGCTTGCCTCTTCGGCTTTTAAAGGGAAGGGCATGCGCAGTACAGTATGCATTTATTAGTAACTGTTGCGGAAGAGGTTCTCAGTGTAGATTCGGTTCTCCCAGCTCTGAAAATCATTCACTCTCTAGGATCTTTGGCTCATAGTTTCTCCCTCTTGTAATTCGCTTGTTTGGATGGATCAAAGGTTTGACTCTGCATACTACTGGACAAAAATGTATTTTCTCATTTTGTTGGCTTTCATTCCTGGATGGATCTCCCTGGCAACAACATGGCTTTCTTCTGTAAACCTTGTGAGTCATCCTTGTTCTGACTGAATGCATTTTGTCTGCCTAGCTCTTTCCTGCATCAAAAGTTATTTAAGGCCAGTTGTTTCCCTGCAAAGACTATATCATTAATACTTGCTGACTGTGCTCGTTCTATCTGCAAACCACATTGCAAAGACTGTTACTGTTAACCAATGCTGGCTGTGCTTATTCTCTCTGCAAACCATACTGCAAAGACTGTTACCATTAACCCTTGATGGCTGTTCTCATTCTCTCTGCAAACCATGCTGCAAAGAGTGGTACTGTTGGTTGGCAGATTCCATCCTCTTATCTGTTCCTGTCATACTTACCTCCTGAGGTATCTGCTGCGCTGGTTACCTGAAAAGACAAAATTATAATTTTTCATATTTTCTTCTAAGGACTATTTTCCCACTAAAGCTCCCCATAGACGCGACGATTCTTCTTGCCGAACGACCGATTTTAGGGAAGCCCGACCAATCCTTCGAAATTATCGTGCGGTTAGTGGTATTCGAACAATCATACATCTTACAATTTTTCGGCCATCTGTCGGGAAATTGATCGGCCAGGTCAAAAAATCTTTATCGGTCCCAGTGCAATCTATCTATGTTTGCAGGGCCAAGCAGCCTTTGTTTTCCTGGCAAATTGGTCTTTTTAGTTGATGGTAAATTCGTATGATCGTACGATCGTTCTGAGAAGATCGTGGTCTCACGATCAGAATCTGATCTTTTAAAAATCTCAACGTCTATGGCCAGCTTAACAGTTATACTCTCCTGCATACTCCTGCTGTTTTCTCCAGCTCAGTGAGAATATTTCCTCTGCTTTCTGGGGTGCCTAGGAAAGAGAGCCTCAGTTACTCATTGAATAGAACATAGACAATAGACATTTGCTGATCAGGCACTGAAAAGAAAGCCATCTTCTACCAGGTAAATCAAAGCAAGTACAGAAATGTATTTACTGTATGTCATAAGTATGCTACGCACTTCGTGTTACAAACACTTCATCATAGGCTAACTATACAGAGCCTCAAGTTAGGTGTACAAACATGGCTTCCACTACCATGCATATGTTTTTAACCATGATTGGTTGTATTTGTATACTTCAAAGTGATTTGTTTATTTGAAGTGTCTTTTGATTGGTGCCCTTCCCTTTTAAATATTGTGTTCAGGAAACTTAGAGAGACCTGGGGGTCCAGTGAGAGAAATTGCTTCCTGAGACGATCAGCTCTAATGTCACCAACAGGAATTTAGGCTTACCCTCAACCAAAACTGGGGGAGGAAAGGATTGCTGGCGCACCTGTGTGGCAGGTTTCAGGAGGGAAACATGAAAAGAATTAGAAATTATCAGGAAGTTTGAGACAAACAGAAGAAGGGTTGATTACTTCAATGATGGGATAAGGACCAATAAACCTGGGTCCCAACTTGAGAGAAGGGACCTTAAGCTTAATGTTTCTCGTAGACAACCACACAGAGTCTCCTACCTGATATTTAGGTGCCTCTCTACGAGACCTATCAGCTGCTTTTTTCTGAGCGGCTGCAGCTTCAGAAAGAGAATCGTGCACCATAGACCAAATTTTGGCAAATTGTTTGATGGAAGAATTGACAGAGGGTACAGGGGACAAAGAACCAGAAAAGGAAAATGCTTTGGGATGTAAACCAATAAAAAATGGAGATTCACCAGTGGAAGAATGAGTTGCATTATTGTAAGCAAATTCTGCCCAGGGTAATAGTTCAGCCCATGAGGACTGGTTATCAGAAACATAACAAAAAATGGTTCAAGGTATTGGTTAACCCTTTCAGTTTGACCATTGGTTTGAGGGTGATATGTGGTAGAAAATGTCAACTCAATCCCCACCAAAGAGCTTGCCAAAATTTGAAATGAAACAAACTGTACCCCTTTATCAGAAACAATATTGACCGGAAAACCATGTAACTTAAAAATATTAGAAATGAATAACTCAGCCAATGTTTTGGCAGAAGGGAGGTGTGGGAGGGAAATGAAGTGGCTCATTTTGCTGAACCTATCCACCACCACCCATATCACAGTTTTTCCCTGAGAAGGGGGCAGATCAACAATGAAATCCATCGAGAGATGGGACCAGGGTTTATCAGGGATTGGTAGTGGCCTCAACAAACCCTGTGACAAATTCCTAGAGAATTAACAACATTTTTAGCATCTTGCTTAAAGTAAGGCCTCAAAACACTACGAGACAAAAGGAACACCGTTTTGGAAATACCAGGATGACCTGCCATTTTGGAGTTGTGAGCTTCACCCAAAACCTGTTCCCTAAGATCCTCAGGTACAAATAACCTCCTGGAGGGAGTTTCTACAGGAGCAGAAGACTGAGCTGAGGATAATAGTGTGGCAAGGTCTGATCCCAGAGCTGCCACAATGAATTCACTAGGAATGATGGGGATGCACTCACTAGACTCATACTAATTGGATTCAAAGCTCCTGGAGACTGCTTCCGCCTTAGTGTTCCTAGAACCAGGCCTGCAAGTAAGGGAAAAGTTAAACCTGGTAAAAAACAACACCCATCTGGCCTGCCTAGGATTCAACCGCTTGGCAGACTCGATATAAAGCAGATTTTTGTGGTCAGTAAAAACCATTATCAAATGTTTAGCCCCCTCCAACAGGTGTCACCATTCCTCAAAGGCCCATTTGACAGCCAACAACTCTCTATTCCCAATGTCATAATTAGCCTCAGCAGGCGAAAATTTCTTAGAGAAGAAAGCACAAGGGTGTACCTTGTTGGTTGTTGGATAACTTTGAGAAAGAACTGCCCCTGCCCCAACCTCTGAGTCATCAACCTCAACAATGAAAGGGAGAGTAGTGTCAGGGTGACTAAGAATGGAGGCAGATACGAATTGTTTTTTGAGAAATTCAAAAGCTTGAATGGCCTCGTGGAGGCCACATGCTCGGATCTGCACCTTTCTTAGTTAAATCAGTAATAGAGGCCACAATCAAGGAACATTTCTTAATAAACTGGCGGTAATAATTAGCGAACCCCAAGAACCTCCAGGTAGCACGCAAAGAAAGAGGTTGGGCCCACTCCAGAACAGCTTTAACATTTCCAGGATCCATTTCTAGACCCAAACTGAAGATGTTGAACCCCAAAAATGTAACTGAAGAAACCTCAAAGATGCACTTTTCAAGTTTTGCAAAAAGATTGTTTCTCCTTAACCTTAGCAATACCTCTTGAAGATGCTTAAGGTGAACAGACAGGTTAGGGGAAAAAATTAGAATATCATCTAAATAGACCACTACGAATAACCCCAGCAGGTCCCGGAAGATATCATTCACAAATTCCTGGAACACTGCAGGGGCGTTACACAGACCAAATGGCATTACAAGATATTCGTAGTGGCCGTCCCTGGTGTTAAAGGCAGTTTTCCACTCATCCCCTTCCCTGATACGGATGAGGTTATAAGCACCCCTAAGATCAAGTTTGGAGTCAATTTTGGCATTTTTAAACTGATCAAACAATTCGGAAATCAGAGGAAGTGGGTAACGTTTTTTTATGGTGATCTTATTAAGACCCCTGTAGTCTATACAAGGACAAAGACCACCATCTTTTTTCCCAACAAAAAAGAAACCCGCGCCAGCAGGGGTACTAGAGGGTCTGATGAAACCTCTCTCAAGGTTTTCCTTGATGTACTCTCTCATGGCCTGGGCTTCCGGCAAGGTGAGAGGATAACTCCTACCATGAGGGGGAGAAGAACCCTGAATCCACAAAAGTGGAAACTTTGACAGAGCCCGTAGGCAAGGTTAACTTAACTGGTAACATAATCCTAGAGGAAGAATCGGGAGAGGAAACTATGCATCCCGCTTTCCCTGGCGTAATTAACGAATTATGGAATCGGCAGATGAAGCACTATCCGGGTCATCGTAGAGTATCGCCATGGTTTTAAAGAAGGTTTCTAGGGAAAAGCGGGCAGGATCAGTGGGGGTAATCTGAGGGCCCAAATTTGGGGATCACCCTTTAACAGGGTCATTACAAACCTCACTTTTTCCTCGCCAGTGGCGAAAGATTGAGGGAAAAAGCTGAGGCAAAGTTTGCATGCCTCTTTAAATACAAAAAATTGGGTTCTATCCCAATTAAATTTCTCTGGGAAGACAATTGTGGGTTCATGGGTTTTAGGTACGTTACCCAACATGGCAGAAGAACCCACAGGAGTGGCCACTGGAGGGGTGACTACAGGAACTGGAGACTGTATAGAAGAATACAGTCGGCGGGTCAGATTATGAAAACCTTGCATCAGGTAATCTTGCCTCTGCTCATGTTCTTCCAGGCGCTGTAATAGAGTGGTAAGTAGTGCTTCAGTGGTGGAAGGAGCAGCGACAGCAGCGGCTTGACCTTCTTTGTCCATGGCCTGTTATAATGTAACGGTTGGCAACCTAAATCTAGAACCGATGCCAAGCACCCTGGTCTCGGCTCGTGCTTCTGCCTGTAGCAGCCGCCTTTGGCCTCAGGATGCCGCCAGGTCTTAAAACGAGAGGTGCTAGGCGAAGGGTTCTAAACAGGCTGAGGGGCACAACTGTAGTCAGAGTCTTTGGGCTGAAGGTCACAATACAACGCGTTAGGCAGAATCGTAGTCAGATCAGGCCGGGTCATGGCAGGTGGAGAATAATCATAGTCAGGCAGACAAAGCTCAAACCAGGTAGTCAATCAGAGGGTTAAGCAGAATCGGAGTCGGCAATCAGGCAAGGGTCAGGTTTCAGAATGGTAGAATAGTCAAAGCCAGGCAGGGTCAAAAACAGATATCAAACAGGATCAGAATCAGATAGCTTATGCTCAAAACACTACAAGGATAAACCTATAACGGGCAAAGTCTAGGAGCCCAAATGAGCCTTTTATAGTGGTTTGAATTCCACGCCATTGCGCACCTTCGCACTCCTGCGTCATGATGCCAGCGCGTCTGCGTCTATTTTAGAAACGAGACGCGCGGGCGTGCGCCCTAAGAAACAAACATGGAGGAAGAAGAAGCACGGTGTGGCGGGCGTCACCGCCGATGGCGCGGCGGGTGTTCCGCTGCACCACTGGACCACCAGGGCAAGTAGTTTCTATTACATAAATGTTGTGGATGACAAGATGTTGCATCCAAAATTGTATTTGCTGAGCAGTCTTTTCTATATATAGTGGTGATTACTGCTTCTTTTTCACCTCGTAAGGTGATGTCCAAACAATTAATGGAGTGTGCATTAAATTCGCTAGTAAATTTTAGAATGAGTTGATTACAATTAATATGGGAGACAAATTGAGTGAAATGTTCTGAAGTGCCCGACCAAATCAATACAACATCATCGATCTCCCATAATACTGTATGTACTTTGAAAAATCGCAATTGTGAAAAATATGTAGATCTTCCCACCAACCCAAAACTAGTTTGGCGTATGAGGGAGCGAATTTAACGCCCATGGCTGTCCCACAACACTATAAGAAATATTTGTTGTTAAATAAGAAGAAATTGTGTGTGAGTAGAAATTTGATAGATCGCAGAATAAACGAGATTAGATTGGAGTCATATGTACTAAAATAAGTGAGATGATATTCAGTGGCCTGTAATCCCAGGTAATGTGGGATACATAAGTAGAGGGCCACTACGTCAATGGATGCCCAATTATAGTCACTTTTACATCTGAAATCGTTCAAAGTATAAATTAGATGATTGCTATCTTTTAGGTAGTTAGAAAGACAAAATACTAATGGTTGAAGGAGATGGTCAATATAGGAACACAAATTCTCACCTAATGAGCTTATGCCTGCTATGATCGGTCGACCAATAGGGGGATGAGTGGTTTTATGAATTTTAGGAAGATGATGAAAAATTGCAGTTTTAGGATGTTCCACTTTTAAATAAGAAGCCACTGTTTCATCTATGACATTATTTTCAAGTGCCTCCAAAACAAGTTGATCCAATTCCTTTTTATATTTGTTTGTGGGGTTAGATTCCAAAACAGTATAAGTGTTTTTGACAGATAACTGTCTGTCTGCTTCTTGTATATTATCTGTTTTATTAAGTATGACTATTTGTCCTTCTTTATCTGCATTTCTGATAACAATTTCACAGTCATTTTCTAAGCTTTTTAGGGCCTGTTTTTCCTTATAACTTAAATTGTATTTGTGTATGTTTTTTCTTTGTGATTCTAAATTACCATGTAATGCCATTAATTCAGTTTCCACACTTTTTTGAAAAAGATTAAATACCTGATCTCTCAAGTGTGCAGGATAAAAGGTGGATTTGGGTTTAAATCCAGTATTAGTGAGTGTAGCTCCAACCTTGTTAATTTCAGAGTTACCTGTCATTTGTAAGTCCTCTAAATATATAACTGATTGTAATTCCTGAAATGTTGAAAAATTAGATTGTTTAAACTCTACCTGCTTGTCAAGGTCATTAGGCCTGTTTTCCCGTTCCTCTTTGTTATAAAAATGTTTCTTTAACAATATTTTTCATACAAAGTGATTAATACCAATGATTGTATTGAACAGATCAAAATTTTTTACAGGTGAAAAAGTAAGACCCCTTGATAAGACATTGATTTTGTCAAATGACAAAGTCTTGTTAGACAAGTTCAAAACCTTTTCCTCCCTTTCTCCATCAGGGAGTATTTCGGCATCCTGATGTTTTCTTCCTCCCTGCTTACGTCGCTTAAAGGATGGTTCTTCCACTTTGGGTGTTTGCCTCAATTGTTTTTTGATGATGTAGAGTAGGATGTATATCGGCTATCATCGCCTGAAAATACTGAAAATGTACTGTTATGTACATTTTATGTGAAAAAAAGTTTCTATTTCGAGACCACACATATACTTTATTACAATCATAGTCACCTTTATCCCTTTTAAATGTATTTTAAATGTATTTTAAATGTATTTGTCTTTCTGTCCATCAATTCACATTCCAATTTTTCAATCTTTTTATTTAAATGATCTATATATTTGAAAAAATCTGAGTACTTTTTTAAATCCTCATGATCGGTCTGTAATGTATTAATATCTTCCTGTATCTTAACATATGTTTGTCATTTTTTTTCATTCAATAAAGACATTAAAGTAACAAGCAATCTGTGTGAATTTTATTCAATTGTTGCATAAAATCATTATCATTTGTTAGAGATGTTGGATATTTTTTAATTTGTAGGCCTCTATGTATCATGTTTAATGTAATATATTTATCAAAAGAGGCTATTTCCCATCATGATTTAAGTTCTTTAAAGGACAATGTTTCCAGATCATTAAAATAATCTCTCAAGGAATGTGTATCTGTATTACTTTCTTGTGAAAAAACTTGTTCTAACTTTTTCTCTCATATGCCCAAATCCACTATGAATTAACCAGTTGCTATAAAATGGACAGAAAGGCAAACCCCTAAGATTGTAAGCTTAAATAGTAGAAGAAAGAGCCATAAAGAATCTTTAGTCTCCGACCGTTTAAAATAAATCTTAGTCAACTCAGCTACAAAAGAAGTTTAAATTTTCAATATTAAAAGTTGAGTAGCCAATCCTTATATTGTGTCCCTGTAGGGTCAAATAAAATGGATATCAAAAAAGGGAGAATACCTATGTGATTATAATATTGTAAAGAGTATTAATATACTCGTTATATATATAGTACTATTATATTAATTAGTTTGTAAAATGTAAATATTACCAAATTAATTAATGCAGATAATTAAATTTAATTTATTGTACATTGTAATGAAAATAAATAAGCCTAATTGGTGAATCAAAATAAATAAATAAATAAAATAAATTAAATTTGAATTAATTTACCTATGAATTAAATAAATAATGTAAATCAATAAGAATAATTAATTAAGGTGTATTTACTTGAGATATGATGTGATAGATATGGTGCTCAATTCATCAAATCAATTAATTAATACCATGAATATATGTGATTGAAGGTAATAAGTGAATGTGTGCATTTAAACTTAGATATATATCTAAATATATATCATTCCCCAGTCTAATAAAAACTGATATTTCTTCTAAAAAAAAACTTGGCTACATAAAAAGGAAGTTACAAATGTGGCTCAACAAAGTGCATTATATGCAATTATATTTCTGTAACGAAGACTTTTACTTCCACCACCACTACAAAAAACTATGATATTAAACATTATATTAACTGTAATACAAAAAACGTAATCTATTTTTTAACATGTGAGAAGTGTAAAAAAACAATATGTGGGCCAAACAAGTCGACAATAATAAGGAATCACGAACACAAGTGGCTAGACACTTTGATGAATGTAATACACTTTGATTAACTGTAATACAAAAAACTTAATCTATCTTTTAACATGTGAGAAGTGTAAAAAACAATATGTGGCCAAACAAGTCGACAATAATAAGGAATCACGAACACAAGTGGCTAGACACTTTGATGAATGTAATAATAGGACATCTTTTTTTTTAAGAGTCACTGGTATAGACAGAACAGTTCTTAGTATAAGGGGTGGGAATATCTATTCAGAGTTATTAAAAAAGGAGACCAAATGGATTTTTTACTTAGGTACAAGACAGCCCCCCTTGGTCTAAATTTTGATTTTGATGTTTCCTGCTATGTCTAATAGTCATTTACCTTTTTCCCTTTTCTCTTTTTCCCTTTATTAATTTACTATGTATTTCACATATTATAATTTAATAATTATAATTTATGTAAGCTTTTTTAACTTTTTTAACTACTTGACTCTGGCTTTACTACTTCGTGGGTCCAGGCTTTTGTCACCCATCTAGAATATGCTGTACAGTTTTGGTCTCCATCTCTCAAACAGGACATTATTGTATTAGAGAAGGTCCAGAGAAGGGCAACTAAACTGGTAATGGAAAATCTTAGCTATGAAGAAAAGGGAAGATTGTATCATACTTACCGTGATCTTCCTTTCCTGGACACTCCATGTCATACTTACCGGGATAGCCCCGCCCCAGTGCTCCCAACAGAAGGACCCTCCCCAAAGCTTTAAAAGCCCAACCCCACCCCCCAGTCCGGTGTCTCATAATAAGCTTCTAGAAACTACCGAAAAAGGGATGGGAAACCTGACATGGAGTGTCCAGGAAAGGAAGATCACGGTAAGTATGATACAATCTTCCCTTTTCCTGGACACTCCATGTCATACTTACCGGGACTTAGCAAGCTAATATCCCAATGGGAGGGAATTTGTTCCACATAAGGAAGTGGCCGAGTATAATCTATACCAGATAAAACTCAGAAGAATGAAACCCCCAAAGGTGGACCAAAATCACCTTGTGGAAATCTGTGAACTCTGTATTTTCAGAGGAAATGGACTGGAAGAGAATAAAAGGAAATAGTACTCCTTAAAAGGAACCCACACCAAAGTAATGATACCGAGTGTGAAACCAGCATGACACATTTAAAAAGAGATAACTATCTTTAATTAAAGAGAAGCGGATAGTAACCCAGAGTAACACTTCTACATAGTCTTACTCCTACTACATATCAGCACGTTTATTCCAACCGCATAACATCCACAAGAGCACTCTTGGAAATGGCTCAAAAGCATGGTACCTGCAAAAGAGGATTTAGTAGGCGGAAGGAAAAATACCATCACTAGTATTCTACATGACCCCGCTCTGTATGACACTACCGGTACATGGCATCACCTAGTGTAGTTCCCCGTCTCTTTAATACTAAGGAACCTGTATTAATTCTAGACCATAACCAATGCACATCTCAATGAGAGGTCCGTAGAATGACTTATGGAGAAGGAGTGCTGCCAATGTGCGAGTTCCTTACCTGCCCTGTGAGGTATCTAGAAGCATTCTGCAGTCTGTACAGATTGAAATTGTTTTCATCTTTAGCTCATGATCAAACACAAACATCAAACAAGACTGGATAGTATTAAAGATCAACCTGCCCTGGAGTAGACCAGGTAAAAGAAATGCCTGCAGATATGCATAACCTTGCTATGATACAGTCCTCGAGCCTTCACAGATGTGACCTGTACATAGCTGGAGTAATTGTACCCCATAGATTGGGCCTATAAACAATCTGTATGGCATGCTCCCATGAGTTTACCATATAGGAAGAAATTTGAATGACTCAAGGAAGTATTACAACCAACAATACTGCTAGAGATTGGTTATTCTCAAATCCTCGGACATGGACAGTTCATGAGACCATCCTTAAGTGTTCAAGATTAAAATTAATCTAGGTATGGAGATATGATTATTTACCTATTATTCTGCAATGGAACTCCCCTACTAACCATACTAGCATGTCCAAGCCTGTTGGCAAGAGATGCAATAACCAGGACCTTGCCTAAGGCCGATACTGCAGCCTCGGTCTAAAAGGATAAAGTGAATAAGACCCTTTTTATAGCTTGATGTTAAGCCCTATGATACTTACCTCAACTAGCCAGGCCAGTCTATGGTGGTGTAAAAGGCTAAACCCAGAGTAACATAGACCTTTAGAAAACCCAGAATGCCAAGATTGCATGCTTCCTGTTCACCATAAAGATTAACATTACAGAATAGCCTGTTATAACGAACCTGTGGATCAAAACTTAGCTATAACTGAATTGATGGAGAATACCTAATTTTACCGCCAGCTTTATATGGTACCCATTAATATAATATGTCCCATGAATATATAGTCCGAGAGCTGACCGCTATTGTATTGGAGACAAACTAAATAGTGGCAGTAGTGAATACAGTATATGTGAATTAACCAAAAATTTGCACTGACTGATGTACCCACTGTCTTCCAGACTGAGACCAGATAAGTTGCACCCCTGTAACCAAGAAAGAGATCCTGATGAATATCATACCAGTTTTATAAATAGACCTTGATTTATCATTGGAATATACAGAACATTTATCTTGCCTGATCTCCAACTGTGGCAATATTAGAATCCTTGTTAAATGTATATATGACTGTAAACATGTCTACATCCATTTAGCCCCAGGCCAATCCTATCGCAGAAGCAGGATACAGTAATTATCTTATTTTCTTAATCAGCAGGAATAAGTCCAGTCGTAGAACATAGATTCTAATTAGTGAGATCCTTAAGACTGATAACTATTCCAACAGCCTATAGTTATGAATGTAAGCAAAAATATGGACCACGTCGACTTCAAAAGTTGTGGTCTACAAGTCCATGTTATAATACAGCAATTGTATAATACCTACCTGCTGTTTGACTATTGCATAACACCCATATGCAGTATAGTCGTATACCTTTAAACCAGAATTGGCCACTTCTCTCACACCATCTTTGTAACGGTGCATAATCCTATATATTACATAGCATTTGTATGAATCAGAATTGGCCTTAGCCAATCCATTTAGACAAGATATATGTCTACATCAGTTACCACCTTTACTGTATCTGTAACCCATATACTGATTGCGGCATACTTACCGGAACACAGTCCCCTAAGCCCTTATGGACTGCTGTAAATAAGGGTATAATACTTATCTGCAACACAGCTGATGCACTTAATTAAGTTCATAATACCTATATCTGACTTGGCTAGCGCCTTTAAGTCAGACTTGGCTGCTGTTATCAGCAAGCATACGTTACCCTATTGGCTTATTTGCAAGAGTAATGCATGCTTATAACCTAAATCAAAGTTATTTGAAACAGACATGACCCAGGGATATTGGATCCTTGACTTGTGTTACCATGCTTACATACAAACCTGAAGGCTATATAGGCACCCTCCGGAAATGCCTAGAACCTTACCACACCCATTACTCATCAGTTTAACATTTACCTTCAGTTTGGTTGTTCTATTGATTGGTGTCCAAACCAGAGAGATGTATAGCATGTACATTTACTTTGGTTATAACCTTAGTAAGCGCCAAAGCCACTGAAATGTTTAAGCATATACATACAGTAAGGTTATAGTAGTAACCAGTGGTTGGCCCAATTAAATGTATGACATGTGCATAAATATGTGGTTATTACAGCCAGCTCCGAACCACTGATGTTACCCCATCTACATTCAGTTTGGTGTAATATTAAAAAGTGCCTATACCAAAAAATGTATAACATGTACATTCATATTTGGTTATTAAAACCAGCTCTAGAACCACTGAAAAGTTTCCACATGTAGAGTCAGTTTGGTTACTACATAATGCAGTGACAGGCCCAGAAATGTATAACATATGCATTTGTATTTGGTTATTCAAGCTAGCTCTAGAATCACTGAAATGTTTCACATATACAGTCAGTTTGATTACTGCCTTATGCAGTGACAGACAAAGAAATGTTAATATATGCATTTATATTTGGTTATTCAAGCCAGCTCTAGAATCACTGAAATGTTTCCACGTATACAGTCAGTTTGGTTACTGCCTTATGCAGTGACCGGCCCATAAATGTATAACATATGCATTTGTATTTGGGTATTAAAGTCAGTTCTAAAATTACTGAAATGTTTCCACCTATACAGTCAGTTTGATTACTGGAAAATGCAGTGATAGGCCTCTAAATATAAAACATATGCCTTTGTATTTGCTTATTCAAGCCAGCTCTAGAATCACTGAAATGTTTCCACATATACAGTCAGTTTGGTTACGGCTTTATGCAGTGATAGACCCATAAATGTATAACATACACATTTTGTTTCCACATATACAGTCAGTTTGGTTACTGCCTTATGCAGCGACAGGCCCATAAATGTATAACATATGCATTTGTATTTGGTTATTAAAGCCAGCTCTAGAATCACTGAAATGTTTCCACATATACAGTCAGTTTGGTTGCAATATTCAGTAGTGCCAGGACTAGGAATTCCTACATCATGCAGACAGAGCACTCTGCCCAAGAGTAAAGAAGCCCCTTTCTCTGGCTGCCCATCCCAGCTAGCCAGTATCAACATGCTCACACATATACACACGCATATACACACATATATACTGGCTAAATAGTTTACTTCCTCCCTTACAGCAATGTCTAAGCTTCTAAGATAGCTAAACCAGAAGCAGAGTAGAAGTACATGTTAATTTAGTTCACAAACCTATACTATAAAGGAAGGGTTGTAACACAGAACCTTACCTGATGTTTCAGATAATCAATCTGAGCTGCTAAGGGAGGGGTTGGGAGGGGATCTACCTGTTCATTAACTGAACCTGAACACTGACCTGCAGACTAATTACCCAATTACCTGCAGCTGCTGTAAACCGAACCTGCAGATCAACATAGTATTTTCAGTGTTCCAATAAGAAGGCTAACATTGTATTTGCAACATTCACATAACATATAGACAAGGCTTGCCTTAATGCTGCTTTCAGAACCTGCAGATCATCATTGCATAGAACTGCTCTCAGCACGTAGAAACAGTTTTGCATTATCACTGCATTGCATTATCATTGCTCATAGAACGTATATATCAGCCTTGCAGCTGCACAGTTCTTCCAATGGCCAACATGGCTCATACTTCTTTAAGAGTTAGGAGACTCTGGAAACAAGGTGGCATTCTCAATTAAATTTAGCTTTAACTGCCAGTAGATTTAAGACCTCAGGGTTTTCTTTTATTTAACCCTGGAAGCTGCCAATTACCTCAACCTTGGGAAAGTCTTTTGAGGGAGGCAGCTGGCTCTGACACCTAAATTCCTCCAGAAGAAAAAAATAATACCCCCGTGTGGGGGAAAAAAGAGAAGGAGGCCATAAGGTTCAGGCCGCTAACTAAATATTGTTATCAGAATAACGTACCTAACTGCCACCTCCCTCTCCCATCCGTAAAAATCATAAAGGGTGTATGGGCCATATACCCCAATGCCGCTGGACGCTTTTTAGACATGCCCAGGTAGGCATACGGATGGGGGGACATAGCACTTGCCACAGACCTGGTTGTAATCAGGCTGGAGGGCACATGGATCAAGGAAAGCAATGATATTAACCACAGTAAAACTGTGCCTACATGATCCAGATGATTAAACACTGAAGATTCCACCTGAGGTAATGTGCTTAGGGGTAAAAGATCACCAGGACCAACCCCGAGTCCCTAGGATGCTAACAGCAGCCCTACTGCTTCCCCAAGGTTAAAAAGAAAACTTGCTTCTAACAGGAGCAAAAAAAAAAACTGAAGCAGAAGGAAAAAAAGACACCGGACTGGGGGGTGGGGTTGGGCTTTTAAAGCTTTGGGGAGGGTCCTTCTGATGGGAGCACTGGGGCGGGGCTATCCCGGTAAGTATGACATGGAGTGTCCAGGAAAGACTGGCCAAATTGCGGATGTTCACGGTGGAGAAGAGGCGTTTGAAGGGCATGTAAAGGCAACAAAAATAAAACCCCATTTTTACTTTCTTTAATGAAAAAGAAACCTATCTCCAATATACTTTAATAAAAAAATGTGTACCATTTTTATAAGAAACCTGACTGTAGGCAGTGAAATGCTACATGATGCAGCTTCACATAAAATTTAATGTGAAAAAACTTGTCACATGACGAATGCATCAAAAAAGACGTGTTACCAGTATATACTGTATATCCAATGCCTTAGAATTTTAGGAGTGGGAAACATTTGCTTTGAGAGGATGGTAGGCCTCAGTTCGTTAGGTATGCAAAAATATGTGTAAAATAAATGGTAAATTTATCAAGGTGTGTTTTATTTTACGCAGTGCGAATGCCAGATAACTTTAGACCCTTGTATTTAATTTCCAGTGGTTGCTTTAAGAAAAAACATGTAAAACATACAAAGTGTCTGGAGTGAGTTGAAGTGGAGGCATCCAGGCCTGGTGCAGGAGATACAGGAGGAAGTGGAAGGTAGAATTTTTTTTACAATAAAGATGCTGATTGAGTAAATAATCACAGCAAATTATTTTATTTTCTTACTAAAAAAGTGTGTTTAGGTGAATACTTAAACATCAGGAACAAGTGTCATATTATTGCAGACAACAAGGAAATTAGCTGTCAAATAGAAATTATCTAAGGATAAATCTCTTAAAGATGTCCCTGCCCCATACTTCCCAGCCTTATAGATGATGGTGATTACATCAAAATCCTCAGCCCATAAAATTTGTATTGTACAAATAGAAGTGAGTCAAACTGAGTTTATATTGTAGCCAGCTGAATGTGCCCAAGCTGCACAGCCTGGCTAAGAAGCAGATCCTGTGGAAGCCAGACACCTTAGGGAAGATGCAGCTGAAGCAGCACCATCAGAATATGCCTGAGCTTCTGTTTCTGCTGTTCTAGCAGGTGGATTCCATGCATCAGGAGCTTCAGGAGGTTAAAACCGTTCCCCTGACTATGGGACATATTTCATAACATTGGAGACAAACATCACCATCATCATGTTGCCCATAGCAACCAATCAGCAATTAGATTTAAACAGACAAGTTGGCAAAGAATGGCAAAGATCTGATCATGACTAGTGATATTTGTCTCCAATTTTCAAATATTCCTGTTAGGGATGCACCGAATCCAGGATTCGGTTCGGGATTCGGCCAGGATTCAGCCTTTTTCAGCAGGATTCGGCTGAATCCTTTTATCTGGCTAAACCGAATCCGAATCCTAATTTTCTTATGCAAATTAGGAAGGGGGAGGGAAATTGCATGACTATAAGGAAGTATTTTTTTTCTCCTTCCCATCCCTTTGCATATGCAAATTAGGATTCAGATTCGGTTTGAGTATACAGCCAAATTTTTGGTGAAGAATTTGGGGTTCAGCCGAATACAAAATAGTGGATTCAGTGCATCCCTAATTTCTGTATGAAAAATGGGTTTTTAATGTTATGTATTGTCTTTACAGATTGCATAGGACTTTGATGGTGTTTTTTTTTAAAAAAAATTCCTCTATGAACTTCGATATTTATGGCACTGGCACTTTTTTTGAATAGTTATGATTTGGACTGTTATGAGAAATAAAATGATTGTCACACATCGCGATTAAGCTACACGGACTCTATTCATCATGTTGATATTTCACTAGTTGATTGGATATATATGTGATGGTTATTATGAAATTGGGTTTATGACTTATGTCACGTGCACAATATTCATCCAATTATGGCACTGTCACTTTATTATATTGATGAATTGTTGTTATATTGAGGAATCATGCCATAGAGATATGACTAATCCAATTATTGCACTTTAAATGTGTAGATGAATTTATTATATAGTTAGGATCTTATGAACTTGTAAGGTTGTATTATACTGCACTGTCACTTTATGTACATAATATGATATTTTGGCACTCTTGGCACGTTAATTTTTTACACCTTACTTTTCACGATTTTGTGATTATATATTATTATTTGCATCCTGTTAAGAATGAAGTTCTATCTTAATTGCCATCATATCTACTATGTCCTTGAAGTATATGTTTTGAATGGATGAACCTGGTATAAGAGAAGGAATTGTTACTATTAGGATACAAGATGTTAATGAAAATAATATATGTTGTAATCCAGAACACTGTAAAATTCATGCTTTGTGATCTCCTTGAGTAAATGCCTATACTGCTACACAAATTATAATGCAAGCATATGTCTTTGATTGTAATTGCTGTTCCCGATTGCCACATCAGTATGTTTGCAAAAAGCTCTGTCCCTGTTTGCTAGGAGACGTCGGACGCTGTTGCTTAGCATGTTAGGGAAATTCCGCTTGTAGTTAACTACGTCATGACATTGGATTGTGTATCCAGACGTGCAGGGCCGGATTTCCTTATCGGCCACCCCTAGGCCTATTTCACATGGTCCTTGTGCCCCTGAGTTGCGCGGTCCTAGTGCCCCCTCCTCCCGAGCGCACGCGAGCAATGGCAGGAGCACTGGGGAGCTGTGCGTCCCCAGTGCCCCCCAGAAAGTGGCTGGGTGGCATGCCGCTCCTCAGATTTTGCCTCCCTAAGCCCAGGCCTTTTGGGCCTCACCACTTATCCGGGCCTGCAGACATGACGTCACAAATACAGAAACATAGTGAGTGCACCTGCTCCTAATTTAATGGGGTATTTATACCTTAAATTGTTTGGCCACACATCAGAATCCCCCTTGACAAAGTCTAAAATGCCAAAACATTGGGGTATTCTAATTTTTGGCAAAGTGTATCTGTTCCTGAACTTACAAAATTGGTGGTATGTATATGTTCGTCGTATTATTGTGTATAAATTGTCTCAGATAAGATATTGATTTATCTGATGTACATTTTACTGCTATAAACCTATAGAAAAGTAATTTACTTACTTATACCACCTTTTGTTTGTATATTATTTAGAGTGTGCAAACTCATTTTAAAAAAAGCAGAAAAAGGTGCTGCGTTAAAATGCCATAGACTCGCTGCAACAAAAAACACACATAGACCAATGTGTTTTTGTAAATGTTTTGCTGTTTTTCAAATATTCCCATGTTTTTACAAACTTTTTGGAAAAGCAAAACAGGACAGACTTGCTCATCAGTACTTAGAATTGTAAAGTTGAAACACATTATTAGCATAAGAAAAATAACTACAGTATATACACTCCTCCTTGTGGTGACGCACTTGGGGGATAAGGGAATTGGGGACATGAGGTCCAGCCAGAGAGGCCCACTTGATCATCTGTTTCAAGCAGCCGATTGGGGCAAAAGTTCAAACTCTAGTTCTTACATTCTAAGAGGTAAAAGGATACCTCAGACCAGTCAAAACTGATTCAAAACCAACAGTGCATACTTAAGATAACTTGTAACAATTAAATAAATATTGAACTGCTTTTAAAAACAGATATTGCAGATAGTGTCCTGGCTGGAATCAGGGCATTGAGAACCATTGCACAGTTGTGCTCTGTATGTCATTATATTATGCAAATATATTTATTTTAACGTCAGGCAGTCGATTTTGACATATTCAACATAATCATTGTACGACAAGGATTATTTTTATCATTATTACTTTTTCCTGTAATTTGTACATTATTTTCCCCAGGTTGCAGGGCAACAGTGCCAACCAATGCATCAGTGTGCAGTGAATGTTATTATATGATACAAATTAATTTTAGTCTGTCAGACAGATAATTTTGACATAGTCAGTATACAAGAGTTACAATTTTTAATCATTATTTTTTATTAAAATTTGTACCAGGTTTGCTCCCAGACCAAAAAGGATAAATTTGTATCACTTTATTCACATACCTGATTGAAATGTTACATTGCCATCTGGTGTCTTTTAAGGAAAAGCATGTAAGAATCAGTTAACAGAAAAGGAAAAAATGGAACAATTGAAATAGATGGAGAAGGGAAAAATATGCAAAAATTATAAAATAGATTTGGGGTGATTTAAAAAAAAAAGTTTCTAAATTTAAAATATAGCTGGCACATTGTATTGGGAAAAATGAGGGGTGCATTCTGCTGGTGCAGTATGTTAGGGGCAAACGTTGCGTTATTTGTCTATATAGGATCTTGCAGTAATATGCAACATGTGGTCTAGAAGATGTATTAGAGCTCACTCTATTAAAATCACCAGATATTATGTCTCTCTACATGCAGGATTTGTGCAAAAGGCAGGTATTTTGTTAAATTTTTGTTTGTACTGGAATCAATTATTTGAGTATGGTCTAATACAGATGAAGCCACTTTGATTTGTGTGTTTAACAAATAATATCTAAACGCATTTAACCTACTTATCCCATTTAACACAGAAAATTGCATCACAGCATCCCATCGAATTAAAAAGGTCACCATTTGTGAACAATTGTGCTTTGGTATGCATTAAATTAGTTTAGATAACTTTAGATAACAAAGTTTCTTCAATTTATCTTGAGTCATGATGCTTTTAACATACAAATCCAACTGGCTTTATCTGTAGAGGAGCCCCCGTATAAGATATATTGGATCTCTCTGTCAATGAATATCTGACACCCAACTGCTGCATGAAAACAAAATAAAGAGAAACAGATGCTGAGAGAGGAATAGTGAAGATAAACTTGATTATTTCAGAAATGATGCAGAATATTTAATTAATTGTATTTAGAACGTTTCATATTTAAGTATGGTGAAACTTATATTAAATTTACATTTTTACAATAGTTCCCCTTTAATAATATGACCCCCCAGCTCTAAAATATGTCCTATATAAAAGTATGAGGCCACGGGCCATCCCTAAATACCCATAGTGTAAGAAATCAGCATCAAACAAATGCTGACTGTAATAGTAACTAGTGATGATTTGCTTCACCGAAAATTCAAAAAATGTACTATGGGCATTTTTCACTGTAAAATGCAGCAAAATATTTAGCTCATTTCTTTTTTAAAGGGTATTTATTTATTTCCAAGAGATTTTCATACATTTAGCATATACAGTAACAACTTGATATCCATATTTTGTATTTGGTATCCCCTGGAAAATTTTCTTATTTTCAACCTTGGGATCCCCAACCTAAGAAAGATGATAAAAAAAGAGGAGAAGGAAAATAGGAAATAGTTAGAGAAAGAGAGGAGAATATAGTGGGGAGGAGGTTACCTAGTTTAAAAGGTGAACATTGAGACATCAACACATTGCCACTAGCCCTTTTAGCAAAGGAGAGGAGAAAGCATAGTACAATAAAATAATGACCTCAACACATTACTTTCTATCTTGGATTAGTTACTGGTACCAAGAGTGTCCTTTATGAAGCTACGTAGGTAAGTAGGTAAGGAAACAATCATACTTTTAAATGACAGGGGGGAATGACAGGGCCCCCCCACCTTAATTCTCAGAACTTGAGCAGCGTTGTTTGTTTCCCTGTAACAACTGTGTAGATTTGTATCCACAGACCCAGTGCAGTCTGTATATTCTGATTATTAATCAGTCTTGCTGTACCGGCTTCTGGCAGATATTATTTGACTTGTGCTGTTTTGATAATTTATGACGACCCCTAAGCTTAACCTCCCAACTGAAGCCCAGACCACACTCAGCATGTGCATAGTCTTGGTAGTGCAAAGATGTTTAACAAAGTTTAACAGCCCCCTGCGCCAACTTTAAAAGCATAAATAATTTGTTCAATTGGGCTTCAGGTGCAGTAAGTTTGTGTTTATATTTAGTATACAAAATACAGCATTTCTAACATTATTCTATTTTAGACTTTCGTTGCCCTTTAACCAAATTTTTCATCATAGGAGTTAGATTAGTGGGCAATGAAGCCTTCGTATATACCAGATTGCGTAATCCATCCAGTGACCCTATTATTTGAGCTTCTAGCAGTGTCACTGGGTCTTCTGGTGTTGGGTTTTGCCACCACCTCAGAGGTGTTAATTGAGCAGCTAGGGAGTATCAATTAAACCAAATAATGACAGTGGGAGCTTAAGCCATTTCTCAATGGTTTTTTGGAGTGATGCCATAAGCGGATCAATGTTGAGCTCCTTAAACCTCTCCACGTTTAGATGTATATTTATCCCCAGGTATCTCAATGTGTCGACCCTACGGAAGACAGGAGTCTTTTACCTCAATGGCCCGAGGTCTAGTGCCAGCAATGAGAATTTAGCCCAATAAATCCTATGACTTGAGTAAAGAATATGATTATTGATTAGCTGTAAGGCCTGTCTAAGTGAGGGACCAGGGTCATTTAGGTAAAGTAAGGTGTCGTCCGCAAAGAGGCAAATCTTTTCCCTAAGGCTGCCTAGTTCTCTTTATTGCCCCGAATTAGACATGCTAATCAGGCTCCGTGGCCAAAGCAAATAGACCTGGTGACAGGGGGCAACCCTGCCTGGTCCCTCTAGTTAGGGCAATTGGGGCAGACAGCTCAAAATTTGATAGAATTTTGGCCCTGGGATTCGAAAGCAGAACATTTTCAGGGGTTCCCATAGGTAGGTCAGCTCCACCTAGTCGAATGCCTTCTCGTTGTCGAGTGAGGCAATGACTCTGGTGCCAGGGTTATCATGAGCCACAGTTATATTTGTATACAACCGCCTAATATTAAATTTGGCTGCTTTATGTGGTCTGGGGCAACTAGGGAAGTAATTACAAGATTTAGGTGTCTTGCAGATACTTTTGCTAAAATTTTTGAGTCTGAATTAATAAGCGATGTGGGACAATAGGACTGAGACAATGGGTCCTTACCGGTTTTAAAATGAAGACTATCGTGGCTTCCGCAAATGAGGGCGGGAGTGAGCTTGAGGTTAGCGATTGATTAAACACCTCTGTAAGATGTGGGGCTAGGGTGGCGGCATAGTTTGAGTACCAGGTGTTGGGGAGCCTATCAGGGCCTGGGGTTTTGCCAGGGGGTAATGCAGCTATGGCCTCCAGAACTTCCTGTTCCTGTATTGGAGCATCTAGGAAGACTCTATACTCTAAGGGGAGGTTGGGAAGATGTTGTTGCTGAAGTTAGTTTTTTTATATCTGTAGGAGTTTTTTAAGCCTCTAGGTATATAAAGCCTGATAGTAGTCTGCCAGACTTGGGTTGATTTTGGTTGGGTTAGTGATAAGTGTTTTATCGTATTGTTGCATGGATAGCTGTTCAGGTTTGGTCCTCTCTAGCCAGAAAGGCCAATATCTTGCCATTTTTGTCTCCCTTTTCATATAGGGAAAATTTGTAATGTAGCTGTTTTTTTTTGTGAGCACTTTTCCATTGGGCCTGAGCAAATTGCCTCTATGCTACTACATGTTGGTTCTGTTTTCTGTATTCTGTTTATTCTGTATATTTTGAATATATCTCACCTCTCCCTCTTGTAGCTCCTCCTCCGCCTTAGATAGAGCACAGGCAGCTTGTCTTTGTGTAAAGGCTATACTGGAGATATACTCCCCTCTTATATTTGCTTTCATTGCATCCCAAACCAGGGGCAAGGAGGTTGTGTTGATGTTCTCCTGGAAGTAGCTTGTGAGTGAGTTCTGTATATTTTTTTGTATGTCTGCATGATTAATCCAGTAAAGGCTTAGCCTCCACATTTTATGCTTAGGGTTTAGATGCAATATCCAGGATATCTGTAATCTGCTCTAGTAATTCTAGCGGACATTTCAGGGGAGGCAAAGGCAAGAACGATTCTTGACAGAGCTCCCGTAGAGTAGCATGAAAACATTCGCTTGATGGAGTTACAGGCTCTCCAGACATCTACAAGTCTTGAGCCCATCCTCTTAGGCCCCCTGGCTCAGACCTCCCTAAGTTGGAGAGGATGAGTTGGGGCTTTCTCCTCATTCATTACTGCATTAAAGTCCCCCAATACCAAAATCAGCCCGGGGGGTAAGTCCACTATGTGTCTAAGCAAGTCATATAGAAATGAGTCTTGAAAAGGGGGTGGGAGGTATAGGCTGACTATAATGTATATTGTGCCAGCTAATGAGGCCTGAATTAATGTAAATCTCCCCTCTAGATCATTTTGCAAATGCAGTAGTTGGAAATAAAGTGATTTGTTTATTAAAATTAAGGTCCTTCTACAATAATTGGAGTATAACACATGATATGCTTGTGCAATCCAGTTTTTTTTAACAGATTGGGTTGGTGGCCTTACAGATGTGGGTCTCCTGAAGGCAGATAATATCGGGATTATATTTTCATAGGAAGCTGAATACCAGATACCGCTTTAATTGCTGTTACCTCTGTCATTATGTTCTCTTGTGCAGAGAAAAATATAGATCATGAAGCAGGTAGGAAAGAGGAGTGAGAGTAGAGAAACAATAGAGCGAAGCTAAGGGAAGAGCAAATTATTGCCAACATTTCCCACCCGACTTCCCCTGTTAATGGAGAAGTGTCTTACCCATAACATATCGCAATCAAGGAGGGTGTACCTAAAGCGTACAACTCGTTTTATATTAACTAAGCAAAAGTAAGCTAGGCAAAACAAAACAATCCAATTAAACTAATTTAAACAGTAGGATTCGTACTAGTGCACAATGCAGTAAATGGAGCTTAGATTCCTTTATCGGTCTGTGGCCCCACTTAAGCCAGGTGCTTTCAGACTAGCGTTCCATATGAGTTTCCCCATAAGTCTAATAGTGTGGCTTTGGCTAATACATTAACCAACGATATGTTCATGAGATAATTAGGGCAGCATTGCAGCATGAAGTAGTTTATCTAGCCATCTGTATACCTCAGTAGAAGTGCTGAAGAAGTGGTTGTGCCCACCTGGTGAGATCCTGAGTTTGGCTGGGTACAGCATGGCATACTGTAAGCCTGATTCCCTTTTGACAGCAGTAAATTGTTGCTGCTGTTGCGTAGTTTGTTGGAAAAGTCAGGATATAAAGAAATTATTGTGTTCTCAACCTTAATTCCCCCTTTCGGTGAGTGGCTGCCAGTGCTGCATTTCTATCCGTGTAATTCAGGAATCATGCGATAATGGGCCGTGGGGTGGGGACTCCAGGTATTGGCAATTTACCTGGGATGTGATGCGCTCGTTCAATGATGACAGCGGTAGAGAAAGCATCCGCTCCAAATTCTCACTTGAGCCACATTTCCAGGAAAGTAGTGGTGTCTGAGCCTTCGGCTCTCTCCGCAATTGATGTGAGAGAGGTGCCGATCTCTTTAACCAAGCACAAATCAAGTCTATATTTGATAGGTTGGGGGAAAGAGGAATAATGTTTCTGCCTTCAAACATTGCAATAGGAGTATTATATTAGTACAAAAATCATATTGTGATGACTTATATGTGAGGGCTATTCAACTGGTGCCCCTACCTATCTGTGTTTTCTTACCATGTGTAAACTTTAAATGGTATCACTACAGAGATTAACTGGCTCCTGCATTGTTTAAACCTCAAATTCAGACTAATCCCCTGTATTGTTCACACCTCTGATCCCCCTGCATTGTTCACACTTGTGACACCTCTATTGTTCAGATTTTAAAGCCCTGTACTGTTCACACCTAATACCCAGACAGAAACTGCCCACATTGTTCACCTTTTCACACTTTATACAAATTGCTAATGGGGCACCAGCCCTACTCTGCCTGTGTGTGCCCTCATCTGCCTGTGTGTGCCCTACTCTGCCTGTGTGTGACATACTCTGTCTGTGTGTGCCCTGCTCTGCCTGTGTGTGCCATACAGGCAGTAACAGTATGTACAAAATGTCTCTGTCTTAAATATATTGATAATGGGTTGAGTGCAGAGGACCTCTTGTATTTGTCTATATGTATTTTGTGGTCACAGCCTCATTGCACCCCCGCCTAATGTTTTTAAGAATTAGTGGTGAGCACAACTTTCCCTTGTTTGTTATAGTTGTACAGGAGCAGTGACCAGCTCCATGTTGTAGCTCCCACCCTTCCCAGCTATAGTCAGGTGATCCCACTGGTGTCTAATAAAAGGGCAACCAACTTTGGGAGCTTTACTTTGAAAGCAGCTAGTAAGTTGCAGGTAAAACTTAGTCCCTTTGTAAAATGTATAATTAAGCAATTGAATTCTTAATGAATCAGATGAAAATTGAGCATAGGACTGGCCAGATATGGGATGACTTTGACGTAGTTGGCCAGCTTAAATATATTGCAATATATGGACAAACAATCCCTGTTTTGTTTAAAGGGTAAGGCATTTTTCAGTAGCAGTATGCACAAATTATGCATTAAACATATTGATAATGGGTTGAGTGCAGAGGACCTCTTGTATTTGTCTATATGTATTTTGTGGTCACAGCCTCATTGCACCCCCGCCTAATGTTTTTAAGAATTAGTGGTGAGCACAACTTTCCCTTGTGTGCCATACTCTGCCTGAGGAACATAAGCCCGGTATTTGTTCTGGGGGGTTGTTATTATTTGAAAATAAATTATTGTTAGGGGTCCCTAACGTGTTTAATCATGTGCTGGGGTGTGGTGTTATCCACAGGGGATGAGGAGGTATATGGATGTTGAGGGTATGTCTTAATAGGATAACTTTTTCACATATGAGTGATAAGTGATATCCCTGCAGGGAGCACCAACCATTTGCTACCACAATTAATGTGGACATGGTCTTGTTGTAACATGGGTGTGGTTTAAAGTGGGAGTGGTTTAAAATCAGGGAGTGGTCAACACTGGCTTCCATTATCAGCCCACATCTGCCTGTGTGTGCCCTGCTCTGCCTGTGTATGCCCTACTCTGCCTGAGGAACATAAGCCTGGTATTTGTTCTGGGGGGTTGTTATTATTTGAAAATAAATTATTGTTAGGGATCCCTAAGGTGTTTAATCATGTGCTGGAGTGCTGTGTTATCCACAGGGGATGAGGAGGTATATGGATTTAAGGGTATGTCTTAATAGGATAACTTTTTTCACATATGAGTGATAAGTGATATCCCTGCAGTGAGCACCAACCATTTGCTACCACAATTAATGTGAACATGGGTTTGTGGTAACATGGGTGTGGTTTAAAGTGGGAGTGGTTTAAAAACAGGGAGTGGCCAACACTGGCTTCCATTATCGGCCCTCCATCATGTAGGCCAGAAAAATTTCGGCCCTCGGTAACACAGAGAGAACTCTGAGGAAGTGCCCAGTTTGTGGGGCACGAAACGTGTTAGTTCTTCGCACTCCCACTCTTTATATACCACTGTGTATGTTTAAATAAAGCCATTTATTGATATTAATCCTACCGCCTCCCGTGGATATGTCCGCCTGCGCTGCCAGCGGTATTTTTCTGAATGCATTCAAGTACTCGGCTGAAAGTTACCGAGATCCCGCGATAGCTGCGGCGGACGAGGGTGAGAGGAAGGAGTGGGGAGAGCTCCGCCATCGACTCCTCTTCTATTACCGAGGAATATGCAGAGCCACACTGTGGCACTAACAGTTGCCAAGCCTCCGCTAAGTGGGAGATTTCAGGGGCTTGGATAAGTACCTCCACCCAGATAGTGGTGGCCATACAACTCCCTGGGAACTGCAGAAGCACTGATAACTGTACACAATATAACAGACAATAAACCACATAATAGGTAGCTATGCAGTAATTTGTATATTGCAATAAAATATATTGGTGATGTAATATGAACAGTGAAATAACAATAACACAATGAATGTTAAACAATATAATAAGTATCAGTCCTTGTATGAACATGTCCACTGTCACTTTTAGAATGGTGAGTGTGCATACTAGGGGTCTGCAGGGATATACCAAAGTAGTATCATCAGAGGTATGTGTTGCAACACCAGATTGATGCACCCCAGGGTGTGTAAAGTAAAGGTCTCACCAACTCCAAGTGGTAACCGAAAAGAAAGAGATCCTGTGAGGTAGAGCAGATGAGGGAAGCCGCCTGGCAGCTTTAATCCACACTGAGCTTGAAATGCTGGTGTAGGAGAAGGTTCCGGAATTCCTAAGGACATCCACTGCACGTGTCAAAGAGGCTGATGGAAAATCCACAGTTCATATCTGGGGTGAAACCCCTAGCTTTCTATCCAAACAAATCAGCAGGAACACTCACAGCAGAGAGGAGAAATCTCAGGCTGGCACTCAGTAGTTCTGTGCAGAGACCATGCTTTCTTCTTTTCTCCTTCCTGGAAAAGATCTGCCTCATTTTCATTTTGGCTCCAAACCTCCTTCAAAGGGCTCACAAGGTGAGAAGCAAATCCTTCTTGCTTATTGGCCAGGCTGTGGCTGAAAACTGTCTCACTGCAGTGCAAGCAGCAGCCATGTTTTGGTGGCTACAGATTTAAAGTCACAGGGTTATGCATTTAGGGGAAGGGCAAATATCACTTCCCTACATTCTCCCCCTGGAAAATCCCTTTTGGTGCAGCAAGGGTACAAACATTGTAAACAAGCAATATGCAATTTTTAATAACAGTTATAACATCCACTTCCACTCTCCTGAGATCTATCAAGTCACAATGGTTGCTGTAAGCAAAATTAGCAGTATGCAACTGACATCATAGAAGAAAATCGACTCATCATTTGGTGCATTTCTCTTAGCAAAGATTGAACATCAGTGACACAAGGCACATTGAAACCATTTTGATAAGGTAAAGCATATCCAACAAAAGGTTGAGAAGTATAGCTAGGTACTCCTAGAGGCACTATGAGGCCTCCTTATCCTTCCTCCCCTCTGCACATCCCTAGCAGGAAGTCCTAAGGCTGGGTTAACTGAATTTTGAGTTCGATTCAGTCCAGACTGGGTAGCAGGAACAAAGTCTGGGGTGTCGGGGCTCAAAGTCCCTCTTGCAGATGGAGGTTGGTGATTATGTGAGTTAGTAGATGCAACTGTTCGCTGTTAATGATCATCTGTATTAATTGCTGCAGGTGAATCTACTGAAAGATCTTAGTCATTTTGTGAATGCCCAGCATCAGAGGGATCATCATTAACAGTAGAGTCTGTTTGATTTTCAGTCTCTGAGTCAGATACCTGAGGTATGGGTAAGAGATGATTTGTGTACCAGACTTTTAGATACCCTCTTGGACCTTTGTGGTAGACAAGGATACCAGGCAGTTTATCAACTGTACACCAATAATCAGCTAATTTATTGTAATGCACGCTCACCCTGGTGGTCTAGTGGGCCGACGGGGATGCCTGCTGTGCCTCCGGCGGGACACCTGCTGCGTGGTGCTCCTTCAAATGCCAGTAAATTAATAGGGTGCATGCAGTGCGCATTCCGGGTTTTATGCACCCTGCGAGTGTCTATTTGTCTATATGTATTTTGTGGTCACAGCCTCATTGCACCCCCGCCTAATGTTTTTAAGAATTAGTGGTGAGCACAACTTTCCCTTGTTTGTTATAGTTGTACAGGAGCAGTGACCAGCTCCATGTTGTAGCTCCCACCCTTCCCAGCTATAGTCAGGTGATCCCACTGGTGTCTAATAAAAGGGCAACCAACTTTGGGAGCTTTACTTTGAAAGCAGCTAGTAAGTTGCAGGTAAAACTTAGTCCCTTTGTAAAATGTATAATTAAGCAATTGAATTCTTAATGAATCAGATGAAAATTGAGCATAGGACTGGCCAGATATGGGATGACTTTGACGTAGTTGGCCAGCTTAAATATATTGCAATATATGGACAAACAATCCCTGTTTTGTTTAAAGGGTAAGGCATTTTTCAGTAGCAGTATGCACAAATTATGCATTAAACATATTGATAATGGGTTGAGTGCAGAGGACCTCTTGTATTTGTCTATATGTATTTTGTGGTCACAGCCTCATTGCACCCCCGCCTAATGTTTTTAAGAATTAGTGGTGAGCACAACTTTCCCTTGTGTGCCATACTCTGCCTGAGGAACATAAGCCCGGTATTTGTTCTGGGGGGTTGTTATTATTTGAAAATAAATTATTGTTAGGGGTCCCTAACGTGTTTAATCATGTGCTGGGGTGTGGTGTTATCCACAGGGGATGAGGAGGTATATGGATGTTGAGGGTATGTCTTAATAGGATAACTTTTTCACATATGAGTGATAAGTGATATCCCTGCAGGGAGCACCAACCATTTGCTACCACAATTAATGTGGACATGGTCTTGTTGTAACATGGGTGTGGTTTAAAGTGGGAGTGGTTTAAAATCAGGGAGTGGTCAACACTGGCTTCCATTATCAGCCCACATCTGCCTGTGTGTGCCCTGCTCTGCCTGTGTATGCCCTACTCTGCCTGAGGAACATAAGCCTGGTATTTGTTCTGGGGGGTTGTTATTATTTGAAAATAAATTATTGTTAGGGATCCCTAAGGTGTTTAATCATGTGCTGGAGTGCTGTGTTATCCACAGGGGATGAGGAGGTATATGGATTTAAGGGTATGTCTTAATAGGATAACTTTTTTCACATATGAGTGATAAGTGATATCCCTGCAGTGAGCACCAACCATTTGCTACCACAATTAATGTGAACATGGGTTTGTGGTAACATGGGTGTGGTTTAAAGTGGGAGTGGTTTAAAAACAGGGAGTGGCCAACACTGGCTTCCATTATCGGCCCTCCATCATGTAGGCCAGAAAAATTTCGGCCCTCGGTAACACAGAGAGAACTCTGAGGAAGTGCCCAGTTTGTGGGGCACGAAACGTGTTAGTTCTTCGCACTCCCACTCTTTATATACCACTGTGTATGTTTAAATAAAGCCATTTATTGATATTAATCCTACCGCCTCCCGTGGATATGTCCGCCTGCGCTGCCAGCGGTATTTTTCTGAATGCATTCAAGTACTCGGCTGAAAGTTACCGAGATCCCGCGATAGCTGCGGCGGACGAGGGTGAGAGGAAGGAGTGGGGAGAGCTCCGCCATCGACTCCTCTTCTATTACCGAGGAATATGCAGAGCCACACTGTGGCACTAACAGTTGCCAAGCCTCCGCTAAGTGGGAGATTTCAGGGGCTTGGATAAGTACCTCCACCCAGATAGTGGTGGCCATACAACTCCCTGGGAACTGCAGAAGCACTGATAACTGTACACAATATAACAGACAATAAACCACATAATAGGTAGCTATGCAGTAATTTGTATATTGCAATAAAATATATTGGTGATGTAATATGAACAGTGAAATAACAATAACACAATGAATGTTAAACAATATAATAAGTATCAGTCCTTGTATGAACATGTCCACTGTCACTTTTAGAATGGTGAGTGTGCATACTAGGGGTCTGCAGGGATATACCAAAGTAGTATCATCAGAGGTATGTGTTGCAACACCAGATTGATGCACCCCAGGGTGTGTAAAGTAAAGGTCTCACCAACTCCAAGTGGTAACCGAAAAGAAAGTGATCCTGTGAGGTAGAGCAGATGAGGGAAGCCGCCTGGCAGCTTTAATCCACACTGAGCTTGAAATGCTGGTGTAGGAGAAGGTTCCGGAATTCCTAAGGACATCCACTGCACGTGTCAAAGAGGCTGATGGAAAATCCACAGTTCATATCTGGGGTGAAACCCCTAGCTTTCTATCCAAACAAATCAGCAGGAACACTCACAGCAGAGAGGAAAAATCTCAGGCTGGCACTCAGTAGTTCTGTGCAGAGACCATGCTTTCTTCTTTTCTCCTTCCTGGAAAAGATCTGCCTCATTTTCATTTTGGCTCCAAACCTCCTTCAAAGGGCTCACAAGGTGAGAAGCAAATCCTTCTTGCTTATTGGCCAGGCTGTGGCTGAAAACTGTCTCACTGCAGTGCAAGCAGCAGCCATGTTTTTGGTGGCTACAGATTTAAAGTCACAGGGTTATGCATTTAGGGGAAGGGCAAATATCACTTCCCTACATTCTCCCCCTGGAAAATCCCTTTTGGTGCAGCAAGGGTACAAACATTGTAAACAAGCAATATGCAATTTTTAATAACAGTTATAACATCCACTTCCACTCTCCTGAGATCTATCAAGTCACAATGGTTGCTGCAAGCAAAATTAGCAGTATGCAACTGACATCATAGAAGAAAATCGACTCATCATTTGGTGCATTTCTCTTAGCAAAGATTGAACATCAGTGACACAAGGCACATTGAAACCATTTTGATAAGGTAAAGCATATCCAACAAAAGGTTGAGAAGTATAGCTAGGTACTCCTAGAGGCACTATGAGGCCTCCTTATCCTTCCTCCCCTCTGCACATCCCTAGCAGGAAGTCCTAAGGCTGGGTTAACTGAATTTTGAGTTCGATTCAGTCCAGACTGGGTAGCAGGAACAAAGTCTGGGGTGTCGGGGCTCAAAGTCCCTCTTGCAGATGGAGGTTGGTGATTATGTGAGTTAGTAGATGCAACTGTTCGCTGTTAATGATCATCTGTATTAATTGCTGCAGGTGAATCTACTGAAAGATCTTAGTCATTTTGTGAATGCCCAGCATCAGAGGGATCATCATTAACAGTAGAGTCTGTTTGATTTTCAGTCTCTGAGTCAGATACCTGAGGTATGGGTAAGAGATGATTTGTGTACCAGACTTTTAGATACCCTCTTGGACCTTTGTGGTAGACAAGGATACCAGGCAGTTTATCAACTGTACACCAATAATCAGCTAATTTATTGTAATGCACGCTCACCCTGGTGGTCTAGTGGGCCGACGGGGATGCCTGCTGTGCCTCCGGCGGGGACACCTGCTGCGTGGTGCTCCTTCAAATGCCAGTAAATTAATAGGGTGCATGCAGTGCGCATTCCGGGTTTTATGCACCCTGCGAGTGTCTATTTGTCTATATGTATTTTGTGGTCACAGCCTCATTGCACCCCCGCCTAATGTTTTTAAGAATTAGTGGTGAGCACAACTTTCCCTTGTTTGTTATAGTTGTACAGGAGCAGTGACCAGCTCCATGTTGTAGCTCCCACCCTTCCCAGCTATAGTCAGGTGATCCCACTGGTGTCTAATAAAAGGGCAACCAACTTTGGGAGCTTTACTTTGAAAGCAGCTAGTAAGTTGCAGGTAAAACTTAGTCCCTTTGTAAAATGTATAATTAAGCAATTGAATTCTTAATGAATCAGATGAAAATTGAGCATAGGACTGGCCAGATATGGGATGACTTTGACGTAGTTGGCCAGCTTAAATATATTGCAATATATGGACAAACAATCCCTGTTTTGTTTAAAGGGTAAGGCATTTTTCAGTAGCAGTATGCACAAATTATGCATTAAACATATTGATAATGGGTTGAGTGCAGAGGACCTCTTGTATTTGTCTATATGTATTTTGTGGTCACAGCCTCATTGCACCCCCGCCTAATGTTTTTAAGAATTAGTGGTGAGCACAACTTTCCCTTGTGTGCCATACTCTGCCTGAGGAACATAAGCCCGGTATTTGTTCTGGGGGGTTGTTATTATTTGAAAATAAATTATTGTTAGGGGTCCCTAACGTGTTTAATCATGTGCTGGGGTGTGGTGTTATCCACAGGGGATGAGGAGGTATATGGATGTTGAGGGTATGTCTTAATAGGATAACTTTTTCACATATGAGTGATAAGTGATATCCCTGCAGGGAGCACCAACCATTTGCTACCACAATTAATGTGGACATGGTCTTGTTGTAACATGGGTGTGGTTTAAAGTGGGAGTGGTTTAAAATCAGGGAGTGGTCAACACTGGCTTCCATTATCAGCCCA
The DNA here is from genome assembly GCF_017654675.1 of Xenopus laevis. Classification (NCBI taxonomy): domain Eukaryota; kingdom Metazoa; phylum Chordata; class Amphibia; order Anura; family Pipidae; genus Xenopus; species Xenopus laevis. Next base: position 26,418,686 of record NC_054378.1, on the reverse strand, counting down.
CATCTGCCTGTGTGTGCCCTGCTCTGCCTGTGTATGCCCTACTCTGCCTGAGGAACATAAGCCTGGTATTTGTTCTGGGGGGTTGTTATTATTTGAAAATAAATTATTGTTAGGGATCCCTAAGGTGTTTAATCATGTGCTGGAGTGCTGTGTTATCCACAGGGGATGAGGAGGTATATGGATTTAAGGGTATGTCTTAATAGGATAACTTTTTTCACATATGAGTGATAAGTGATATCCCTGCAGTGAGCACCAACCATTTGCTACCACAATTAATGTGAACATGGGTTTGTGGTAACATGGGTGTGGTTTAAAGTGGGAGTGGTTTAAAAACAGGGAGTGGCCAACACTGGCTTCCATTATCGGCCCTCCATCATGTAGGCCAGAAAAATTTCGGCCCTCGGTAACACAGAGAGAACTCTGAGGAAGTGCCCAGTTTGTGGGGCACGAAACATGTTAGTTCTTCGCACTCCCACTCTTTATATACCACTGTGTATGTTTAAATAAAGCCATTTATTGATATTAATCCTACCGCCTCCCGTGGATATGTCCGCCTGCGCTGCCAGCGGTATTTTTCTGAATGCATTCAAGTACTCGGCTGAAAGTTACCGAGATCCCGCGATAGCTGCGGCGGACGAGGGTGAGAGGAAGGAGTGGGGAGAGCTCCGCCATCGACTCCTCTTCTATTACCGAGGAATATGCAGAGCCACACTGTGGCACTAACAGTTGCCAAGCCTCCGCTAAGTGGGAGATTTCAGGGGCTTGGATAAGTACCTCCACCCAGATAGTGGTGGCCATACAACTCCCTGGGAACTGCAGAAGCACTGATAACTGTACACAATATAACAGACAATAAACCACATAATAGGTAGCTATGCAGTAATTTGTATATTGCAATAAAATATATTGGTGATGTAATATGAACAGTGAAATAACAATAACACAATGAATGTTAAACAATATAATAAGTATCAGTCCTTGTATGAACATGTCCACTGTCACTTTTAGAATGGTGAGTGTGCATACTAGGGGTCTGCAGGGATATACCAAAGTAGTATCATCAGAGGTATGTGTTGCAACACCAGATTGATGCACCCCAGGGTGTGTAAAGTAAAGGTCTCACCAACTCCAAGTGGTAACCGAAAAGAAAGAGATCCTGTGAGGTAGAGCAGATGAGGGAAGCCGTCTGGCAGCTTTAATCCACACTGAGCTTGAAATGCTGGTGTAGGAGAAGGTTCCGGAATTCCTAAGGACATCCACTGCACGTGTCAAAGAGGCTGATGGAAAATCCACAGTTCATATCTGGGGTGAAACCCCTAGCTTTCTATCCAAACAAATCAGCAGGAACACTCACAGCAGAGAGGAGAAATCTCAGGCTGGCACTCAGTAGTTCTGTGCAGAGACCATGCTTTCTTCTTTTCTCCTTCCTGGAAAAGATCTGCCTCATTTTCATTTTGGCTCCAAACCTCCTTCAAAGGGCTCACAAGGTGAGAAGCAAATCCTTCTTGCTTATTGGCCAGGCTGTGGCTGAAAACTGTCTCACTGCAGTGCAAGCAGCAGCCATGTTTTTGGTGGCTACAGATTTAAAGTCACAGGGTTATGCATTTAGGGGAAGGGCAAATATCACTTCCCTACATTCTCCCCCTGGAAAATCCCTTTTGGTGCAGCAAGGGTACAAACATTGTAAACAAGCAATATGCAATTTTTAATAACAGTTATAACATCCACTTCCACTCTCCTGAGATCTATCAAGTCACAATGGTTGCTGTAAGCAAAATTAGCAGTATGCAACTGACATCATAGAAGAAAATCGACTCATCATTTGGTGCATTTCTCTTAGCAAAGATTGAACATCAGTGACACAAGGCACATTGAAACCATTTTGATAAGGTAAAGCATATCCAACAAAATGTTGAGAAGTATAGCTAGGTACTCCTAGAGGCACTATGAGGCCTCCTTATCCTTCCTCCCCTCTGCACATCCCTAGCAGGAAGTCCTAAGGCTGGGTTAACTGAATTTTGAGTTCGATTCAGTCCAGACTGGGTAGCAGGAACAAAGTCTGGGGTGTCGGGGCTCAAAGTCCCTCTTGCAGATGGAGGTTGGTGATTATGTGAGTTAGTAGATGCAACTGTTCGCTGTTAATGATCATCTGTATTAATTGCTGCAGGTGAATCTACTGAAAGATCTTAGTCATTTTGTGAATGCCCAGCATCAGAGGGATCATCATTAACAGTAGAGTCTGTTTGATTTTCAGTCTCTGAGTCAGATACCTGAGGTATGGGTAAGAGATGATTTGTGTACCAGACTTTTAGATACCCTCTTGGACCTTTGTGGTAGACAAGGATACCAGGCAGTTTATCAACTGTACACCAATAATCAGCTAATTTATTGTAATGCACGCTCACCCTGGTGGTCTAGTGGGCCGACGGGGATGCCTGCTGTGCCTCCGGCGGGGACACCTGCTGCGTGGTGCTCCTTCAAATGCCAGTAAATTAATAGGGTGCATGCAGTGCGCATTCCGGGTTTTATGCACCCTGCGAGTGATGTCATCATGGCGAGTGCCATGAAATTCAATTATTTAAAGGGACTTTGAGCTCGAACTCATTGCCCGTTGTTAGGTCTAACTTGTTAGTATCCTGTGTGCGATTCCTGTCTTGTTTGATTCCTGTTTTGACTCTTGCCTGCCTGACTATTCTGAACTCTGCCAATCCTGATCCTTGCCTGCCTGACTATTCTAAATTCTACCGGTATTGACCCTTGCCTGCCCGACTATCCTTTGAACACTGCCTGTACTGACCCCGGCCTGCTTGACCTTGCTTGAACTCCAACTGAACAACCACTGCCTGTCTGACCCTGCTTGAACTCTGCCCGTACCGACCCCAGCCTGCCTGACTATGCTTTTCATCTGTTTCCTGAACCAACTGTGCCCCTTTGCCTGTCCAGAACTCTTGCTTTGATCTGGCGGCATCTGATGAGCTGAGGGCTCCTCCCGAAGCCAAAGGCAGCTGCTACAGGCGGAAGCAGAGCCGTGATCAGGGAGCATAGCACTTGTTCTGAATTTAGGGAGCCAATTGTGACATTTATGCTGAGCCTGGTTTCCTAGGTTTCTCAGTAACACTCTATCTCCAGGAACAAGTTAATTGTGGCATACTTTGGCATCATATCTTCTCTTGTTGCCTTGATTAGTTTTGGATGCATTATCCTCAGCAAGGTGATAGGCTTTAGACAAGTCTTCTTTCAATTTAGGAACATACTTAGAGTGACTATTACTGTCCATACCATCTGCTGACAATCCAAAGTAAAGATCTATTGGTCATCATGCTTCTCTGACAAACATGAGGAAGTAGGGAGAATATCCAGTAACATAGTAACATAGTAAGTAAGGTAAAAAGACACGTCCATCGAGTTCAACCTTTTTTATTTTTTTATTATTAACTACCTGCCAGTTGATCCAGAGGAAGGCAAAAAAAAAACCCATCTGAAGCCTCTCCAATTTGCCTTAGAGGGGGAAAAATTCCTTCCTAACTCCAAAATGGCAATCGGACTAGTCCCTGGATAAACTTGGACTATGAGCTAATTCCCATAACCCTGTATTCCCTCACTTGCTAAAAAGCTATCCAACCCCTTCTTAAAGCTATCTAATGTATCAGCCTGTACAACTGATTCAGGGAGAGAATTCCACATCTTCACAACTCTCACTGTAAAAAACCCTCATGTTAAGTGCAGTTGTAAGCATCTACCATGGCACTAACATGGCGACTCCAGAATCTTATCTCTTTAACAGAAAGTGTACCAAGCATGTTTAGCAAGGTGCCGTTGAATCTATCTGGTTGTGCATCTCCTTCAGGATGATACGGAGTAGTTCTGCTTTTGCTGATATTGAGTAGCTGCAAAAGCTCTTTGATTGCTTTACTCTCAAAATCATGTCCTTCATCTGAGTGCAAATGGACAGGAAATCCATAGTGGATAAATAACTAACTTTTCCCAAAGGACTTTAACAAAAGTGGCAGCTTTCTGATCCTAGGTAGGAAATGCTTGAGCATAGCGGGTATAATGATCAGTGACTACCAGAACTTTTTAGCACCTTTAGTATCAGGATCAATGCAGAGAAAGTCCATGCAGACAAGGTCTAAAAGCCCTGAACCTTTCAGGTGCTCCAGAGGTGCAGCTTTTATGGGCAATGTCTTTCTTTGCAAACATCTCAGACATCTTCTGCAATAATCAATAACAGTTTCCCTCATTTTAGGCCAGTAGAACCTATCCTGAATAAAGTGATAGGTTTTCTTGCTACCTAAATGTCCATGTTTATCATGCAGGTTTCTGAGCACATACTGCCTATATCTCTTGGGAAGAACTAATTGATGTTGATCAGGGTGATCATGGTATAGAAGTGCCCTATACAAGAGTCCATTATCTATCTGAAACTTCTCCCATTCTCTCAAAAGGATAGTGCTATCAGAAGCCAGAGACTTCTTAAATTACTCCTGCTCTTTTTGCATAACAGCTTTCCTCAGGGGCCTCAGGGGCCTAATGATAGGATCACCTTTTCTTCAAAGGGTGCAACTGATCAATCCCTAGCATTTCAGGGCAGCTGAAAGCATCTGGAATACAATTGGATTTGGCACCCAGTGAATCCACTCATTTTAGGTCAGAGAAGTTGAGTTTCCTTCTGTTTACAGCAGAAGCTAGACAAAGGACATTTACGCCTGAGGTGGAAATTTCTTTCCACTCTTCATAGCAGGTAGGCCAGATAGGGCATCAGCTCCTTCATTCTTGGGACCTGGTTTATACTTAAGAGTGAACTGATATTTAAATAAGGCTGCTAACCATCTGTGGCCTGTAGCATCTAGTTTGGCTGTGGTGTGAACATACCACAGAGGGTTGTTGTCAGTTATAACTTCAAATGGTACTTCATACAGGTATTCATGAAGTTAGTCAACAATGGCCCAAGCACCAGAAACTCTAACTTGTGCATTGGATCATTTTTCTCACTTGGAATCAAACTTTGGCTGATATATACCACTGGACACAATCCTCTGAGGTACTCTTGATGCAGTACTCCCAAATCATCATAGCTGGTATCCACATGGATGATATAGGGTTTTGTAGGATCTGCATAAGCCAACACAGGAGCTTCCATGAGACATTTCTTCAAAGCAGCAAAGGCTTCAGTACCTGCATCAGTCCACTTATCCCCAAAGGGTAATTTGGAATTTTTGGAAGCCTTCTCTTTAGTTGAGGTGAGGGTCAGTAAGGCATGTAAGAGTTTTGCTAACTTGGAATATCCCTCCACAAAGCTTCTGCAATAGCCACAGAACCCTAAGAATGACCTAAGCTCTGTGAGGTTGTTGGGTTATGGCCAATTCACCACTGCTTCTATTTTGGCAGGATCAGTGGATACGCCTTCAGCAGACACAATATGTCCCACATAGTGTATTGAGGTGTTGCTAAATTTGCATTTGTCAATAGACTTTAAACCTTCTTCTTGAGTCTTTCATGGTGTTCTTCTAGAGTACTTCCCAAACACAATAATGTAATCAAGGTATACAAGACACTCTCAGGGGCATAGATCTCACAATACTCTTTCCATAAGTCTCTGGAATGTGGCGGGAGCCCCACAAATACCTTGAGTCATTTAGGTAAATTGGTAAAATCTCATCATCATCATCATCATCATCATCATTTATTTATATAGCGCTGTCAAGATACGCAGTGCTTTACTGCAGTTATAGCAAACAGGGAATAAATGGTGGATAACAAACAAGGATTACAGAGTACAATAGGGTTAGAAGACCTAGAGATTAAAGCATGGATCACCAACCTTTTAAAACCGTGAGCAACATTCAGAACTAAAAGGAGTTGGGGAGCAACACTAGCATTAAAAATGTTCTTGGGTTAACAAATAATGGCTGTGATTGGCCATTTGGTAGCCCCTATGTGGATTGCCAATCTACATTGAGGCTCTGTTTGGCAGTGCACCAGGTTTTTATACAACCAAAACTTGCCTCCAAGCCTGGAATTACAAAATAAGCCCCTGCTTTGAGGCCACTGAGAGCAACATCCAAAGGGTTGGAGAGCAACATGTTGCTCATGAGCTACTGGTTGGGGATCACTGGATTAGAGTTTACAAACTAAAGTTTAGGGTACAATTGAGACATTAGGATTATATTAACACTTTGTCATTTTTGATACAGCAATGATTAATTAAGGTACATCGAATAAGCCTCTTCAAACAGATGGGTCTTTAAGGAGCGCTTGAAAGTTTGGAAAGAAGGAGAAAGTCTGACAGCTTGTGGCAGAGAGTTCCAGAGAAAAGCAGAAGCCCGAGAGAAGTCTTGTAGACGAGAATGGGCAGAAGTGATCAGAGGAGAAGTGAGGCGAAGATCAGAAGCAGAGCGTAGGTTTCGTGAAGGAGTGTATTTGGAGATTAGAGATGGAATATAGGGAGGGGTTTCATTATTAAGGGCCTTGAATGTGAGTGTAAGTAATTTGAATTTGATTCTAGAAGAGATTGGGAGCCAGTGAAGGGACATACCTATGGGAGCAGCTGATGTTGAGCGGCGAGCTAGATGAATGAGACTAGCAGCCGCGTTTAGAACAGATTGGAGTTGTGAAAGGTGACTTGTTGGAATACCTGTGAGGAGTAAGTTGCAGTAATCAAGGCGGGAGATGATGAGAGACTGAATCAGTGTTTTAGTTGATTCTAAACTGAGATATGGTCGTATTCGAGCAATGTTGTGCAGTTGAATACGGCAAGATTTTGCAAGTGTTTGAATGTGTGGTGAAAAAGACAGATGAGAGTCTAAGATAACTCCTAGGCAGCGTGCCTGTGTGGTTGAATGAAAGGTGGTGTTGTTTACCGTGAGTGATATCTGAGGGACAGGGGAAGATCTTGGAGGAAATATAATGAGTTCTGTTTTAGAAAGGTTCAGTTTCAGGTGGCGCTGTGACATCCAGGAGGAGACAGCAGAGAGACAGTCTGTGACTTGGGAAAGGACAGAATTAGAAAGATCAGGAGTAGACAAGTAGAGTTGGGTGTCATCAGCATAAAGGTGATACTGAAGTCCAAATGACTGAATAAGTTTTCCTAGTGAAGTTGTATAGAGCGAGAACAGCAGGGGGCCAAGAACAGAGCCTTGAGGAACTCCAACAGAGAGTGGGAAAGTAGTAGAAGTAGAGTTAGAGAAGGAAACTTTGAAGGAACGGTCAGACAGATAGGATGTAAACCATGAAAGAGCAGTGTCCCGAATGCCAGCTGAGTGTAGAATGTCAAGGAGGAGTGTGTGATCAACTGTGTCAAAGGCTGCAGAGAGATCTAGAAGGATTAGAATGGAATAATGACCTTTAGACTTTGCCAATAGAAGATCATTGGTTACTTTGGTGAGTGCAGTTTCAGTCGAGTGTGATGGGCGGAAGCCAGATTGCAAGGGGTCGAGGGAGTTGTGTGTGAGATGCTGGATCAGGCGTTTGTAAACAAGCCTTTCTAGTAATTTGGATGCGAATGGAAGAAGGGAGGCGGGTCGATAGTTAGTGGGAGAGCTGGGATCAAGGGAAGGTTTTTTGAGGATAGGAGTGATTAGTGCTTGTTTGTATAATGATGGAAAGGTACCAGTAGAGAGTGAAAGATTAAATAGGTGGGTAAGTGCAGGAGAGAGTGTATCAGAGATTGGGTGGAGAAGGCGAGAGGGTATGGGGTCAAGGGAGCAGGTGGTGGGTTTTGAGCAGGCTAGAAGTTTGCTAACTTCATCTAGAGTTGCAGGGGTGAAGGAGTGCAAAATAGATGTGAGTGGACTGCACGTTGGTCTGAGATTGTTGTCGGACAGTATGCTCAGCCTAATGAGATCGATTTTTTCATTAAAGAAATGAGCAAGGTCTTGGGTGGTAACATTAATAGGTGGAGGGGGGCATAGGAGTGAGTTAAATGTGACAAACAGCTGCTGTGGTTTGGAGGACATAGTAGATATTAGATAAAAGAAGTATTGTTCTTTGGCTAATGATATAGCTCGGTTATAGCAGGAGAGCATGAATTTTAAGTGGATGAAGTCAGGATCAGTTGGTGACTTTCTCCACCGTCGCTCAGCTGATCTACTACATCTTCTGAGGTACCGAGTTACACTAGTGTGCCAGGGTTGGGGTTTAGCTGGCCGGCTATGACGGGTGGTAGAAGGTGCAAGGGAGTCAAGTGCTGTTGAAAGGGCATCGTTATATAGAGAAGCTGCTGTATTGGGACAGGAGAGAGTATTAATATGAGATATGGATTGTGCTGATACTGTTGATAATTGTTGTGGTTCAAAGGCATTAAGGTTTCTGTACGTGTGGGTAGAGAGAGATGGTTGTGAAGGTGCAGATGAAAGCAGTATCTGAAAGGAGAGTAGATGATGGTCAGACAGAGGGTAGGGAGAGTTAATTAAGTTGGATGGGCAGCATGAGTGGCAGAATATAAGGTCAAAAGCATGACCCTTGATGTGGGTAGGTGAGTCTGTCCACTGAGAGAGACCAAATGAAGCTGTTAGAGAGAGAAGTTTAGAGCAGAAGCAGAGTTGTCAATGGGGATGTTGAAGTCCCCTAAAATGAGAGCAGTTGTCTCACTGGAGAGAAAGTATGGAAGCCAGGCAGCAAAGTGATCCAAGAAGGTGGAGTAGGGACCAGGGGGGCGATATATGACAGCAACACACAGAGAGATTGGAGAAAACAAACGTATGCTGTGGACTTCAAAAGAAGTGAAGGAGAGAGAAGTCGGTGTATTTAGATTTTGAAACCTACATTTGGGGGAGAGAAGAAATCCCACCCCACCGCCATGACGGCCATCTGGTCTAGGAGTGTGACTAAGTGAGAAGCCTCCATAGCAGAGGGCAGCAGGTGAAGCGGTGTCTGAGGGGGAGAGCCATGTTTCAGTGATTGCAAGAAGGTGAAGGGATTTAGCTATAAAGAGGTCATGGACTGCTGTTAGTTTATTGCAGATTGACCGTGCATTCCAGAGGGCACATGAGAAAGGCAGGGAGTGTGCTGGCTTTATGTGAATTAGGTTTGCAAGATTAGAAGTGCGTAAAGTCTGAGAGACTGGGAAAGACCTTGCTGAATGCCTGAGAGTAGGAATAAGTGAGGGTACAAATGAGTGAGTTGGACCAGGGTTTGGGGAGATATCCCCAGCTGCAAGTAACAGTAATAATGAGAGTGAGACAAGGTGTGACCTAGATTTGACAGTGCGAGCATTGTAATGTTTGATGGGATGAGAGGGGATAATAGATTTAACAATACAAGATAGTGTGCTTAGATTGAGAGAGGGTGATGGGAGCAGTGAAGAGGAGATTTCAATTTCAGGATAGTTTGATGGATGCTGGAGTGCAGAGGATATATGCAGAAGTATAGAGGAGAGAGAGAAAAAGAAGGCAATCTCAGAGGACAAATGAAGGCAGTTGTCTCTTGATCCTCAGAGGACATGGGTACTTGATAGTATCCAGATCTATCAGATGGAAGATGCACTTCCCTCCTACCCCAACAAGTGGTTTTGGGTGATTAGGCTTCAGTTTCTTACATCTGATTGAGTTACATTCTCCAGCTTTGCTTTGCTTTGCACAGGAGTAGCTTCTACCTTGCAAGGGCATTGAGTGATGTCTTTGTGATGGCCTTGTTTTCTGGGATTTAGGAAACTGTGGTGCTCCAACTGACTGGCTCTTTGCAGGCTGTGGAGCAGTCTGGGATAGAGCTTTTGAAGGGTTCTATTTCTGATTTAGGTCTGAAGCTTGGGTAGAAGATGCATAATACAAGTCTATTCTGGCTTCTTCCACCTCTGCAATTCTTAAAGGATCCCCTATAACAGCATCTGGGTAGTATCTCATGTAAGCTTGCACAGTAAGATTTACAGGGTGATGGGGGTCTGATCCCCACTTTACTTGCCTGTGAAGTTAAGATATCTTTTTCAATAAGGGGTAATTCAGTTTGTTAGACACTCTGCTAATGATGCTCTCTCGCCTTTAAGTTGTTACATAGCTTTAAACTTAGCTAAAGATGTTGTTGAAGATCCTTATATTTCTCATAGTGAGTTATTAAAGCATGTAATAAATCTAGTTTAGTCTTAAGGGCTTGTAAGAAAATCAAAGCAGGGGGTCTTACTAGCTTTATTAGTCTGCATTGCTTCATTTTATCAGTTCCCTCTTCATTCCTCTAACAATGGGCGGATGTACTCTATATAGTCAGTAAACACTTCTTCCCCTTTGGGTACTGGTTCGGTACCAGAAAAATACTTCTTTACACTCCAGACAGTCTCTCGCCATAACCATAGACTAACTTTCTTACTTTCTGCATGGTTTCAGCAAATACAGGTGCTATGGTGTCTAGGCAAGTGAGCAAGTAAGGTGTCTGGTGGGAAAAGTGTCTTTCATCCAGAGGAGAGAAGGTTCAGACGTCAGGTTCAGATGACAGGGGACCAGAGTAGAGTCACCAGGAAATTCAAAGCTCAAGAAAATACAGATCAAGTAGAACACAGGGCAGGCAGACCTGCTGGAGATCCTCAATAGGAGAGTTGTGTCCGTTGCCGAAGAAAACAATTTCTTTTGTCTCCAGTGCTTCAAATAGAGTACAATTAGATCTAGCCTATGTAGTGTTGTATAGGAGCACGTCTGGCCCACTTCAAAGAGGTTTGGGCCAAAATATTCGGGATTGCTGGGTCCTAGAGATTATAAGAGAATGTTATCGAAAATTCAAAATGGAGTCTCTTGCCTATAATAATTGCAGCAATTCCTCCTTGTGCATGGTTAGTAAACATGGACCACAAGGATGCACACTTCCATGTCCCAGTGTACAGCTCACACAGGAAGTAACTTTTTTTTTTTTAAACTCAGGTAGTTTATTGAAATCATAAAGAGACAAATAAAAGAAACATAGAAGTTCTTACATCAAAAGCATAGAGAAAACACATCGCTGTTCATCAAGTCAAGTATAGAATACACGCATGTAGTACAAGGATAATGCACTATACAACAACATCTTTGCTAAGCACCACATAGGAGAGCAACATGAATCACAAAGATACATGAATATCAGGGAACATGTAGCGAAAAGCATCACAGTCATATTAGCAACATATCTCTGAAACAGTTATTTACACAACAAGCAAGCGATTATGTGGGAGAGGGAATACATCCAACCAAGGACCCCAAATTTTACTAAATTTAGTAGGGACCCCCCTTCTAATATAGACCAGTTGTTCAATGTTGGATATATCCATCATGGTTTGCTTCCAACAGGCAAATGTAGGGGGAGCGATGTTTTTCCAATTCTGAGTAATGAGTCTCTTGGCCAATAATAAAGCCTCCTGTAAGAAGAGCAGCTGGGGCTGATTAAGTTGAAGATCCTGTAAAATAGCCAAAACACACACTTTTGGTGACCTATCTATCTTTATGTGCATAACCATATCCAAAGTGTCTAATATAGATCCCCAGTATGACACAATCTTAGTACAGCTCCACAACATATGTAGAAGAGACCCCTTTTCTAGGGCACATCTGGTACAAAGATCAGGAGTGTCAGCATTAATAAGATGTAACCTGGCAGGAGTATAATATGCTCTATGAAAGATATACAATTGGATGGTACGAAGTCTATAATTAGGGGAAACCAAAAGGATAGACTCTTGTGCTTCTTGCCTTTCCTCATCAGAAATATCACCCACATCAGCCTCCCACTTGTGACAAAGCCCCTGAAGATCATTACCATGGGCAGCTTGTTGTAGCCTAGCATACAGCATGGTGACTAGACCTTTAGTATGTCCCCTGTTAATATAAGTCAGGAATGGGTGGGTAGAGAGAGAAATGTTGCTATGTTTGTGAGCTGCTTTAAGGCCACGGCTAAGTCTATAATAATTCAGCCATTGGTTCTGCGGGAGATGATACAGATCTTGTAGCTGTGCAAAAGGGATTGGCTTGCCATCTTGCCACACATCCCCTATAGTCACAATGCCACATTGTACCCACTGAGGCATGGGCCCTAATTTGGCAATGGTTGGGTAGAATTGGTTGTTCCAAATTGGCGTGAGAGGATCCGTAACAGAGGATTTTATTACTATGTTAGCAAAATGCCAAATTTTACGTAGGGATTGAAATAGAGGTAGACGCAAGTCTTGATTTCGGATGCTCATGGGCTTACTTAGGAACCATCCAATGGGATTTAAATCAAACCCAGTTAATTGCTCCCAGAGAGAGTGAAGAGTTTTATGGTGAGCATTCTCTACCCATGTGACTAAATGCCCCAGTTGGGCTGCTAAATAATATAAGTGCATGTCAGGCAAAGCAAGACCAGCCTTAGATTTAGCACGCATCAGGGTTTCTAGTTTAAGCCTAGGTCTGGATTGGGCCCATATTAGTTGCCTAAATAGGACGTTGATTTTTCCAAAGTAGGATTTAGGAATCCACACTGGAGCATGCTGAAGCACATACAAGAGTTTCGGTAAAAATAGCATCTTAATAAGCTGGACTCTGCCGGAGGGACCAATAGGTAAGTTGGACCATGATTTTAGCTTAGTAACCATCCAATCCAGAGGCGGATCAAGATTTAACTGTTGGTAGGACCCAAGCTTAGACAACACTATCACCCCAAGATAAGTAAATTCAGTGACAATTGTGAAGGGAAAGGTATCTGGATCCTCATCGTCCGTGAGTGGGTCTATCAGTAAAGCTACGGATTTTGACTGATTCAGTTGTAAACCAGACATCCTGCCAAACTCCAATCATTGCATTCTTTAGGGAATCACCTCTGTCCCCCAAGTAAAGCAAGGCGTCATCAGCATATAATTGAATCTTGTCCTCTCTATGGCCAAGCTTAAAACCAGAAATATTGACATGAGTCCTAATTAAATGGGCTAGAGGCTCAACAGCCAGTGCGAACAGGAAGGGAGAGAGGGGGCACCCCTGCCTCGTTCCCCTGTGTAACTGAAAAGGGTCTGTTAATGCATTATTGATTCTTATTACAGCCGATGGAGCCACATATAACAGATTAACCATGTTGATAAATTTGGGACCAAAACCAAAGGACTGTAGCGTTTGCCAGAGATACCCCCACTCCACGGTATCAAATGCCTTGGCAATATCCAAAGCTACAACCGTTCTGTGGCCTAGATTATCATGCGAGAGGCTGAGGTTGGCATACAATCTGCATATATTCAGGGCTGTAGATTTACCAGGTATAAACCCAGTTTGGTCTTCATTGACCAGACTATTTATAACTGAGCCCAACCGCAATGCAAGAACCTTCGCCAAAATTTTAATATCAGATGTTAGCAATGATATGGGGCGATAAGCATCACAATGCCTGGGATCCATGCCGGGTTTTTCTAGCAAGACTATCGTAGCTTCATACATAGAAGGTGGCAGTAATTTGTTATCTAGGGAATCCTTGAGAGTTTTAGTAAGTGCGGGGACAATTACCTTCTGGAAACGTTTGTAAATTTCAATGGGAAGCCCATCGGGACCAGGTACCTTCCCAGATGGAAAAGTAGCAATGGCTGCTATCAGCTCTTGTTCTGTTATGTCTGCTTCTACAAAATCCACTTGGTCAGGCTGTAGAGTGGGCAGGTTCAGATCCCTAAAATAATCGTGCAGTTCCTCCAGGGAAGCTGTTAACCGTGAGGTGTATAGAGAAGAGTAGTAATTCTGCAGAACGGACATAATGTCATTGGGGTGGTGGTGAAGTATTCCTTGTGCATCATAAAGTTCGGATATTACCGGAGGGGAGGACTGAGCCTTAGATATATAGGCCAGAATTTTCCCTGCTCTTTCCCCATGTTCAAAGAAGTTTGCCTTGGAGAACAGTGGTTTCTTTTTAGCTTGGTTATGCATATGGGACGTATAGGCCTGTTCAGCTACTCTCAATGCAGTTAAACTAGTAGGGGAGGGTTGAGTGTTGACTTGTAAAGTAAGAGCATCCACCTGCTCAGCTAACTGCCGTTCTGTGTGATGGGAAGCTTTCTTAACTGCTTTAATTTCAGAATGCAAAGTGGATCTTAGATTTGCCTTGAATGCCTCCCACACCATTGCAGGAGAAGCAGAGGCGTGATTTAAAGTAAAATATTCCTGAATGGAATTAGCAATAGCTATATCGTTGTTAATAATTGTTAACCAAGTAGGGTTAAAGGACCACCTTTCATTGCCCTGTTGTACGAGGTTAGTGTGCCAAGTTAGTTTGAGAGGGGCATGGTCCGATATACCTCTAGTCTGATACTGCACAGTTTGAACAGCAGGTAACAGATGTTTAGACAAAAACATCATATCTATTCTAGATAGTGACATATGCGAGACTGAGAAACAAGACACAGGAAGTAACTTTAACTGGTATTTCAGGGGCAGCATGTGGAATTCACTTGCCTCCCGTTCAGTCTGTCCACCTCTCCAAGGACTTTCTCAAAAATCTGGTGTCTAACTCAGAGTGGGAGGGGATAAGAAACAGGGACAAAACAGTGGCTGTGGTAAAAACACTTCAGACGGATAGTGAATTGGCAAAAAGTAATTTAATTCCAACACAAAGAATAATTTTCCTGGGAGCCAGTTTGAACACTCTTTAGGGGACAGTGTCTGCTAGATCGAAAGATCTCTCAGATTATAGACTGAATGAGTTCCTTCCAGCGTCTGACCAAGGTTCCCATAAAGGATTGTATGTCTCTGACCATCTGCAGGGTCTGCAGGGTCATTCATAGATCATTTCCCAAGATCTCTTAGGTTTCCTGACTGAGGATGGCACTTCCTGCACCCCCTGCACTACAGCCAGCTTTATCAGTGACACTAAAGCATCCAGTTGTGGTAATGGGGAAATTTGAGACTCAGCAGCAGAAGTTGTTCCGCCACAGACTGTTTTCTTGATTGCTGACCGTCCGCTTTCTGTGCTTTTGCAGTCAGAGAGGCTACAACAGAAAAAACACCCATAAGCCTTCCATTCTCTCCCCAATGTTAATCAAACCACCTCTCTTCAGCTTACATAGAAACATTAGGCTGCCGTCCTTTCCCAGAGTCAGACTGATCCATCTTGTCTGCAGCTTATTCCAAAATAGGCAATTAATAACAGGCACAAGCATATGAAGAAGCATAATCTTCCTTCTCTCCGATTACCAGCAGAAAACCACCGCTCATAATTTCAAGCAGAAAGATGCACATTGACTTTCAAACCTCTGATGTAAATAAGGTGAAATCGGACAAAGCTTTACCATCTTTACCATCCACGTCAATCGCCTGGCTCTGGGAGGAGGAACTTCCTTTGACACCCTTCCAAGCAATGAAGCGCATCGGTTCCATTACTCCCATCCTTCAAGTGCCTACAAAGCTAGTGGTAATATAGGAGTCACATAATACCAACATCCAACAGCCAGCTCTAGTAATGGGCCAGACAGTTGGACAGATGACCCAGCCAACTGTCCTTCTTTACAGTGACCCCCTCTGGGGAGCATTTTGGAGGCATCTGGGGACAGAGAGAAAAAGTACCCCCCCCTGGAAAAATTGGTAAGCCATCCTGCAGTGACCTGGACAGGAAAAAGACAAGGAGGAAGCAGTGGAGGGCTGATGTTATAGGGTGTTGGGGTTAACCCTTTCCTGTCCAGTGATCTGAGGTATGTAGAATACTCATGTTGTTGATGGCTGCCATGGGAGGCTTGGGGAATATCTCTAAGTCACTTATACCCTTAATGGGACTGCACTAGCACATATGCAATGTAAAGTTCACCCAATTGAAAAATGCAGGCTTACACAGGCAGAATTTACTATGATGACAAGTCCTGCTTGAATTGAGCACTGTAATAGTTACTCTGAGCTCAGGAGAGGGGGTTAGGATTTTAAAATATGAGCAGACAGCTAGAGCAGAGTTTCTATGGGAACCAGCAATGCCATCTTTTCATTGGCTGCTAGACTGGAGGGTGTGTTTATTAATCTGAGTTGAGAAGAACTGAGCATGCTCATAAACCAAATTCCAGAGGGAGGGGGCAGAGTGGGTTACAGGAGGAGAAAGAATCCTAAGGGACTAAAGGGATGCTGCAGCCTTACTGTTAACCTTTGAACAACCAGAGTGGCAGCTATATAGAGATTTCAAAGAGGCTGTTCACTGATAAAATTTTTGCATGGTGGGTTTACATAAGAAAGTAGCCACAATGAACTTTTAATCTGTAAAGCATTAGAGTTGACTAGGGTTCCCTGTAATTTAGAATAATAATCATATAACCCATTTTGGACACATTCAAGAATAAACTGTAGACTATGGGGCAGATTTATCTAGGGTCGAAGTGAATTAGAGGGAATTTTCGAAGTAAAAAACTTTGAATTTCGAATTAATTTTTTGGATACTTCGACCATCGAATAGGCTACTACTACTTCGACTTTGAATTCGATTCGAAGTAAAATACTTTGAATAATTGACCATTCGATAATCTAAGTACTGTCTCTTTAAAAAAACTTCGACTTCAATACTTCGCCGAATTAATTCAATTTGATGGTCGGATTTCGAAGTATTTTCAACTTCTAAATTCGACCCTTAATAAATCTGCCCTTACATGTCATTTTTGTCATGTATAGTTTATTGAATTGTTTATTTTCACATACAGAAAGTAGACAACTATGTGACTGCTGTATTTCACTTACATTCATACTCCCTTAAGTCTTGAGAGAGCTTAGAAAGCTTGGAAACATCACATTCAATTTTTAATTCTTTTTCAACTGACCTTTTTTGTTCCATTAGATTTCTTTGAATGTTTCCTGTAGACTCTACTACAGGGCTGTTAATCTCAAGGCCCATTGGGATGCATGTGACACTCCAAGGGATTTTTATGGCTCCCAGCTCCCAATAAAAGGTTACATCAACTTCTTTGTACCATATTATTATTTTAAAATAACACATTAATTAGCCAACACAAGTGGTCAGTTAATCAATACCATTTGACCATTTAATGCAACATTTCTTCCTGTAAAAACACAGCAAGCATATGTACTTTAGTCATTAGGGGCCTCAGCATATGTTTCTAGTTTATCATTACCTTCTTTTGGGGCTTAGATGTTTAGGCAATTATGTGTTGGTGTCAGGTATCTTGACATGGTACTTTGGCTGGACCCAGGAGAGAGATAACTGCAGGAAAAACACATTCCTTAGTAACTTAGATAACTGGGAAACATTTAACCCATTCTTTTGGTAATGTAATACTAAAGAAGTATATTTAAAGTTGAATACTTTCTAGCCGTGCTTTTATTTTTCTCCAGATTCTATTATTCCATCTTCAAATCTCTGCCCACAGACCTCTGCCAGACTGCCATTATCACCAAAGTTTTATTAAAATACATTTTTATGAAAAGAAAACCACTTTCAAATGGTCTGATTCATTTACTAATGCAAACCCAAGCACACACAAAATTACAACCGCTGAAATGCTTTTTACAAACGTATTTGCATCTATACAAGCTACTCTGTACTTGTACATTGAACTATAACCCTGCCGATGTTCTACTACTTGTTAAGCACAAAGTACAGGTCATAAGGTCTCCCTGAAATTAAAGGAACAGTAACAACAAAAAATGAAAGTGTTCTAAAGTAATGAAAATATAATGCAGTGTTGTGCTGCACTGGAAAGGTTTTGTGTTTGCTTCAGAAACACTGCTATAGTTTATATAAACGAGATGCTGTGTAGCCATGGGGACAGCCATTGAAAGCTGAAATAGGAGAAAAGGTACAGGTAATAAAACTGAAAACAAATAAGCTTTGTATACAATGGGATCCAAATGTATCTGTTATCAACTGTGTATCCTGTTGTGGATGAATTACTTCTAGCCCTCACATCACACAATATTCCTAATCATGCACCTATTGTATTGTACCTCAATCATTGCCACACTGGATATGACTGGAAATTTCAACTGCATTGACACAAATAAATGTTTGGATTGGTAAATCACATTGGTAAAGGACAGGTAGAGTTTACAAGAAATAGCAGAAGGTAGGCAGTGACACACACACATGGAAGCAAATGTAAACAAAAAACATCCAGAGCAAGGCACCAAATGGGTTAACAGTACAAATACAGGCCTATGGTCAAGGCAGGTCAAGGGTAGTATCAGATCATTGTAATCAAAGCACCTGCCACGGGCAGAATTACGAGGCAATGTACTTACATCAGCAGGTGTTTAATAGTTTGAATTTCACATCCTCTGTAAGCCTTGTCTAGTGTCTATCACTCTTGTATTGTGCCTTTTATATTTAATATATGCTGTATATTGTGAGTCAGTCCCTAAGCTCAGGTAACTAACACGTGCTATGAATCAGTCCCTATGCAGCTCAGAACATGTGCTATGAATCAGCAGAAAAGAAAATGGAGAACTACTGTGGACACAGATCTTCCCTACAAAAGGGCTATAGTTATAGAATCTCAAAGCATAGTGTGCAGCATCTCTAGCCTACTTATTTGTTAAACTTTAGTATTCCTTTAAATATTTTTACTACTGGAATATTTTAAATTCTTCATGTTAATCTTGCTTTAATTGTCCATTACTTGCTTGTTTTATATCAGCATTTGCTTGTTTTGTATCTGCACTCGACTGCAACAATCATTACTTTGCATTGAGGGCAGGAGTTGAAGCAGGACTTTGCAAAAGGAAGCCGAAGGTGAAGCTGCCAAACAAAGCTGAACTGAAATCACCAAAGGAAGTCTAATCTAAGGCTGCCAAAGGAAGTCTAACCTAAAGCCACAGAATAAAACCAAACCTGAAGCTGCTGAAGAAAGCTTAACTGAAAGCCTCAAAGGAAGTCTAATCTAAAGCCACCAAAGGAAGTCTAACTCAAAGCCACCAAAGGAAGTCTAACCTAAAGCCGCAGAAGAAAGCCAAACCTGAAGCTGCTGAAGAAAACTGAACTGAAAGCCCAAAGGAAGTCTAACCTTAAGTCCCCAAAGGAAGTCTAACCTAGAGCTGCGGAAGGAAACCAAACCTGAAGCTGCTGAATAAAGCTGAACCAAAAGTCACCAAAGGAAGTAGAAGCTGAATCCGCAGAAGAAAGCCGAAGAAGCTACTGTTGCTAAGGAGAATGAAGACCAGCCGCCACTGAACACCAATGGTCTATTCTTTTTTTTTTTTTAATTCCCTGGACCCAAATTTTTTTTTGTACTTTTATGGGGTCTCTGACCACCAATGTTATTTTTTTGTTTGTAGGGGGGCCTGCCCACCCTTTATGTTTTTTTTTAAGTTTTACAGGGGAGGGGGCTGACCACCAATGTGGCAGGCTTAATAGCATTTTGGCCAAAAAGTGTTTTTTATGTTTTAGCTCTCTTTCTGTGTGGCCTTTTTACTGTGGTGGATATACACACATGCATACACACACGCACACATGCATTTAAAATAAGGTTTGCCCTTTTTGGTATGCTTTTGCTCCTTTATTTTGCACACTTTTATACATAATTGCACACTTCAATACACATATACGAATAGTCACAACTTGCATACACTAACATGCACAGTTTTTTTTATTTCACTTGACTGTGCAGCCATTGTAGTTACTTATTTTATTATGTCTGAACTCATGTTTAATTGTTTAAAAACATACATATTATGATGTTGCCACCTAGTGGCCAAAGTTGTATTGCAAGGTATTAATTTCCTTATCTGTACACCTCACTATTCCTCTTCCTTATGTGTGATATCAATACTTCCCATCATCCCTTTCCTGATCCTGCTTTCCACAAGTGAATAGCTGCTGCAGAGGTTAGGGAGGGAAATTCGAGCTCCAACATTTGTCCATCCACCATAATTAAAGATGTTTTATGTATCCTAGTCTCTGGTGAGTTTAGCTAAATGGCAAAGATTGCCCACAGTGGTTGTACCCAGCTCCATCTAGGCAGGACAAAATGTATAGTGGTTTGCAGCTCCTACTTTCACAGTCTCCACTGTCCTGCTTGGAGGCTGATTATATGCGAGCTCCCCTTGGTTGAGCACATATGAGAGTGCCCCCACTGTTTGAGCCATGTTCCTCACCATCCTCAATAATAGGCTAGCTCCTCAGGTTAATATTCAGAGTGCTCCTACCTGGTTGAGTCCTTGTAACATGTAACAAAGACTGGTGAGCACTCTCCATGAGCACACTTCTCTGGGGAATGGTTTGCTTTCAAACTGTGAGTTCAGTCCTCTGCTGTGTACCCTTCCTGTGCCTTATGCAGTGTGCTCCATTACTCTATATGTGAAACCAGTAATTAGCTATAGCAAGTTACACTGTGTGAAACCTTCACATGTGAACTCCATTTCTTTAAACACTCAGCCGAGTACTAGCCTAGACATAGAGTGGCTACAAATCATTCCTTACCAACCAAGTCATTCTGCTGTCTGCTGCACTCCTACGAGTTAACAGTTCATTCACTACATACCCATTTAATGTTGCAAACCTTCTCGGAGCGAACATTATATTATTAACATGTATTTTAACTCAGTTCCTTGGCACAATTATGCAGCTGGGCAGCATGCCACCCCTGGAGACTGCTTGGAGACTGCTCATGGTGTAAACACAGTAATGTTGAAACTATCATACAGACTACAAAAGAAGTGGGCCACAGCTGTTTCAAAATACAAGAAACAATGTAATGTTTCCTTTGCTCCATTATCATACTTCTTCAATTTCATCAGTGACCAAGCCTGGACCAAGAATGATCCCAGCTTTAGCCTTAGTGAGAACAACCTTCCTGCTCCATCCTCTCCAAAGCATAACAATACAGCTACTAAACAGGGAAACTGTCATGGAAAAGTGTCCATTAGAAAGACAAACATCTATCCTGCCACAACCTCTTCTGCTGACATCAGTGTCTAATTCACAAGAAACTGTATCCTCTTAAAAATGTTGCAGATTCAGGGTATTTGAAGGAATCAAAAGGATCATCTTCAGAAATATGGGATTTTCTATAAGTGCTGTGCCTCCTCAGAACATGTTGCTAAGGACTGTAAGACTGTTATTAAGTGTACAGAGTGCAATAGCAATAAACATGTTGCAGCAATGCATCTAATGCCTACTTCTGACAGTTCACATTCTCCAACACCTGCGTCAAAAAATGCTGGGTAAGAACAAGTACGTGTTCCAGTTTCAACAAAGATTTTAGCTTCATGTACTGGTCTGTGGGGAAGGCCATAATGCCAGGTGCCACAATATTCTTAGTCCAGGTATAGCCGAAAGGACAACTAGAGAAACCACTTCTTGATGACCAAAGCAACATATCTTAAGCAAGACTACAGTTCTTTGACTTTTTTACACCAAAAGGAGATGCATCATTATATAAACTCAACACCTGTTCTGATCATTTAGCTACTCAGACCCAGAACTTATAGCAAATGTGCAAGTTATTGAACCCCTTGGTAATAGTGAGCATAATGTTATATCATTTAATGTCTGGTGCAAAAAACAAATATACACTGGGGCAACAAAAACCATGAATTTCAGAAAAGCTAATTTTAGTGCCTTGAGGGTTGCCCTTCAGAGAATTTATTGCGGCATTATGTTTTCAGCTAAAAACACAGAACATAAATGGTTGTCATCTAAAATGTTAGTAAATCATTACTGTTCTCAATTTATTGCCTTAAGGAGTAAATGTAGACATTCTAAGAATCACCCTATGTGGCTTAATATAGAGGTAAAGAAGTTAATAGGAAAGAAGAGAAAGGCATATACAATCTACAAATCTGTTGAGACAGAAGCTGCATTTAATGAATATAAACACTATAACAAATGTTGTAAATCAGCAATCCAGAAGGCAAAGAAAGCAAATGAAGAGTGCATTTCGGCAGAGGCTAAGACTAACCCCAGAAAGCTTTTTAAATATATTAATATTAAAAAGATGCAGGTTGAGAGTGTTGCTCCATTAAATAATGGTACCAGTATGGTTGTAACAGACAAAGAAAAGGCAAATGTGCTAAATCAGTTCTTTTCTTCAGTGTATACAATAGAGGAGTCTGAATTCCCAGGCTTACTTCATAGCTGCGCTGATGGCTCAGCTCAATCTAGTCAGTGGCTGACTCAGAATATGATCCATAAAGCTTTAATAAATATTAATGTAAACAAGGCTCTAGGGCCTGATGGCATACACCCCCTGGGTTCCAAGAGAGCTTAGTTCAGTTTTAGACCAGCCCTTATTTCTGATTTTCTCAGATTCGCTTTCTTCTGGCATGGTACCTATGGATTTGAGAAAAGCTGTTATCATTCCAATATTTAAAAAGGGATTACGATCTCAGCCTGGCAATTATAGGTCAGTAAGTTTGACATTGCTGGTGGGTAAATTATTTGAAGGCTTGTTAAGGGATCACATTCAAAATGTTGTCCTGGTAAAAGGTATTATGAGCAGCAATCAGCATGGCTTTATGAAGGATAAGTCAGACAAATTTAATTGCTTTTTATGATAAGGTAAGAAAGATGCTGGACAGTGGGAGGGCAGTAGATGTGATCTTTTTGGATTTTGCCAAAGCGTTTGATACTATGCCCCACAAACAAATGCTTTCTAAACTAAGGTCTGTTGGGCTTAATGAAGCCATTTGCACATGGATAGGAAACTGGCTACAGGATCGGGTACAGAGGGTGGTTGTTAATGGTACATTCTCTGCTTGGAGTAAGGTTCTTAGTGGGGTCACTTAGGGCTCGGTATTGGGTCCACTTTTATTTAACTTGTTCATTAATGACTTTGGGGAGGGTATTGTAAGTAATGTATCAGTGTTTGGAGATGACACAAAACTATCCAGCCCAATAAATTCCATCCAGGATGTGGCATCCTTGCAACAGGATCTTGACAAACTGGCAATCTGGGCAGCTAAGTGGCAAATGAGATTCAATGTTGAGAACGTAAAGTCATGTACCTGGGATGTAAAAATATCCAAGCCACTTATACACTTAACTAGACTGCACTAGGCAAATCCATTATGGAAAAGTACCTTGGAGTCCTTGTAGATTATAAACTTGGCTGTAGCAAGCAATGCCAGTCAGGAGCATCAAGGGCAAATAAGGTCTTGTGATGTATTAAAAGGGGCATATATTCATGGGAGGAGAGGGTCATTCTTCCACTTTATAGAGCACTGGTAAGGCCCCATCTAGAATGTGCCGTACAGTTTTGGTCCCCATCACTCAAACAGGACATTATTGTATTAGAGAGGGTGCAGAGAAGGGCAACTATGCTGGTAAAAGGTATGGAAAATCTTAGCTATGAGGAAAGACTGGCCAAATTGGGGATGTTCACGCTGGAGAAGAGGCGCTTAAGGGGTGATATAATAACTATGTATAAATATACAGTATAAGGGGATCATATAATAATCTCTCTAATGCTTTATTTACCAGTAGGTCTTTCCAGCTGACATGAGGTCACCCATTCAGTTTAGAAGAAAAGAGGATCCGCCTAAATATTCAGACAGTGTTTTTTACAGTGAGAGCTGCGAAGATGTGGAATTCTCTCCCTGAACCAGTTGTACTGGCTGATACATTAAATAGCTTAAAGAAGGGGTTGGATGGCTTTTTAGCAAATGAAGGGATACAGGGTTATGGAAGATAGCTCATAGTACAAGTTGATCCAGGGACTAGTCCAATTGGCATTTTGGAGTCAGGAAGGACTTCCCCCCCCCCCTCTGAGGCAAATTGGGAGAGGCTTCAGATGGGTTTTTTTTGCCTTCCTCTGTATAAACTGGCAGATAGGCAGGTTAAAAAGAAGTAAAAAGTTGAACTTGATGGACGTGTCTTTTTTCAACCTAACTTACTATGTAACTATGTTACTCTTAGTAGTGATGAGCGAAATGTTTCGCCAAGTTTTGTCGTGAAAATGACCTCCATAGACAACAGTGTAGTGGTCCTCATGATGCTCCCTATCACAAAGACAAAGATAAAATGTGGAGAAGATTTCAAATAGACACCTTTAAAATGTATATATTCAAAAGTGAACAGACAACTCAATTCATACCATGCCATTACCATTTCAAGGTATAATGATATGATCCCACTACCCATCACTCATATTTCTTGTGATGACAACTTTGGGGGTACAGTATTTCATATGTAATACAAATGATGACAACAAAATTGCCTTCTGTTGAGGACAAAGAGTTCATCAGAATTATTTAAATAAGACTCTTACAGCTAGGTCTTACCATTTCACAGTAGAAGAACCAAACTTATAAACAATAGTGAACAAGCTATACCCAGATTTGCCTCACTACAAAGAAACCTTAAGAGCAAGTCTGAAATGAAAAGCCATTCTGTTACCTTTGTGAAGAAAATATTTGAAAATGGTTTCATCAGCCAGCTCTACAAAACATGATGAATGCTGGTACCTACCTAATTAGTGTGGTGTTTGTCCCTAGAGCCAAGTATCAAGATTTGACTCTCAATGATGTTCTTCTCACTGGCCCCTACCGTACTAACACCTTGTAGGAGTGCTTATGAGGTTCAAAAGAAAGCCAGTAGCGATCACAGCTGATACCAAGTAGATTCCATTAAATTTCTCAGGTACCAAAACATTGACACCAGCAGTGAAATAATAGAATATTGTATGAAAGTACATCTATATGGTAACAGTTCATCACCTGCTATTGCAACATATGGCCTAAGAATGACCATTGGTGAATGTGAGTAAGGGACAGATGTACAACATTTTGAATAGATAGAATGAGAGACTAAAATATTTGCCTGCAGCTGATGAGGCTATCAACATGCTCTAGAGAACACAAGGTAGGTTTTTTGATTTTAATATAATTACTTCAAACAATACTGCTATAATGAAAGCCTTTCAATCGGATAATAATGCTTACATCTGGAAATAGACAAACTACCTATCCAAGAAGCCTGGGCTTAAAGAGAAGCTTACACCAACAAACTTCTTTTAAAAAAATGATTCTTCATTTGAAGTTACTTATAGATCATGCTGACTGTTTTCTCCTTAAAGCTTTTTTTCACTTCATAAATCCAGTTCTATATCTGACTGTGGCAGCCAGACTGTAGCTTTCTCCAGCTTCCTGTCAGAATGTGAGCTTGATGATGTCACAAAGCGGGCAGAGCTTCTTGTTCCGTTCCTCCCCTTATTGCACGGACTGTCAGAGCTTCCTACGTACAGGGTGATCATGTGGCAGAAGGATTACCTTCGTGTATCAATACATAGTATTCAAAGTTACAGCCAGACCTGTATTTGAAAGTAAAGCCCGCGTGATCGGTGCCAAAACGGTACTGCCTGAGGAACTCTCTGAAACGCGATTGATTTTTTTGATTGTGGCTATTTATTGTGCCTGTTTATTAAAGTCTATGTTTGACATCATAGAGAGCTGGCAAATAAAGCACCGGAATAGGGGATTCTGATATAAATACTGTAACGCTGAAATCCTTCATCATACCCCCCCCAACCAAGTCGCTGCAGGGCAGTTGCTCATGTGTTTTTTCGCCCGCACTAAGTGTAGAGCTGACTCTTCTGCCCCCTTTGTGAAATCATCAAGCTCACATTCCGACAGGAAGCAGGAGAAAGCTACAGTCTGGCTGCCACAGTCAGATGCATAATTGGATTTATGAAGTGAAAAAGGAGAAAACAGTCAGCATGACCTATAAGTAACTTCAAATGAAGAATCATTTTTTTTAAAAAGAAGTTTTTTGGTGTCAGCTTCTCTTTAAAGGGATACTGTCAAGGGAAAAAAAATTTTTTCAAAATAAATCAGTTAATAGTGCTGCTCCAGCAGAATTCTGCACTGAAATCCATTTCTCAAAAATGGAAAAAGGCGAGCACTCGCATGTCTTAACAGTGTCGGACTGACCCACAGGGATACCAGGAAAAGTCTCGGTTGGCCCAGGTGTCAGTGGGCCCTCATGATGCTAAACTTTTGGCCTATTTCATGGCCATTCCCTATTTCTATGAGAACAAAGAGGCTAAATAGGTGGAATAATAGATGGATTCTGTGGTCTGGTAGGAAAGGATCTCAGCAGATGTCCAGCGAGGCCGCAATATATACAGAGACCAGTTATTCTCCTATGGGTTCTCTCCTCGGGAGTTAAGCGTGTAGCCCCAATCTGCATAGGTTCATTGTGAACCGGTGGTGTAGAAGCCACTGGAGGAGGAAACTCAGACCTGATGTAGGTTGTAACCAAAGGTAGAGACTAGGAGAATAGAGGTTGAGTGAGGAGAGGAAGAAAATAGCACGGAGGGTGGGCCCCATGGTCAAATGTTTTTTGGTGGGCCCCTGGTGTCCCAGTCCGACACTGGGTCTTAAGATGCAAAAAAATCGGTAACATTTATTGAAAATAAATAACTGACGTTTCAGCTAATCCTATAGCCTTTCTCTAGGCTATATTTATTTTCAATAAATTTATTTTCAATAAATTTCAGATTTTTTGCATCTTAAGACTTGTGAGTGCTCGCCTTTTTCCAGGATATCTTACTCACTTTGCTGATAGCACCCAGGCACCAAACACTTTTCTTACGAGTAGTGCCGGCCCAACATGGACGCTATATATATATCACTTTGAGAAAGGCTAGTGAGCTAGCCGAAACATTGTTTTTCCCAAATAAACACCTTTTTTTCCATTCATTAGTCCAGCGAGTGTGAGCTTCTGTCGTGCTTATGAAGATTTGTTTGATCTTTTTTGCACCCAGGCACCATTTTACCTATACACGAGTTGTACCGGCATCCAGTAAGTCTGATCATTAGTGATGGGCAAATTTATTCGCCAGGCGCGAATTCGCGGTGAATTTTCGCGATTCGCCGCCAGCGAATAAATTCGCGAAACGCCCGTGAAAATTAGCCGGGGTAAAAAACATTTTTTCGAAAAAATGGGTGCCGGCGTCAAAAAAACTGCGCCGTTTCGCAAATTTTACGCCGTTTCATGAATTTCGCAAATTTTTCGGTGAAGCGAAACTGCTCAAATTCGCCCATCACTACTGATCATAAAAAAATCGGACTTTGATAAATATCCCCCTTAAACTTTTAATTTTAGCATAGCTATGCAGTGTGGTAGTTTGGAGTAAAAAAAAAAATGTCTTTGCCTATTTTGGATTCATCTCGTGGTTTGATAAGGTCTTTAAACTGCTTTTGTTATTACACATATTAAACCTTTGTACAAACTTTCAGTAGAGCACTGGCAATACTTTTTAGGCCGTTTAAAGATTTGTGAGAGATAAAATGCTGTATGGAAATTTGTTGCACGTCAAAACAATTTTGGCATGGGGCAAATTCACTAAGCGACGAAGCGCCTAACGCTAGCATCAATTCACTAACGTTGGGCATTTTCGTTACTTCGCAAATTCACTAACGAACGCTGGCGTAAATTCGCTAGTGTTACTTCGCACCCTTACGCCTGGCGAATTTTCGCTATGGACGTAACTACGCAAATTCGCAGTGTACTGAACGCTACCTTTTACGCTAGACTTCCTTCGCCACCTCAGACCAGGCGAAGCGCAATAGAGTAGATAGGGATTGCTTCAAAAAAAGTTCACATTTTTTCTAAGTCCCAAAAAACGCTGGCGTTTTTTCTATATTACGGGTGATAGGCTGAACAAGATCGAAATTTTTTTTGGGGCTCCCCTCCTTCCCCCCTACATTTCCTAACTCATGGCACCTTAACTATACAGTGGGCACATGTGTAGGGCAAAAAATTTTTTGAATGTTTTGAAGGTTTCCCAGGCATTTGTAGTGATTCTACGTATTCCTCCATTGAAATATGAATTTGGCGCCATATGCAAATTAACCATCGATGGCGTAACTTCGCTTCGCTTAGCGAATGAACGCTAGCGCAACTTCGCATCCTTACGCTACCCCTGTGCGCAACTTCGGATTTTAGTGAATTTGCGGAGCGCTGGCGAAACTACGCCTGGCGAAGTGTGTCGAAGTGCGGCAAAGTTACGCCTGGCGCAACTACGATTCTTAGTGAATTTGCCCCATAATAGACTTCAATGAATTTCGGCAGATTTTCGCCAATTTTTGGCAAAGCAAAACGGCTCAGATTCACCCATCACTAGTGAGATGTATTTATTGTTACATTATGTAGTTATAATTAGTAAGTTGGATAATAGTATTGCCTTAACATAACAGTACTTAATGGACACAGGGGCTCATTTATCAACACCGGGCAAATTTGCCCATGAGCAATAACCCATGGCAACCAATCAGATTGCTGCATTCATTGTTCTACTTGCAGCTAGTATCAAAAAGCTAATCACTGATTCGATGCTATGTGTAACTGCCCATGGGCAAATTTGCCCAGTGTTGATAAATGAGCCCCACAGAGTTTTATTTTTGCTTGTAAAAACAAAAAAAAAGACACATTTATAATTGGAAATAATTAATGCCTCAAGGCTTTCTGTTTTATTAAAGCACAACAATTTAGATCTTCTGTTGACAGCAAAGTAAAAAGTTACTTATAAAATTATTATCTGTAGAAAGGTAAGCTAGTCTTCTAGCTGGTGTAATGAAGACAGATTCATTGAAGGAAAGAAAATAAACACACATTGTATAATTAAAAAAAAGTAGAGATAGATAATCTTACTGGCTCTGTTCTGCCATCAAAAGGCACTTTTAAGGGCAACAACAACCCTTGACCATAGCAGTCAGAGGTTATGTCTGTGTGCTAGTTTAAATGTACAGCATCCCTAAGCAACTACATAATTGTAGCAAACTACAATTATGGCCCCATAATCATTGTTCATATTTTTTGGATGTTGGCTTTTATCTCCTTTTACTTTTGACTCTGCCAGTTAACATTACACATATGCTTAAATCTGCACATTAGATACTTAAAACCTAAGGCAAATACCACATGGGAGCTGAAATCAGCCTGGTGAAAAATGTAATACGTATTTCAGCAGGCTGATTTCAGCACTGTGTGGCTTTAGCCTTAACGATGCATTTGACTCATTAACAAGGCCAAGAGAAGTGGTGGGCCATACAGGTGATGCAGAAAGTAAAAAGTAGGACACAATTTCATTCATAAAGGGTGCCTTTTGAAATGGGCACAGAGAACTTTGCAATGTTATAAAATATTGTGTCTGGTGAATTTAGGGAAAGAATCAGGCTTATCCACAATCTCACAGCAGGAAGTACACACCTTTTTAATCTCTTTGAGGCTAATTTAATCTAAACAGAAGTCTGAATGAATTAAATGCAAGACTTTCATGGATAAGATGCACTTTATCTTTCCTTCTGCATTTCTTTTCTTCCTTTGTACCTTTCTATTTATTTATGTTTAACCCAAATGAAAAATGATTGAACATACAGTCTAAATTAGTGCTAACCTGCTGCCCTCAGTCCAACTGCAACCCAAGGTTAGGTAGAAAATCAGACTTTCGCAAACTCTTTTGCCAACTTGTGCTGTACAGATAAACCTTAGTCAGCTTTATGCAACTAATATCAGAAAATTATCCATAAAAATGGCATCTTCACATCTATGTAAACTGAATGCTATTCTGTTGAGGTTTACAGAGAAAGCCTTATGTCAGCTACTATTTATCAATAGAAGTATGTGGAGAAGGATTGTTCACGTTATCAAATAACTGACCTAATGAATGGAAGTTTTGTAAATAATGTGCTATTTGTTAAAAGTGGCTTTATTACACTGTACAAAATGCTTCTGCATAAGCTCCACAAGCTTGAAGTTTGCTGGGCTCCACCACTCAAGTGCTAATACAAAAGTCCTTCTCAAATACAAGTGCCTTTAACATATAAAGGTAGACTAAAGGATATTAAAGGGATAATGCCATGGGAAAACATGTTTTTTTTTTTTCAAAATGCATCAGTTAATAGTGCAGAATTATGCACTGAAATCCATTTTTCAAAAGAGCAAACAGATTTTTGTATTTTCAATTTTGAAATCTGACATGGGGCAAGACATATTGTCAGTTTCTCAGATGCCTCCAGTCATGTGACTTGTGCTCTGAAAAACCTTAGTCACTCTTTACTGCTGTACTGCAAATTGGAGTGATATCGCCCCCTCCCTTTCCCCCCAAACTTCCAGCAGCCTAACAAAAGAACAATGGGAAGGTAACAAAGCAGCTCCCTAACACAAGATAACAGCTGCCTAGTAGATCTAAGAACAACACTCTATAGTAAAAACCAAGTCCCACTTAGACTGATTTAGTTAAATTAAGTAGGAGAAATAACAGCCTGCCAGAAAGTAGTTCCATCCTAAAGTGCAGGCACAAGTCACATGACTGGGGCAGCTAGGAAACTGACAATATGTTTAGCCCCATGTCAGATTTCAAAATTGAATATAAGAAAATCTGTTTGCTCTTTTGAGGATTGCATTTCAGTGCAGAAGTCTACTGGAGCAGCATTGTTAACTGATGCGTTTTGAAAAAAACATGTTTTCCCATGATAGTATCCCTTTAAGTTTAGTAGAAGGAATAGGTCTGCTTCAAGTGATATACAGTTAATTCTTAATAGGATTCCCTAGTGCTAACCTACAATCTACATAATGTATCTCAATGACATGAATAAAAGCAGTGAACATATTTTAAACACACTTTATCTTAGATCTTCCTAAACTTTAGTCATGGAATGGCATTATTAATATGAACTATTTATATGAACTAATAGCAACTTATTTTTTAGCCACTGAAAAGCATCAGTAAAATGGTTTGCACTGATAGATTCAATTTGCTCTTTTATCAATCCTCCTTTTTGTCTGATATAGTGATTTTCTCTTCCTCATTGTCGATGGGACATATTATATTTGCAGCACTTTGAAACATTACACAGTCTTCTTCCTCTTCTTTTTCAAGCATGTAAACATAATATCTCTGGTGTTCCAGATAAGTTGTAAAGAGTTTGGCATATTCTGGATGGTTTAGGGAGAAATTCCTGAATTCCTCTACAAACAAACAAGAAGTAATTAATATAGAAGGAAAACAAAAATAAAGAATTATTACAAACTTACCTTTTTTCTTAAGTATTTTTTACATAATCAGTTTGTCATTATTTAATAATAGACAAATCAGGCTCACATTACAAAATTTCACTTACTAGAATATATTTTTGAGTATATGTTTATAAGTAAATTTCAGTAAATGAGTACCAGCTTTCATTTCTTATGTTTCTCTGGGGTAATTTTTGCAATATGTTAACTAATATTTTCAAACGTTTTTCAGTATTAATTTTTGACAAATACAGTAGAACCCCCATTTTATATTCCCTGATTTTAAGTTTTCACTCATTTTACATTGTTGTTTTGTGGTCCCACCTACATATTATGCATAATACATGTCCCTGATTTTACATTGTCCTGCATTTTACACCATTTTCTTCTGGTCCCCTGAAAAATGCAAAATTTAGAATTGATGCCTATGAAATGCTCTGATTTCATACCGTTCTTTGGTTATTGTACTGGAGATCAGCTTCACTTTTCCTTTAACTGTAGGTTCGCTAAAGTTCATCCACTTTGTGAAGCATTCCAACACTGGAATCAGAAAATTTTAGGCTGTGTCCCTGTTCCAACTATGGAAATGCCCAATTATGGATTAAAGCATCCCTAGTCTACTAAAAATGTGCTTTTGGGTCAGACCCACTCGTTTTAGGGTACACTATTCAGGCATCTCCTGCCAAAATAGGAACAATGTGATTGTATTCTGTGGCTATATAGTTCTAATTTGAGCCCAATGCGTTCTTCATTAGTACCAATAATTTGCGTAATCATACACTGAGATATTAAATGCACATGCCTTGTGATATATGTGAAGATTGGTATTGGATAAAAACAAAAATATTCTCACTACAAAGTAATAGATTATATATACATATATATATATATATATATATATATATATATATATATATATACAGTGTAGAAGGCTTTAGCACACACTTCAGGAGTTAGGGACCTGGGTGCAATCCAGAAGTAAAATATCCACGACAAAAAAGCTGAAGCACACCAGGATTTTCTTCAAGAAATGTAAAACTGTTTATTCCATATGGAATAAACAGTTTTACATTTCTTGAAGAAAATCCTGGTGTGCTTCAGCTTTTTTGTCGTATATATATATATATATATATATATATATATATATATATATATATATATATATATATATATATATAGATATATAGATATATAGATAGATATATATATATATATATATATATATATATATATATAGATATATATATATAAATCTTGTTTAGCTTTGAAAACAAGACAACTAAAATGAAAGAGCTGGGGAGGGGTTCTAGGTATTTAATGTACTTGCACTTCCTGCAGGCCAAAGGATGCACCTCACAAGCATTGTGCCTTATAATACTAGAGACACTGGCTATGACCTCCTCCATAAAATAAATTAGAACAAAAAAGTCAAACACGTTGATTATTAATATTATTATTGAGATATTGTTTTGTATAAAAAACAAGAAATAAAGCTTGAAATTACAGATTATTATTTGTATAATGTTTTAATTAAAATGTTTTTCAAAGCAGGTGCAACACTCACAGAGAAAGAGAAGCAATTAACAAATAGTGCCTTAGACTGAATCTACTTTCTGGCTATATATATCTGATTTCTGATGCAATATTCTCAAAATTAGATTTAGTTTTATTTCTAATCTTCACAGAACTCCAGTTGCCTCATACTTTATCATGGGACTGCTGAAAAGCTATAAAAAAAAGCATATACTGTAAGTCTGACATATCTGGAGATAGCTTTCCCAGCATTTGTGCATCTCTGCAATTATTTGCACTTGTTTCTGTGCAGCAAGGTGAGAGAGTGGTGAAGTGTAGCGATGAATGCGAAGTGGTCGCTGGTTGCAATTCGCCCTTTAGTAGTATGACGTAAAAGTGTTACTGAGGTCAAAGACAGGGCTGCAGTCTTGTTATATATGCTCTTTAATATGGTGGAGACACAGGACTCCTGTTGCACCAACAAAAGAAAATGCAGCATATGCCACTGCTGATGTGAGGGTAGTAAAAGACAATATAACCCAAAACACACATTTGTAATTGATTTTGTACTACCAAATATTAAACTTGACTTTCTAGAGGGTATCCTGCCTGGTAACTGAGATATGGAGTCTGTATGTCTGATAGAATATCTGCAAATTAATTTTATTCAGTCCTGCAGTGAATTGTGCTCTACCTGTGAGATGCCACCCTAGTTCATCTGAGATCGGCTGAAACACTTCGGAAAATTAAAGCACCCTATTTACCTGCATTCTTTGCATAAAGTGGAGGTCCGTAATGTAGCCACTATGAAGAATAACACCCACGGAAAAGCAAGAAGCACCCTGCAGCTGAAACAGGGAGTCTAAGGATGTCAGCGTAACAGAGATCATTCTGAATAACCTGGTTCAAGGTCTATTGTTAAGCTAATAAAACATGTTAAAGACATTTTCATCCACAGAGCTTGTTCCTTTTGGGAACTAATACATGGAGAGGAGGTAGTTTATGTACTCTGCATAGGATCATACTGAAGAGACAAAGCACCAACAGATTTATTACATCTTAAAAAGCTGTGCTAAATTTTAAAGCAGATCACACTTTATGTAAATAATTGAAATCCTGGAATTATGATCTTGAAGCATTTGGCAATCCTTACCCTGCTTTGTAGGTAATTTGCTTTATTTTTAACATATTGCAAATGTATACTAGAACATCTGGGTACTAGTACCCATAATGTTATCTCATTTAGAGCCAGATTCAAATCATTGAAAATTTTTTGTATGGATTCAATTATGACCTGCAAACAACATTTGTACTAGGGATAGGATTGCCACCTAGCAATAGCTGATGGGTTTAGCGTCAGCCTCCCGAAGGTACACTGGAAAATTTTATTTTACCACTACATCCACATTTCAGCATACCCCTTCTGACATGCTTGTGCTTTTAAGATGTGGGAGCAAGCAAAGGTCTTCTCAGTGCTGATTGGACAGTGTGAAACAGTGTGCCATCACAGGAAGGGGAGTAGCTGAACAGGGAAGTTAGATTTTTTTACCGGGAATCTACTAGATGACAATCCTAAGGATAAGGGAATGCTCTTTGGTAAAAGCAGAGATAATAAGAAATATTAAGGGACAAAGATGTAGTTTAAGTTTTAGCTGTCTAATAAAACTAAGAATGAAAGTTGTAAAAAATAAATTGTCGTTGAGAAATATATACATTGCCCCAAGGTGGAAATATCAGGCAATAAGGCTATAA
Source organism: Xenopus laevis (assembly GCF_017654675.1). Lineage (NCBI taxonomy): Eukaryota > Metazoa > Chordata > Amphibia > Anura > Pipidae > Xenopus > Xenopus laevis. Next base: position 26,384,582 of record NC_054378.1, on the reverse strand, counting down.
TTTCTAGAACAAAATCTAGAACATATCATATAACATCTAGCTACCTGTATTGTAACATTCACTATAGAAATCAACTGAATCAATTTGGATAAAGGCACATTAGGGTACACCCAGAGTGATGAAGTAACTAGTCCAACTTCTTCCCAAGGTCTTGTTTTACGACAAGAGGGAAAGGAAGAAAAACCCATTAAATTATCACAACTACTAGGAGTTCTGAAAGGAATTGCATGTTGTAATTTAAGGGTGGGACACAGGCGGGTGCTGTTGGTAGGTGTCAATCCTATCCCTAGAACAAATGTTGTTTGCAGGATATAGATTCCTGGGAACACTTCTTTGTTCTACGGAAGATTGCCACCTAGCAACAGCAGAAGGGAGAATAGCACATACCATAACCTAAGTTGAGTATTGTGTCCCGGGCTCTTTTAATACAACCATATATACGTGCTACACAAAGTGAGGTTTAACATTAATGTCCGCAATGGATTTCTTAGCTCTATATCCAGCCCTGACTTCATGGATGAAATTTGACACAAAGATGTAGGAGTGTAGCATTAGGGCAGATTTGCAGGCTAGGTCAGCTAGTGCAGCTGTGGTGAAACCTTCTTAGGCTGGTCACCTGATTAAAGGTTTGGCCAATAAATAGAGCTGCTCTCTAGAGCTAATTAGGAAGTAACAAGTGTTACAAGCAGGTCTGGACTGGGAGTCAACGAGGCCTTGCCATTTCATGTATATAGAGGCCCACACACTCACATAACCAGATGATAGTGACTGTCTATTGCATCTTACAGCAGCCCCTCTGGCATCTGCAAGTTTGGTATTATGTTCATGGCAAGAATTTATTATCTAGGCCTTCTTGAAATGGAGCCAATAGCCTTCATCACTTTGAAGTGGAAGGTTGAAAGAAATTGAGCCATTATATTTGTTGGTTAGGCCTGATTACCCAGCTGAGGTGGCTTAAATGTAACGTGCAATTCATTTCTGCATTTCAAGAAAATATGCAAAAAATGCACGTGCATTAAATCATCTTCCTTTATCAGGGAGACATGAAATGACAATGCCAAAGGATTTGTCACAAATAAAGGTATTACATCCTTTAGAGGAATGTTATTTGTCCTGCAAACTCATGCAGAAGATTAGCAGTTTACTTTGTTCACTTGAGCCATTCACATCTTGTCATTGGCTGGACACTTGTGTGAAAGATATCAGAGATCAGAGCGTTTATTTATATCCTTTTTTCACTACAAACTTGCTGTGGACATTTGCAATTTATCCATTCACATAACATTACAGATTCCCAGACAATAAGTTTATGAGTGGAGCCTGCGTCACACTCCTGGGAATCATTGCCTGTAGAGACAGACTTCCTACAGGGTGCAGGGTTACCACTAGAGCAACCCAAATGAGCCTCTTTACCGAGAGTGGAACCTTATGATACTCTTGGTTTAACTCCAAATGGAGAAGAGATATCTTTACATTTAAAGACTCCTTTTTCCATTTTAGGACTACCTCTGTGGGACGGAACCCTCTTCAGGGCAGTCAAATGAGGAGAAAATAAAGCAGAGTCTAACATCACTATTTTTCCTCATGTTTAGAATATAAAGGAGATTACACCTTCTGTTTTTTTTATGTTATTTGGAAGGAAACTGAAGTGGAAGCGCCATGGAGTTTGTAGCAGAATAAGAAACTGCATCCACCATGAAGGCTGTGGTAAAAAAATCTAACTTCCTCATTCAGCTACTCCCCTTCTGCTCCACATTGTCCAATCAGCACTGAGCAGACCTGTGTTTGCTCCCACATCTTTAAGGCGCAAGCATGTCAGAAGGGGAATGCTGAAACGTGGATGTAGTGGTAAAATAACTTTCTCCAGTGTATGTTCGGGAGGCTACCGCTAAACCCATCAGCAGTTGCTAGTTGGCAATCTCCCATAGAACAAAATATGTTTCTCCTAATACATTTCCAGTTTTTACTATAGATTTCAATAGAGTTTCCATGTGAAAAACAGTGAAAACAGCAAGTTATTTCATTCAAATGTTAACTGTACATGGTTTTAACTATGCATTTTTAAAGCTTGCTTAAAGGTGAAGATGAACACATCTAAAAACTATCAGAATGGACGGTGTTCGAGTTTCATGTCTGCATGCTTTTTCAAGAGATATGACAAAAAGGGTTTTTCCCCCTAAAAATATTTTCTTCGTATCTCTTGAAAAAGAACGCAGGTGTCAAAAGTGTAGAGAATTCAAAGTTGGTTCAAGATCGAAAAGACTAAATTTGATGTCTGGTAATAATCTGGGAAAAATTATATAATAATATTATTTGATAATAATAACTGGAAAAAAATAGAACTGAATTAGGAGATTTTTTTTCTCCTAAAATTAAATCTGTTCCATGAGATTTCACATGATAAACCATGAGAACCTTTTTTCCCTGAATTGAATCTGGCCGATTGTGTCTTGATGGAGTACTGTTTTTCATTTAATTATATGTTTATTCTTTTTTATTTCTTTCACCGTTTGATCAAAAGCAGCTCTGGCAGTATTAATTAATTAGGTAATTCAATTGTGTAGCGCGAGTTTAGCATCATACTTTAGAATATAAATACTATAACAAGTGTTGTAATGCAGGAATAAGAAAGGCAAAGATGGAAAGTGAGGAACTATTAGCTTTGCAGGCAAATACTAATCCCCACATTTAAAAAAAATGCAGATTGAGACAGTGCCTCCATTAAATAATGGAAATAGTGTGAACATAAAGGAATTAGAACAACAAAAGGTACTTAATTAACCCAATTCTTCAGTGTATATGGTGCAAGACTCAAAGTTTGAAGACCCACTTGATAGAAGTACACAGTACAGGTCAATCAAGTCAGTGGTTCATACAGGAAATGGTATTTAAAGAAGAAGGAAAGCTACAGATGTTTTTTTTATCACCAATAGATTAGCCACAATAGTGCAAGCTATAACACTATTTATTCTGCAGAATGCTTTACCATACCTGAGTAGACAGCTCTAGAAGCTGCCATATTAGCTGCAATATTAGCTTGGGGTAACGTCACTTCCTGCCTGAGTCTCTCCCTGCTTTCTCATAGCTCTGGGCTCAGATTACAGCAGGGCATGTTCATGACCTGCCCTGGAGGTTTAAACTGAATACAGGAAGTCTGATACAGAAGCCCATTTATACACAATAGAAGGAAAGAAATTATGTGTTTCTTTTGACAGAGGACTCAGAGCAGCATTACTTTGAGGGTTTACTGGTGTTTTATATAGACCTTTCTGATAAAGTTTATTAATTTTAGCCTTTCCTTCTCCTTTAAAGGATTACTCAGTTAATGTAAACACAGCACCAGGGCTTGATTAAATTCACTCTAGAACACTTAAAGAGCATAGTTTGCTTTTAGCCAGGCAACGTTTTCTTTGGTATGGTGTATGTGAATTCTAGAAAAGCTAATTTAATTATATGAAAGTTATTTGAAAGTTATTTGAAAGTTTGTTAAGGTATAATGCAATGTTATGACTATAAGTGTGTAAAATAAATTAATTGTTTAATTTGATGAATAAGTAGAACCTTGTATAGTGGGTTTGCAATAGATGTAATGTATTTGGATTTTGCCAAAGCATACTGTGCCGCATAAATGACTGCTTTCTAAACTAAGGTTTGTTGGTCTTGGCACATGGATAGGAAACTGGCTAATAGATCATGTACAGATCATGGTGTCAAAGTTTCATTCTCTAATTGGGATAGGGTTGTCAGGGGATGTATATGAAGATAGATATATAGAACAGAAACACAAAGAGATTGATTTATTTCTTAAGAAATGTAAACAATTCCTATCTTACCATAAGATATCTTTCCTGAATTGTCAGCATCCATATCTCTGAAAAGTTTAGAAACATCTAGATCAGGGACACCCAAGGAGGACTGTAATAAGGAACTGAACTCAACCTCTGTAATGCTTTCATCTTCATCCACATCAAATAGCTGGAATCAAAAGTAATGTGCAGCTGTTTAAAGTTACAGTTAAGAGCTAATATGTACAGTGCAAAACTGTAATTTAATATTAATGGTTACACTTATAATCATTAGTCACTTCTGTTAGCATTTATTTATACTAAGAATAAATACATACTTTGCTGTTAGTGGTGTGAATTTCTAATTTTTCTGGCCTTACAGCTTGTTGCATCAGTCTAGAATTAAATCATTACTAACTACAACTTTTTTTATCTGCACAGCATGTATGCATTATATACAGGGATTCTTCCTGTACATTAGTGATGGGTGAATAAATTTGCCGGGCGAAAATATGCAGGTGAAAATTCGCTGGTGTCAGTTTCCGGTTTTCACGATTTTTACGTGAAAACTTTCAAACTGCTCGATTTTTTCGTGAAAATGGTCCAATTGCTCTATTTTTTGTGATAACGTTAGAATTGCTAGATTTTTAGTGAAAACGTTCAAATTGCTCGATTTTAGCGAAACCATTTGAATTGCTAGAATTTTTTGTGAAAACGTTCGAATTGCAAAATTTCACAATTTTTTCATGAAAGCATTAGAATTTCACGATTTTTTGTGAACTTTTCGATTTCATGATTTGGCGAGAATTTTTCGCAGTTTCGTGAATCTGCAGGGAAATTCGTGAACTTTTCGGCGAACCGAAATGGGAGAAATTCGCCCATCAGTACTGTACATGTATTATCATTAAAATAGTAGGTTAAATAATCATTAATCTAATAACATTATACATTCCTCTTCCCTTTTAACTTACTCACAGACATGTTTACAGTACACCACCAAAGCAACTTCCTGCCAGTGGTAGCCCTATCTTGTTAACCCTTACCTTAAATGCCATTTTAATTGTTTCCTCTGTGTTAGCAGGATTGCAAAGGATGGCCATACCGATGACATACTCTCTGAAGTCTATAGTGCCATCTTTGTTCTGTAAAGAATAATAATTTATACAGGAATTGGAACATTCACCTTTTATCTCAGTGCGTGTGGTAATAAGAGATAATACTAGTCAACTTAAGCTAACTTACGGTTAATTTACTAAAATAGGACAAAGATGCATAGCTACCAATCTGCAATTTTTGGTCAAGATAAATAAAACTTCAGTCAAGCTTTACTGCTGTACTGCAAATTGGAGTGATATAACCCCTCTCCCCCCCCCCCCCGCAGCTCATCAGCAGCCTATCAGCAGAACAATGGGAAGGTAACCAGATAGCAGCTCCCTAACACAAGACAACAGCTGCCTGGTAGATCTAAGAACAGCACTCAATAGTAAAATCCAAGTCCCATTGCGACACATTCAGTTACATTGTGTAGGGGAAACAACAGCCTGCAAGAAAGCAGTTCCATCCTAAAGTGCTGGCTCTTGCTGAAAGCACAAAAAATACACTTGCTGGTTCAGGAATTCAATTTTATATGAGTGAATTAATTGCAGCATAAACAGTGTAATTTAAAAATAAAAACTACATCATAAAAATATTAACAGAATCCCTTAAAGATTCTGTCTGGGATGACACACTGTTTTTGCATACATCTTTTCACTGTAACCTCAAAAAACATGTGTAAAATTTTAAAATACATTGTGTGTGGGGAATATTTATAAAGTATTAGAATAGTAAATGTAGTAGTAGGCTGGTTATAAAAAGCATACATCTGTGGTAATTACTGATTACCAATCAAACTTTTAGATTTTTATCGGCAATCAATATAAAAACATTAAACTGACATTTCTTTTAGCTTTCTATTAGTTTTCAGGTTGGAAAATGAACTTCAAGCACATATTCCAGGAGGGGAATTTCACAAAAGATGTGTTAAGATTAATTTAAAATTAATCTGAACAGATGTATTCATTATTTGAGATTTTGGATGGAGAGTTGGAGACCATTTGCTTTGCCATCAGACCAGTGGGCATGGCATGGTGGCCTTAACCATAAAGCATGCTAACATTCATGACTCCATCTGGCCGGGACACCACATGACGCACCTTTCTAAACAAATAAAAATTAATAGTATATCCATTCAGGCAAATTCAGGTCCAAATTATTGGCTTCCTAATGGATGTTTTATGACTCCAGGGGACACACATTACCCCTTATTATTATAGATGATTTTTTGGTGAGACCAGACTTGCTGGATGCACAAACACCTGAACATTACTGTCAAGACCCTGGAAAGTTTCAGGGGGTACAATTAACACAAATAGATCTTGCTTGATGCACAGTCAGGTCAGTTCCTAGGTTTCTTTTTCAACAACAGATCCCAGAGAGTGATCTTTCCCCTTGAATAACAAGACAGGATCAGATGTCTGGCACCAAATCTTAGCCAAGCCCAGGACACATCAGTTTGTTGTTAAATGCAGGTTCTAGGTCAAATGTTAGTGGCAATACTGGTGGTGCTGCATTTTGCAGAATTGGGGAAGAGGTCCTGAATCAGAGAATGTTGCTTAATAATGTCACTAGATCACATGGCTCCTTGGTTCCAATGGCCTTTAGCTTCCTGTGACTTTAAATTTGTGCTGAGGACACTGCAGGAACTGCCATTCAAGCCTTAAAGGGATCCTGTCATTGGAAAACATGTTTTTTTCAAAATGCATCAGTTAATAGTGCTACTCCAGCAGAATTCTGCACTGAAATCCATTTCTCAAAAGAGCAAACAGATTTTTTTATATTCAATTTTGAAATCTGACATGGGGCTAGACATTTTGTCAATTTCCAAGCTGCCCCTGGTCATGTGACTTGTGCCTGCACTTTAGGAGAGAAATGCTTTCTGGCAGGCTGCTGTTTTTCCTTCTCAATGTAATTGAAGGAGTCTCAATGGGACATGGGTTTTTACTATTGAGTGTTTTTCTTAGATCTACCAGGCAGCTGTTATCTTGTGTTAGGGAGCTGTTATCTGGTTACCTTCCTATTGTTCTTTTGTTTGGCAGCTGGGGGGGAAAAGGGAGGGGGTGATATCACTCCAACTTGCAGTACAGCAGTAAAGAGTGATTGAAGTTTATTAGAGCACAAGTCACATGATTTGAGGCAGCTGGGAAATTGACAATATGTCTAGCCCCATGTCAGAATTCAAAATCGAATATAAAAAAATCTGTTTGCTTTTTTGAGAAATGGATTTCAGTGCAGAATTCTGCTGGAGCAGCATTATTGACTGATTCATTTTGGAAAAAAATGTTTTTCCCATGACAGTATCCCTTTAAGGAATGATTAAGCTGAATTTTGACTCAAGAGATCATCTTTTTAATTACAATTTCATCAGCCAAACCCTTGTCTGAACTAGGAGCTCTTTTGGTTTCAACACCTTATACAGTGTTTCACGCTGATAAAGTAGCTGGATCCAAGAGATGATTAAGCAGGTATATTTAACCCCCCCCATGCAAGGTTCAAGCTTATTACAGTAGAGCACTGAGTACCATTTTAATGTGGTCGCCTCTACGGAGGTGAATTTTTGACAGAAATGTCCTGTAGTTTTTTTTTGCTGTGGACTAAGTTATACTGAGTCAGTGTTCTTGATTCTCGCTTCCCTTGTTAATCTTTGGTGTTTTTCCTAGATTCCTGTGTCCCCCAAATACTAACTAAAGGAGATTTTTATAAAATGTAACTTCAAATCTCATTCTCTCTAGTCACTTGGGGACACAGGAACACCCTTCCTTTAAAGTCGGGGGAGGAGTTGTTCTGTTTCTTCAGTGTTCTGCCTCCTTGAAAGAGGAGTTTAACCCTATTTTCGTTAATCTCCTAAGTGACAAGACAGATTTAGAGGTAAGTTTTTCAAAAATCTCCTTTTCTTGCTACAATTTCACTTTACAAGAGGGAGGAAGGGTGGGTTTTAAGGGCAAGTGCAACAGTGCAGAGGCCTGTGGCTATTTGATCACTGCGTGTGGCACTGTGAATGCACCCTAGTGTGTTTGGAGTTGAAACACTTTACATTTAAATTTCAAATAAAGATAACGCAGCCTTTGCTAACAGATACGGTATACACCATAGCAGAATCAACACAGAATATAATTCTTAACTTGCCTAAATTTTGCTTGGGGTAGATGGAAGTAGCTTAACACAGAGTATGGGGCACGTGTAGGTAGGCTCAATGTATAGATCAAAGAATGATTGGGTGAGCTAAGGCTGTAGTCTCTATATGTTGGGAGGTATGGTAAAGAGGATGGTAAGTACAACATGCAGTGGAAATTGCACTGAAGTTTGGGTGATGAAAACAACCCAGCAGCAGAAACAACAGGCAAAGGGAAAGAGGTGGGAGATAAAAATAAAAAACACTTCAAGCGGTTTTGAAAATTAGTAAAATATTCCTCGATGCAAAAAAAGAACAAGTTACTGGTCTCTTACATAGGAATCACTATCCAAGCCAGAATATGTACCTCATATTTACAACAGCACAGTAGGTTACCTTATACTGAATAATTGCATTTTAGCATTATTTTGTCTACAATGTGTTACCTATAGTTAATTTACCAACTTTTTAGATGACTAGTGTTCATGGAATAGTCACTGGAAGATGTGAAGAGTATTCAAATTAAATAAAAAATGTCTGTAATGTGCAGAGATTAGTTTTACAATAGTAATTATACCTACCCTGTCAAACAATGAAAACAGCTCTTGCAGAACATCAGACACCGGAAGTTTTAGATGACGAGCAAACTCCTCAATACCAATTCTTCCTCCTTTGCATGATCCTGCGATGGAAGCAAATATCTCCAATTGTTTTCTGATGTTGTCCCACTTTAGGCTAAAATTTAACAGGTATCAGTCATCAGAATTTCTAGCAACAGATCATCGTATAGTTACTATGATATTAAGTAATTTTGAAATAGGTTTTAAAGAATAGAAATCATAAACACAACAAATACTTTATCCTGCCAACGCCATCGGCCCCCACTTTGTCCTTTGTTCAAATTAAAAGTACATTATTTTCTCAATTAAAAAATAGGAGTTGGGTTTCTATATACTAATTTTGTAGAATTTACTCCAGAACAACTCTGAAAACACATTCAGATGGTAAAGTGTATTGCAGCAAGAAAAATTAAATATAAAATAATCTTTTATGGGGGGTATTTAATAAAACTTTTTTTACTAATAATAAAAAAACTAGACCAAACTCCCCTTGATTTTCAAATAAATCTGATTGTGGGATTTGATGGAAAAAGTTGTGACAAAATCATTGGACTTTTTTAAATTGTCACCCGCAAAACTCGACTTTATTGAATTGTTGCCTCGACAACTTAAATTTATCGGATTATCAAATGAAAACCAACCTCAAACATACTGAAACTATCAAGAATCATGAAGGCAAAAACATCTGCCAATTGGAACGGGACCATCTGCCATTGACTTCTACATAATTTCAACAGGTTTAAGATGGAGTATTTTTGGATTCTGATTTTAGCAGCTTGAGAACATATTAAATTTTAAAAAATTAGCATTGTTTTCCCCTCTAAAAATTCTGATTTTTTTCCCCTCTTTAAAACTCAACCAGAAAATTTTCATAAATAGGCCCCTAAATATGTAATAGTAAAACAATGAAGCAGGATGGGCTGGGACCCTTAATGTCAGAATGGGGTCAGTTTTTTGATGAGAACAGCGAAAAAGCAGAGATTCTGAACTGTCATTTTTGGTCGGTCTACATAAATGAGGAAACAACTAATGAAGGTCCCAATTCCAATGATGCATGGTTCATGCAAGAGGATATAAATAGACTAGAACATGTAAAGATAAACAAAGGTCCAGGATGAAGTGCCCAGCTATGGGGCATGAAACGCGTTAGAATTGTACATCCTCCACTGTTATCCTTCTATGTGTGAATAAAGCCGAATCTTGATGCTAATTGTACCGGATTCCTGATATTCTTGATCAGCGCCTTGACAGTGGTCTGTGGTCCTGCCAGCCCAGTCTGACCCTGAGCCATGTAACTGATGCTCTTCAGGAGGAGGTTTATTATTGACATTTTTTCTGTTACTTATATAGTGCTGACCAGGGGCGATCCTGGCCCCTCCGCCGCCTGAGGCAGCAGCAGTTTCCGCCACCCCCCCTCCCCCATGTGCTTACCTTTTTGAGCCTGAGGGGGTCCACGAGGGTGGCAGAGAGGGCCAAAGAGCCTAACTGCGCTCTCTGTGCTAGAAGAGCCAAAAATTTGGCTCTTAAAGTATTTTTGCTGCCCCTGGTACCTAGCGGGGTGCTGCCGCCTAAGGCCTCAACTGGCCTCATTGGCGAAGCGCCCCTGGTGCTGACACAATTCCGCCACACTTTAAACAGATACATCATTCACATCAGTCCAGTAAGTATTGAAGATTTTAACACAAGGTACAAACCACCGGTACGCCTCAATAGGAAGGACATTTAATACTGGTACCATATTGAACAAATGACATGTGGTCCTCCTTATCCTTAATAGTACCCTCAACCAAATCTCCTCCCCCATTTTCCCATCCTTTGCCCACTATCGCATCTAGCCTGTCTTCCACTGAATCTTTTACTGAACCCTTGTTTAAAATCTCCTCCAGCCCTTTAGCCAACTTATCTCCCAAAACAGCTGTACCATCATCATTGAGGTGCAGCCCATCTCTATCAAAGAGCCTGTAGCCAACTGAGAAATCAGCCCAGTTCTCCAAAAACCCAAAACCCTCCTCCCTACACCAATCTCTCAGCCACGAATTAAGCTCCCGTCGTCTTCTTAGCATTGCTCGTGGCACAGGTAATATCTCGCCCTCAACTTTACACCTAATTTTTTAACATTGTTCTTGAGAACTTCACCACCTCCTTTAACTTGGTCATTGGTACCTATGTGTATCAAGACCGCTGGGCCTTCCCCAGCACCTCCCAATAATCTGTCCACTTGTTCCACCACATGCCAAATCCTAGCACCAGGCAAGCAGCAGACTGTTCGGCATGAAAGGTCCTTATGGCAGATTACCTTATCCACCTTTCTAATAATTGAATCCCCTATAACCTACCTTTCCTGCCTTGCACTCCCCCACCACCCGTATTAGAGCCACTGCCTCTCAGGGTGCTCTGAGAGTCAGCCTGCTCCATACACCTGTAGGGATGTGAAAATCTTAGACACCCTTACACTTTACAGACAGGCACATCCCTAGTAATATGGACACCTTAGTGGGTCCTTATGGGGACCTTGTGCTTATGTAACCCCTGCAGTTCACACAGTGTACACTAGTGGCACTGTGCCAGAGTATAAAAGGTTTAGGAACCATGTGCTCTGGGTCCATTGCTTTAGCCCAACCAAGCAGGAAGGGAATGGGTAGTGCTGACCCTAGGCGCCTTGGCCCTAGTAATTAGACAGCTATACTCATTTTATAGATCGCTCTAGGAGTGATAGAGACGTTAATTAGTTGAGCAGCTCAAGGCTCCGACGAGGAGATTAGAGGGATTAAGATCCCAGGGTATTACTGACCCAGAGTAAGGAACCAAGTGTTGAGATAGGGATGTCAGGAGTTCCCCTAGTCTGCCACTGGAAGATATCCTGAAAAACGGGCAATACCCATCGCATGCTGTCAACTTACTCTCTGCTGTATATTCCCTAGCCTGTGGGGATTCAGCCTATATGTGCTGTGAGTATACGCTTCCCTTATGCTGCTGTGTATGTTCTATACTCCATTGTGGATCAATGTGCTAAATGATCTCTGTGCTATTGTTCAATAAATATTGTTCTTGGTTCAACTGTTAAAGAACTACTGGCGCCCATCATTATCGCATCAGGTTACAGTTACACTATACCCTTGCCTCCACCCCGCTGCGAGGGCTTACCCCTGAGAAAGAGAGCTCATCGGTGGTCTTAGCCCACCAAGGAAAGTAGCTAAACTGTCCTAGCACAAGTCAGTTTACTATAGCACTACATTTTGGCGCCCACGTGGGGCTCTTAAAGGGTTTAACTGTAACATCGCACGCGGCCTAGTGTGACAGGCACTGCCTGTGCAGACTCAGTAGGAAAAAGGCACCTAGGCGGGGAAAATCTGTAGTTCTTATTCCCCGAGCGGTGTGCCTACTGATTATATTGTGAGCGTGTATCCCTCACACATTTCAGTCACAGCAAAAGCATAATGGCTCACCTGTCTGAAGCTGCCTTGTGGGACTGGTCCTTAGAAATGGGAGCGGATCCTGACAACACGTTTGTAGTGGATAATGTCCCAGAGGGGTGCCCTATAGAGGTTGTGAATCATTCCTTAAGGGACAACCCCATATTTAATGCTTTTGAATATGTTGCACAAGAACCCTCTGATGAGAAAGGATTTGTCCGGGTCTTGTATTGGGTCCCTGCCGAACCTAGCAGTGACACATGGCCTTCCAAGGTGTACCCTATGGGAGTCTCTGCAGAGGGGTGTCCGTGCCGGTATCAGAGCCTGCCTAAGTCTGCCCAGCCTATAAGCAGTCCCCCTCCTCTGTCATTGCTTAATTTGACTTCTGAGTGTGAGGATCCGATGATAGATGAATCTTACTATTGCTCCAGCCTATGGGAAGAGAAAAAGGGCTGTAGTATCAAGGACTCAGAGTACGCTGAAATTAAAATGTCTACCCCTGGGCTAAATCCATTCCTAGCTGCTGATGCCATAGACTTTAATGACTTTATGCTAGCTGAGGAATCTGTTTGTTTGGCCCTGGGAACAGAACCATTGGTGGACAGTTGCCCTATGACACCACCACCTTCACCGCCACCTATACCACCTCGTGTAGGAAAAGTTGCTGTGAAGGAATTTTGTGTCGCGCAACCTCCAGTGCCAACGCCCTGCCCTGCATGGGTTAAGAAGGGAAACACGCGAAAAAGTAGAAAAGGGTGTACCAGATTATCCCAAGGGGGTGTTACCCGAGCCATGGCGCGACGTCCCACCCTGGAGGATAGTACCGCTGCCATATTGAGTTTGGTTTCCATGCTGTTAGACTCGGCTGAGTCAGATAGGTGTGTTGAGGAACCAATTGCTGAGTGCGTTGCCGAACCGCTTGTTGAGCCTGTGGCTGAACCTGCTATTGAACCGGAGGTTCCGGAGCCTACCATGGAGCCTCTGCCCTGTGATACTACCCGGGTGGAGCCCGAGCGGCAGTATGTATACCAGGGTACCTTTACCCCGAGCGAAAGGGGAATGATGATTCTGGCCTGTGGCGTGTGTGATATGGAAGCGCCCAACGCCTTGGAGGACCCGGATGGCGTGTGTTCGCAATGCGAGGCCCACTTATGGATGGGACCATTCAACCGGGCTGATCAACCTCCATTGGTGGAGAAGATACGGGACAAGGTGAGCGGCAAAACTATTCTTGTCTACCAAGAGATAGAGGAGGCCCCGGGGGTGTCAGCGGCTGCGGCCCCCGCACCCGAACTTGTCCCAGAGAAGGTCCCAGAGCCCGCGCTAGAGCCGGTCTTTGTACCCGTACCCAAAGCCGTACTAGATGAGTCACCCGGTGAGTCTACGCTCACTTCAGCTTGTGCCTCCCCAACCGAAGTGGTTCCGCTTGAGGGAGATGTGCCCGTGACCGTGGCTGAGGTCAGTGAAACAACCCCGTCGGCTGGACGGCAGATGTGTGCTCCACTACCCCTTCATTGAAGCCTGAGGGCTTGTGTGATGTTTTGATGGCCATGATGCCCACACCTTTGGTTGTGTCTACCGCAGTGTTGGATGCACCAGGGGGAGAAGTGTGTACCCCTTCTGCTATAGGGGCCCCCATTTGTTGTGTGCCTGCACCAGAACCGCTACTAGAAGATTGTCTGGAAAGGGCATGGCACGCGCCTGAAGTTGATGTGGCCTGCAGGCCTGACGCTGTTTCTATATCCTCGGAGGAGGAATACTTTCAGCATGCTTCTAATTCTGGAACAGAGAACCCGCTGGTTGAATCTCCAGTTTCCAAAACTCCTATGGTTGTTCCAGGAGCTGCCGCTCCTCATGTGAGGTCTAATTCTTCTGAGTCAAAGTCTTCATCCCGCAAAGTGTTGCTCAGTGATTCGAAGCCTTGTGGGGATTTGACTGTCAAAATCTTTACAGCTATTGCTGTTCCTACTCCAACTCCAGTCATAGGCCATGACGTGGACTGGAGAAAGTTTTCCTTTAACCGATTGGGGCCGATTGCACCCATAGCACCCTCCATTCGAGACCCTCCAATATTGGAGGATGATGAGGATCTGCTGGATAAGTTGATGTCATCCAGTGTGAACAGTGCTGATGAATCCATACTGGAAGTTCCTGCACAGATTCGGTGCCAAAGTAAAAGGTCTGCGGTGAGTGAGCCGACCAAACCCGTATGCCCCAAAGTGATTGTGCCTCAAACTCCTAGCGAGCCAGGAGAGAGCACGCAGATGGCTGAGCTGTACCACTATGAGAGGGAAAAGAATTTGCTGGCTGCTATTCCCAAGCCTAAGGACGACAATCCCTTAGGACCAGTTCCAGGATGGGAAGAATATGAGGAGACTCCAGAAGCTGAGCATGGTCCAGGCCCTCCTACAGACGTGCCTCGCAGCTTTATTGCTCCTCCTATCATAGGCCCCGAGGAGGAAAAAGATTTCTGGGTGCTGCCAGGACGGGCAGATCCGAATGTGTTTACTTCTGTCTCCAGAGTGCAGAGAGTAATCAACTTCCATGTCCATCGGACATGGGGTTACTTTATGCCCTATGCTCGTCTGTGGGTGTACGAAAAGGTGGCTGCATCTTACGAGAATTGGCTAATCGATGAGATCCTATGAAAGGAGAAGATGCACCATAGTTGCCTCACAAACCCCGACAAGGATTGGCAATACCTGCGCTCCATTGAGAAAGAGTGGTGGTATGGCCGCACCATTCTTCAAAATGCTGTGAAGAGCTGTGGAAAGTACAACCCCACCAAGTATTTCAACCTAGAAGTCTATTTGGGAGATGGACAATGGGTGGACAAACCCCATCCCAAATACTACATTCCCTACGAAGACACCAAGGCCAGGTTTCTTCATATGATCTGAGTCTACTGGTGGGTGGTGGTTTGTTTTTCCACTGATGATGCTCCATTGGGAGTGTGTTCTGGTTACATTTTTCCTGTGCCTCCAAAGTCACTGAACTTTCTTCAGGGAAGGATTTTTCTTCTTTTACTCCTCCTGGAGTTAGGTCCAAGGACTGTTTAGTTAACACCTGCCCGTTGGTAGTATCATCCAATTTTCCCTTTTACCCTCCTAAGTGCATTTGAAAAAGGACTGTGGGTTCGACTATTTGATGGACTTGAATACTGATGTGTTTGAAATGCAGTATTTCTAACTTGTACTTCCTTTTGCAGGTGTTTACTGATAAAGTTTACTTGCCCATGAATGAAACTGTTGCTATTAATATGTTTCTTTCCAGCTATGCCATTGTACCTGGGTTACTCAGGAGAGTTACCCCGAAGAGGTTATAAGGTAATGGATAATAGAAATGCAATACATATAGCTACAGTAAGTGCAATGTATTTTTGGTCTCTGAAAAGGTTTCTTGCATGATATGCCTTAACTGCTATATTATCAGTATTTGCTCTTTGAAAGGTTCCTTGCCGGGACGGAAGGAATTCACCAGGGGGAGAATGTAGGGATGTGAAAATCTTAGACACCCTTACACTTTACAGACAGGCACATCCCTAGTAATATGGACACCTTAGTGGGTCCTTATGGGGACCTTGTGCTTATGTAACCCCTGCAGTTCACACAGTGTACACTAGTGGCACTGTGCCAGAGTATAAAAGGTTTAGGAACCATGTGCTCTGGGTCTGTATATTCCCTAGCCTGTGGGGATTCAGCCTATACGTGCTGTGAGTATACGCTTCCTTTATGCTGCTGTGTATGTTCTATACTCCATTGTGGATCAATGTGCTAAATGATCTCTGTGCTATTGTTCAATAAATATTGTTCTTGGTTCAACTGTTAAAGAACTACTGGTGCCCATCATTGTGCTATCGCATCAGGTTACAGTTACACTATACCCTTGCCTCCACCCCGCTGCGAGGGCTTACCCCTGAGAAAGAGAGCTCATCGGTGGTCTCAGCCCACCAAGGAAAGTAGCTAAACTGTCCTAGCACAAGTCAGTTTACTATAGCGCTACACAAGTTCAGAACTTTCCTCCCCAGCATCGTCAGCCAAAATGGCGAATCTGTTGTTTTGGACAAGCTGTGGACCAGCCCCACTACCCTTCTGTCCCCTACTTCTCCTCCTAACTGTAACAAACATTCCTCCCTTAGCCTCCACTGCCCCTTCTCCTCCCCCCACTACACTGGCCCCTGCCAGTGGTTGCTCTGCGAGCCTCCTTTCCTCCCCCACGTTTGCTGCTGCCCTCAGTGCTGCAAGTTCACCTCTTAGAGTCTGTAGTTCAGATTCCAAGATGAAAATCCACTCACATGTAAATACTGCATGGAACTGCTGCTCCAACACCACATACATGTGACAAGACACACAGTGAGTAATACCAGCAAACCCACTTGCACTCATACTGAACCCCCCCCCGTGGAGAGAAAACCATGTATTCAGAAAATCTCCTTGCTGTTGTGACCTATGGCTCGACTGACCTTTGCTTGAACTCTGCCTGATTTGACGACTGCATAATATTCAGACTTCTGCTGCTCCTTCTACCTCTGCCAATATGTATGCACCGCCCACCACTTCTGTCACTACCACTGTGAACTCCAACTCTCTCTGCCCAAAATGTTTACTGTGACAGAAAGACTTTTAAGACTTTAATTAACATTTGCATGTTGCTGCTTACACGGAAGCCTCACTACAATCCCACTGAGCAAGTTACTGTCAGGATGATTGTATCTCTGCTTCAGGGTGAACCTCAGTCCTGGGACTTCTGGCTTATGGAGCAGCAGAGTCCTGTTGTGCAAACTATTGATAGGTTTTCAGCATTTGCTAATGATGTCTTTAGAGACATTTTGGATGTATTTGACAATATTCTTGTATTTTCTAATTTTCTTGAGGAACATTTAGTTCATCTTCAGAAGGTGTTTTTCCATCTTTGAACCCATAGACTCTATGTTAAATTGGAGAAATGCATATTGAATTCTTTGGGTTATATCATTGTTGAATTCTTGGGTTATATCGTCTCCTCTAAAGATATTCAAATGGATTCTAAGAAAGTTACTGCTGTACTCAATTGACCTATTCCCACTTGAAAGACAGTTGTTCAATGCTTCATTGATTAGCTAATTTCTATAGAATTTCTATAGAATTTCTATAGAAACTTTATTTGCTTTAGTAGCCACAGAATGACACTGCCCAGAATTAGACAACGTGTTATCTACAAAAACCCCAAGATCCTTCTCATTTAAGGAAACTCCCAACACACTGCCATTTAGTGTATAACTTGCATTTATATTATTTTTGCCAAAGTGCATAACCTTGCATTTATCAACATTGAACCTCATTTTCCAGTTTGTTGCCCAGTTTTCCAGTTTAGACAAATCACTTTGCAAAGTGGCAGCATCCTGCAAGGAACCTATAGTTCTGCACAATTTAGTATCATCTGCAAAAATAGAAACAGTACTTTCAATGCCCACCTCATTAATAAACAAGTTGAAAAGCAAGGGACCTAGTACAGAGCCCTGCGGTACTCCACTAACAACACTGGTCCAATTAGAAAATGTTCCATTTACCACCACTCTTTGTAGTCTATCTTTTAGCCAGTTCTCTATCCAGGTACAAATACTATGTTCCAGGCCAACATTCCTTAATTTAACCAGTAACCTTTTGTGTGGCACTGTATCAAATGCTTTAGCAAAGTCTAAGTAAATCACATCCACTGCCATCCCAGAATCGAGGTCTCTACTTACATTCTCGTAAAAAGAAATTAAGTTAGTCTAGCAAGATCTATTACGCATAAAACCATGCTGGCACAAACTCATAGTATTATGATTTGCTATGAAGTCCAGTATCTTATCCTTTATTAACCCTTCGAAAAGCTTTCCTACCACTGACGTCAGACTAACTGGCCTATAGTTTTGAGGCTGAGAACGGGATCCTTTTTTGAATAGAGGCACCATATTAGCAATTCGCCAGTCTCTCGGCACTATGCCAGATCTCAATGAATCCTGAAAAATTAAGTAAAGAGGTTTGGCAATCACAGAGCTAAGCTCGCTAATTACCCTGGGATGAATACCATCTGGCCCTGGACCTTTGTTAATCTTAACATATCCTTCCTTAAATGGTTATTGCATTGAAAATTTTAATTGCACACTTTTAAGAAGTACTTGAAGGTGTCGTAACATTTTGGAGCAAACATAACTTTTTCACTAAGAAGTTATATTACATACACTGTGCGCTGCCAAAAACTAAAAAATTTGCAAACCTTATTTCATTGGTCGCTAAACCATTTCTGGATTCACGAAAGCTATATTAAATTCATGCAAAGGAAAATTTGTTCGCACAAAGGCATAACTTTTTGCATCAATATTTTTCCAATTACCGAATTTAAATACATTCCCTCACAAGGTTTTGATGAAGTTTCATTGAAATCATCCTGAAAGACCTGCATGCGTCTAGAAGGGAATTTCTCGGGAGGGCAACATAAGAATATCTAGCATAGACCTTAGTTCGGAATGCTCCCTCATCAGCTTTGGTTGGTCTGTCTGTGTATAAGCCTGCATGGACGTCCTGGTGCACATATGCGCTGGCGACATAGTAAAACAACAGAGGGAGGATCATTAAACTTTTAACTTAAATTTTAGAAAAAAGTAAAAAATAAAACTTTTCAGATAAACAATCTGAAAACAACTGAAAAAAGCATTTGGAAGGTGAACACCATCTTAAAAAGACAAATCATGGGCCTCCAACTCATCATTTAGGCCATCATCTAGCTCTTGCCAAAATGCCACCACCAGTGCATCATTATTTAACAAAATAATAAGTGCAGAAGTGAATAGCCTACTGAGCAGCAGAGAGATCCCAAAGATATCTACATAAGGTGGACTGATACATTGATTTTCTACCTTTGGCATGCCAGTCTCCTGGAACACTAATGTAGCTGAGTGAGGTCAAATTTAAATTGTATATAGAACTAGCAAAGTAGAGCAAATAGTTCATATGCATGTTAATCCTGTTAAGAACTGTAATTTGCTAAATGTTTGGATAACAATATGACTAAGTAAGTAATTAAAAAAAAAAAAACAGGTTACTAGTGTAATCTTAATATAAAATTACAATTGTGATTTAACATAACTATTGTTTTTTTTTACAAATAAATGCTTGAGAACATGAATACATACCAGTTATCTGGCTGGTTGGTTTATTTTTTTTATAAGCCTTCAGATAAATAAGGAAAAACTAAAATGTTTTCACCTGGGCAGGACTGATTAATTAAATCCTCAGGTTTTCCATTCTTTGGTTTGAAGCCTTATTTAAACATACACTGCAAAACAAGTGTAGAAATTGTATAATGAGTGCTGTATGTGCTTTAAGTGTTGATTATTTAGAAGTATTAACCTGGCATTGAAAATAAATGCACTTAAAAGCAAATGGCAGTTTACAGCACTTATAGAATCATTATTCTTTTTAGTGTTTTTGTTGGTGCCAACCGATGTGCACTTGCACAGATTATTCGGAGGGGATGGGTTAGACCCACTGGTTTTCAAACACATTGGTACCAATGAAAAAGTTATAGGAAGGGGGAGATCTCTAAAATAGAAGGAAAGGACTTCCTGGGTATATTACCCATAGCGAGAGCTACATTAAGAAGGCAGAGGGAGCTTAATACATATGGATGGAGATGAATACATAGCTAATGTATTTGTGAAGGGGATCTTTTTATTTTTTTGAGTATTTGGCTGATATTTCTGTTGGCTAAAAGCTGTTTGCCAGGTATTTTAGGGATTTAGTAGATTAAAGAGATACTGACATCAGAAAATAACCTTTTTTATTATCTATCATAACATTGTCTTTGAATGGTATTTATAATTTTGCCATAAAAGTATTTGCCTGATGCTTTTACATTACCTTTCTTACACCCATGTTCCTCTATGAGGGGGCTGCCATATTTGTGGAGTATAGTCCATTAGCATAAGAATTTCTAACTGACAGGTCAAGAAGGGACAGTCATGTTGGCATTTCATATCACAATTACTTACAAAAGCAGAACTATCAGCGAAAAATAATTCACATGACCTATAGGTAACTTTTAATTAGATTCATATTTTCAAAAGCAAAAAAAGTGTTAGTATCACTTTAAATGTATATTTACCAAAGCAAATGTAATACAATGAACTTAATTATAAGAATATTCACCTATTATCTCTGATCTTCAAGATGTTATACACTAAACAGGAAAGATCAGTACCAATATACTGACCAGGAGTTCAACATAAACGTTTGGTATGTTTTTTTCATTTATTTGGTTCTAATTAAGTTATAAATAGTTTCTGACAGACCAGTTAACGTCTGTATAACAATCATAGGCACACCCTGAGAAGAATCCCTAAACCCTCTTTGTATGTTCTATCATTTGGTCTTGTCCCTCTTGAGTGCATGAGCTCCATAGAAGAGGTAAGATATCTGTTATACAGTATATAATCAACTCAAAAGTTGTACTCAACCTGTTTTCCTTCCGCTTTAGTAATTTCACGGTTTTAACAGTTTTTGTGGTGTGTAGCATTTTACCAAAAGTTTGTAGTGGAAACAGGCAGAACACATGTATCCAAAACATCTGTGGAAAATGTGTCATGCATTTCAGCTATGCTGCTTTTCCTTAAAGGTTTTTTAAATCCTGTAATATGTTAATGGGGATATGATGAATTAACTGCCTGTTGTAATGTATGTGGGCTGGTGGCCTTGTGATGGGGCAGTGTTCTCCTTACTGTTTTACTGGTATGTTTATTTTATGTTTGTGTTGTGATATTTCTCTGTTATGTAAAATGAACTATACAATCACTGTTCTATTGCTTCTCAGTACATTAGCTCAACAAAAGATGTGGGCTGGGGGCTTTGTGATTTACCTGAAAGTGACAGTGTTCGCCTTACTGTTTTACAGGTCCCCAGACAGGTGAACATAAATAAAATGTTATAAAGTTATGGTATCTCTGCCTGATGTGTTCAAGTCCTCTTGCTTGCTGCAGAGTCTATTCCTAAGATAGCTAAGTGTTCGGACCAGATGTCACGTGTCGGTAGCAAGTTACACAAGACGCTTAGCTGGCAAAATGGGAGAGCTAAGTAATATTGCACTGGATAAGAACTGTAATATAATTGTCAGTGCTGAAACATGGCTAAATGATTCACACAATTAGATGGCAAATATAGAAGGCTATTCTTTGTTTTGGACAGATAAGAGAAATAAAAAAATAGGAGATGTATGTTAAGCATGATTTGAAACCTTAGCATAAAGTCATAAAGGGGAATGATACTACTGAAGACTTATAAGTCAAACTTTTCACAGAGAGTATAGCAATAAGATGAAACCCTAGCATAAAGTCATAAAGGGGAATTATACTACTGAAGACTTATGAGTTTACTTTTTACAGTATGGCAATAAGACATATCCTACTGTGTTTAATTGTATAGCCTCACATATGTACACAGTGATTTACAAGTCTAAATACAAACAGTTATATAGTTGTTGTAAATTAGACAATGAAATAGATATTTAAACCTAGGAGTTTCGATACACAGTTGGGATAAGAGCCCTACCACGAAGAGCTTATAATCTATTAAAAACAGGAGACAGTCAGGAACAAAATGGGGAAGGTAACAAGTGAATACATTATGGGTCTATTGCTGCAAAGAAAGACTAGTGAAGTGCTACCTAAACCTAAAAGTGATTTGTAAGTAGTTTTGAGAAAAAAGTAATGTGGTAGCTCTCCTGATGCAAGGTGGTAAAGAATTACAGAAACAGTACACTCAATGAGAAAGGTTTTATTTGCAGACTTCAGAGCTCTCAAGACTCTTAAAGGATATGTTCAGTATAAAAATAAAAACTGGATAAATAGATAGGCTGTGAAAACTAAAAAATTTTCTCAATATAGTTAGTTAGCCAAAAATGTAATATATAAAAGCTGGAGTGACTGGATACAGAACACCACTTCCTGCTTTGCAGCTCTCTTGGTTTCCACTGATTGGTTACCCTGCAGTAACCAATCAGTGACTTGAGGGAGGGCCACATGGGTCATAACTGTTGCTTTTGAATTTGAGTTGCATGCTAAAGATCAATTGCAAACTCAATGGACAGTTATGTCCCATTTGGCCCTCCTTAAAAGTGCTGACTAACTCAGAGTTAGAGAGCTGAAAAGCAGGAAGTTGGGTTTCTGTTATATTAAGACATCCAGTCACACCTGCCTTTATAGATTGCATTTTTGATTATATTAGAAAATATTTTCATTTTGCACATCCTATCTATTTACCCAGTTTTTATATTTACTGAACTATTCCTTTAAGAATTTTATAATTAATTAGCCAGGAGAAGCCAGTACCAGAAGCCAGGAGAGTGGCTTTAGTAGTGAAGTGGTGAAAACAGATTTAGAAGCAGAAGAGATGATGTGGGCAGCAGAAGAAATGGTGGAATGCAATGGCTGTAGATGAGATTCTGGGGAGATCAGCTAGTAATAATCTTGATATACTACTTTTATCAAACATTCAGGAAGCGATACACTCAGTGACCCCCACAATGAGTGTCCTTTTAGCCATGTCTGTATTGGCTCAGTGTCAAAAAGTCATGGTTTTCCCCCAAACCTTTTGAAACCATGCCAGAGCCCATTAAAACCAACTGATAGGTACTACTGGCATACCTTAGAACCATCTGATTAGGGATATAAATCACAAACAGCATGTTTACACCACAAACATAAAAAAAGTATACAGGAATATTAAACATTTATAGTGGACTACCACAGGTTTGTGGGTCACATACTAATTCTCTGAAAAGATCCACCAGCAACATTTAATCAAATGTTGATAATTTTAATGAAGCTCATCCAAGAAAATTCACTACAGAGGAGGGGTATAATACTATTAACTTCTTAGATGTTGCCATTAATCTCAGAGATGGTCAAATTAACACTGACTTGTACAGAAAAGAAACAGCTAGAAAAATGTACACTCATTCAGTTTCCATTCCCTTTGTGGGATTCAATTGATTCCTAAAGGTTGGTTCATGAGCGTACGCAGGATTTCCTCAGATGAAACAAGGTATGCACAAGCAGCAGATTCCCTGACATTCAGGTTCTACACCAGAGTTACAGTCAAAACTATGTAGTGCTAGAGAGTCTGGAGAAGACATTTAAATATAAACCCAAATCAAAAAAGGAAGCCTACCAGTACCGCTGTCAGTTCACTGAAAATATTGTACACAGATTTTGGCCACTATTGTTACAAGATAAAGACCTTAAAAAGATTTACTCTATCTACTGTGCCCATCAGTCAATCTCCCCAAAACTGCCAGCAGGTCCGGAATGAGAATTAAAATAGGCCCTGGCATTTCAGGTACACAGTGGCCCAATCAGCCCACATAGAGGCCCAAACAGCCCCCACCAGCCCACTAAATACTGACTTTCTATGGGACTTTATAGCAGCCCCTCTGGCATTTGCCAGAACCCACAGATTGCCAGTCCGGGCCTGACTGCCAGGTACCCAAAGGTTTTTAAGGGAGAACTAATGAATAAATAAAGAAATAGGCTAGGAATTTTGTACATTATGTTTTGGTCTTCTGCACCAGCCCAAAGCAACCACTGACACAGCAGTAAAGATCTGTGCCTCCAAAGATGCCCCAGTAGCACCCCATCTTCTTTTCTGCTGATTCCCTGCACATGCTCTGTGCTGTTGTCAGTTACTGAGAATAGGGACCAACTTAAAATATACAGTATGCAGAGAATTTAAATGTCACAATATAAGGTTGATTAGTAATTAATACAGATAATTACTACATGACAGCACAGAAACCAGGGTAACTAGGATCAGAATATAATAATTAGCCTCCACTAAGGAGCATATTTATCAAGGGTCAAATTTCGAATTGAAAAAACTTTGAAATTCAAATTCAAAAAGACCAACCAAAATCAAGTTGAAGTTTTTTTGGTCGAATAGGCCCATTTTTGATCGCATAGGTCCGTATATGGCTGAATTCGAATTCGATTCTACATTTTCCCCCAAAAAAACCCTTACATTTTTCAAAGTCCACCAATTGACTCCAGATAGGTTCTAGGAGATCCCCCATAGGCTAAAACTGCAATTCGCCCGGTTTTAGATGGCGAATGGCTGATGTCGAATTTTAAAGAGACAGTAGATAATAGTTTTCAATATTTTGATTTTATTTTTTTTTTCAAATTCGAATCGAATTTGGACTATTCCCTAGTCGAAGTACACAAAAAATAACTTGAAATTCGATTTTTTTTCATTCAAAAATTCACCTCGACCTTTGATAAATCTGACCCTAAACATGAGAGTGTTTAAGACACTATCCTAGATGTTGACCCCCTGTGACAAGTTTGAAGTCCTGGATCATTGCTGCTATCTAGAAGCTGAAACTTGCTGGTGGAATAAGTTCATATATAAAATATGACATTGTTAGCCATATTCATTTTTTGGGTTTAGTTCTCCGTTAAGTAAAAAAAAAGAAACAGGCACATTTACCTGCATGGGGTGTATATGTTGCCCCTCTGTTATAAAAGGGGACCTACAAAGAGTAATTCCGGATTAAAAGATTGGACACGATGTATCCATTAGCTGGAGTGTGAATTTTTTTTGGACACAGTGTATCCATTAGCTGAAATGTGACATGTTTTTTGTAACAACAATGTTTCTGTTAACGTCAAAAGTGTATGCATGTTTATGTTTTTTTTCTGAAACAGTGTTGTTTATATAAGGCTTGGATGCTAATGAATGTTTATTTCCTTTGAAGATAATATAGTTGTCCTATAAAAAAAAAAATAAGAATAAAGAAAACTAGAATGTAAGAAAAGGTTAAATGGTAACATGGGAAGTTTTCTTATGTTTGTGGTATAACTATGTCATTTGAGTTTTAAGGCCCATTTCAAGTGGTACTTATCAATTGGTTTTAATGGACTCTGGTTTCAAAAGGTTTGGGGAAAGCTATGGTTGGAAAAAAAACAAACATGATGGCATTTGGTCACTGAACTTCAGTGAGTCAATAAAAACCCTAGATTTTGAAACATGTTTTATAGTAAAACACATTTATAGCAGCCAACACTGCATTAATGGCTCTCTCAAACCTAGTCAACAAAATTGATTGTAATTCAGCACTTGAGGTGGAGCTGTATTGAGGTTGAGAGCCTATAATTCCCTACAAATGCAGTCACCTTCACTGATTTAGTGGACACATTATATGTTAATATAAAAAAACAAATACATTGGAGGAACAAGGAATCTAATTTTTAAAAAGCAACCCTTAGCACCTTAAAATCAACACTTGTACATCAGGACATAAAGTTTTAGCTAAAAATACAGACCAGAAATGGTTCTTGTTTAAAATAATATGAAACCATTGCAGGTAAGCATGTACCACTCCCTGTACCTTAACTCAAATGTAAATAAGTTAATATGAACAAAGAAAAAAGTCTCAGGGGAAAGATGTTTAACTCAAGACATACTGTATAAATACTGCAACAAGTGTTTAAAGCAGAAACAAAAAAGGATAAAATAGTAAATGAGGAACTAATTAATTCTTGTGCCAAGTTTTGATGAGGGTTGAGAATGTGGCTCCATTAAGGGATGGAGATATTTTGTTCACAGTGGACTCTGAAGGAGCAAATATGCTTAATTGATTCTTTTACTCTGCACGAGGTAGTAGGTCAAACAATGATGTCAGAATTTGTGGACACAATAAATGCTGCTGACCAAACCACTTCTTACTTCTCCTGTGTCTGTTGCAGCAGTAAGACATATTTGCTAGCAACAAGATTTTTGCAAACCTTATCCAGGCATATCAACAACTGTTGCTGGATTAAGTCCAAAATGGTTCAATTTGAAAATAGAACTAGGCTTTTGCCCACATTTTTTAAAATACATTATTGTCAAACCAGTCTTACTAAGAACAGAAATCTCATGATCATTAGCATACATTTTATCATCTTAAAAATTAAGCATTAAAATAATTACTTTAACTT
Organism: Xenopus laevis; assembly: GCF_017654675.1. Classification (NCBI taxonomy): domain Eukaryota; kingdom Metazoa; phylum Chordata; class Amphibia; order Anura; family Pipidae; genus Xenopus; species Xenopus laevis. Next base: position 26,358,561 of record NC_054378.1, on the reverse strand, counting down.
CTTGCTGATTTTGGTAAACTCCACAAGGCCAGTCTCCATTGGTAGAGTTAGCTCTCCAGCTGTCATCATGAGCCTACAGTCTTCATATGTATGATCAGTGACAGGTAGTCCCAGTGCTCTAATAAACAGACAGTATGTAAACATACTATACTAAAAAAAACTGCAAGAGAAGCACAACAGCAGCAAAATGATGGGCATTAACAGACATTTAATTAGTAATGGGTACATTTCACAACTTTTGCTTTTCAACTAAATTTTTCTTTAATTTTGCACATACTATTTACCCAGTTTTTATTTTTACACTGAACTGTTCCTTTAAAAGTTTATCTACCTCATATTTAATTGAACCATGTTGTGTACGAAACATTGAATACACTACTGTTGCTTTATGTTTTTTCTAATAATATTTAAAAACATTCTGGTGGCTTTCAGCAGTTAATGGCCAGGTTTTGTCTGTCTCTGTTTTTCACTTTTTTAAGTTTGTTTTAGTTGCACAGATTTGGTAAGACAGTATAAATGTTTTGACCATACTGTCAGACCATCTGTTTATGCATTTTAAGGTTAGAGTATGGTCACGAAATCAATACAATACAGTATCCATATGTTCAGTCTGCAAATCAATACTGTGATAGCTGAACAATGTTTGGCAACCTTCACCTCATGCGTAATACATCAAAGTGGAAGCTCTCATCCTATAGGGCTTTTAGGAAATACTTCAGAAATGAGACTGGTAGGTAAGATCAAATGTGCTTAAATGTCGCAACCAATAACTGTCACGGCCGGCACCCAATACCAGAACAAGTGCCAAGTACCCTGGTCTCGGCTCGGCTTCACCAGTAGTGTGACCACCGTTGGGCTTCGGGAGGAGCCCTCAGCTTACTTGGGTGCCACCTGGACTTAACGAGGGGTACAAAGCGAGATGTTCTGGCTAGCAAAGGGGCACGGCTGTTAGCAGAGTCTTTTTGGGTCGAGGTCACGTTACAAAGGATTAGGCAGAATCGTAGTCAGGCAGGCTGGGTCGAGGCAGACGGATAGCAAGGATCGTCAAACAGGCAAAGGGTCAAAACCGGGTGATCAAACAAGGGGTTAAACAGAAGCGTTGTCGAAAGCAGGCAAAGGTCAGGATCCAGAAGTAAGAATAGTCAAGATAGCCAGGCAGGGGTCAAAACAGGTTCAGAAGATAACAGACAGATTAGCACAAGGCTCAGGAGCACCAGGAAATTCAATCACGGGCAATGACAAACTGTGGGAATGGCCCTTTAATACTTTTAAATTTGGCGCCATTGTGCCTTTAAATCCGGAAGTGCGCATGCGCGCGCGCGCACTAGGAGAGAGCTGGCACAAGAAGAGGAGCGGCGCGGCGGGCGTCCCCGCCGAGGGGACTGCTTTATGTGATTAACAGACTGTAATTACTCCATAAGATAAACTCTATATTCTGGTCAGGGAACCAATGGGATGGCTTTTACAACGGCCTTTTCATTTTCCCGGTCATTCCTCCATCCCCAGACAATACGTAATGGGAATGAAGTTGTGGCTCCTGGGGCACAAACAGTTTAGGGGTCCTAGAAAAGTAAATACATGTAGTACTTCATGCACCCACAAGCACCACACCTCTACAAAGAACATAAGGATGGCAGCCATCCTCCAAATTCTGCAGCTCTCCTGCCACTCTTGATCTGCACACACACAGTGAACTAATAACCGACAATAGACACACACATTTTTACACCAGCATTTTTTTTGAGGAAGTATCGATTTTCAAAGCACATACACACATGAAGATGTGGGGCACGATTTGCGTGTGGTTAATGATTCACAAGAATATGGTGTTTTAGCAGGACATATTTATTTAGTATCTGCAGCGCCGGATTTCTTTGTGGGCCGCCCCTAGGCCACGCGGTCCGACCAGGCAGCCGCGCGGTCCTAGCACCCGCCTACACATCCCCTTCCCAGCGCGCCGGCGTTAAAACGCCGGCGCAGCTGGTGTAATTGAATGGGGACGCACATGTCCCCATAATGCGGCTGGGCAGCATGGCGCCCCTATTTTTTGCCGCCCTAGGCCTGGGCCTAAGTGGCCTTGCCGCAAATCCGGGCCTGAGTATCTGCATGATCCTTGTGATACACCCACAAAAAAGAAAAAAATGAACAAAAAAGCTAAATCTACAGTTTGCTAATTTAAAGCAGAGTGAATTAACTTCTTTGGGGTTTTACCCAAAATAAAATATCACAACTGTTTTGATTTTACAGGAGCTTAAAAGACAGCTATCCTCTGGGCAGTAGTTTGTAGGGTTGCTACCATAATACAATAGTACCAGTGAGTTGTCAGGGGACCAGAAAAATATGCTGTAAAATCCAGGAAAATGTAAAATCAGGGAAATGTACTATGCATAATATATGCTGTAGGTGGGACAACAAAACAACAATGTAAAATGCGTGAAAACTTAAAATCAGGGGATGTAAAATTGAGGTTTCACTGTATTTAATTGAGACAGTTGGTATAGATATGACTTTGTTTTACCTCTTTTAAAGTGGCATAACTAAAGAGGTGTGGGCCATGTGACTGTATGGGGTAGATCAGTGTGCTGGGATCTGAAACTACTCCACTTTTATTTAACTTGTTTATTAATGACTTAGGGTCTTAGGTCTTGTACATAATGTATTAGAGTTTGCAGATGACACTATTCAGCCCAATAAATTCCATCCACGATGTGGCATCCTTGCAACAGGATCATGACAAACTGAGCAGCTAAGTGGCAAATGAGATTCAATGTCATCCTGGGACTAGTCCGATTGCCATTTTGGAGTCAGGAAGGAATTTTTTCCCTCTCTGAGGCAAATTGGAGAGGCTTCAGATGGGTTTTTTTTGCCTTCCTCTGGATCAACTGGCAGTTTGGCAGGTTAAAAAAGTTAAAAGGTTAAACATGATGGACATGTGTCTTTTTTCAACTTAACTTACTATTTTACTATGTTACTGATGGGTAAAACTCTTAAGTACCATGTTCTGACTACTGTTGTATTTTATTTAAACACTGTACTTGACAACCAGTGTTACTGTTAATTTTAATTCTTGAAATGAACCAAACCATTTTCATTCCAGATTAAAAAGAAATTATTGTAGAAAAATATTTAGGGAAATATGATATGTGTTCTACCTATGGGAACCAAACTATAATTATATCCTTATAAATGGCACGTTTCTACATCAGTATGTTCCGTTTATAATCTAGTGATAGCACTTGCCTCCACTGCTGCTCTCTCCCTACAGCTCTCCCACCACTCTTGTCTTGACAGATGTGACTGCCAGGCTTAGCTCTTACTTATTCCAGATGCGCCCATCTACTGCCTTGACTCTCTCTCAGGTATCCTCTTTTATCCCTCTCAGCTCTCACCATACCGGCTCCTATGGGGCAGATTTACTAAAGGGTGAAGTGACTAACGCTGACGACAATTCAACAGCGTTACCACTTTCAGGCACTTCCACGGGTGCAGGCGGTTACTCCGCAAATTCGCTAAGATGTGGATTTTACTGAACATTACCTTTTTAATGGAAAAAGTTTCTAAGTCCCAAAAAACACTGGCATCTTTTCCTTTTTTCAGAGTGATAGCCTACAAAAGTCCTTAAAATTTTCTTTGGGTAACCGGGTTCCCCCATACATTTTGGAACATATGGAACATAAACTATACAGTGTGTTCATGTGTAGGGCATTATAACAACTCTATTTTATTTATTAAGGTTCCCTGGGCTTGTGTAATGTAATGTATTTGCTGCAACATGTGCGTCCATTCAACTTTATTATTTACCGTCGTATGCAAATTAGCCTGAAGGAAGACCTTCAATGAAGTTTCGCTAGGCATAATTGAACTCTAGCGCATCTTTGCTTTGATTGCCGAAGTAACGCTAGTGAAAATTAGCCAGCATTCAGTGCCCTGGACGCAACTTCGCATTTTAGTAAATTAGCGTTGTCTGAGAAAATTTTCGCCTGGCGAACTGTTGTGATGGCTGCTAAGCTGTCGCTAGCGAATATTTGCCACTTAGTAAATTTACCCCTATGTCTCTGCTCTGTCTCGCTCCCCCCTCACATGATGCCTCTCAGGTTTCCCTTTCTCCTTGCATGATCCCTCTTTTTCCCCCACACACAGCCACAAGTCCCACTTAAAGGACCAATAACACCAAATAAAGGTGTTTTAAAGTAATTCAATTAAAATGTATTGTTGCAATGTACGAGTAAAAAGGTTCTGTTTGCTTCAGAAAGACTACTATAGTTTACAGAAACAAGTTGCTGTGTAGCTTTGGGGTAGCCATTCAAAGCTGAAAAGGAGAAAAGGATTAGGTTTACATAGCAAATAAAATATAACACAGTATATAGAATAAAAAATTGGATTCTACTTTCTTTTTTTAAATCTACTATGTAACCTGTACCGTTTCACCTTTTTTACAGACTAAATTGCTGCTCCCTTGGCTACACTGCAGCTTGTTTAGTATATACTATAATATAGTTTCTGAAATACTGTGTAGGACAACAATATATTATAATTAAATTACTTTAAAACACTAATTTTTTGGTGTTACTATTCCTTTAACTTCCCACCCTCCCTCTCAAGTTTCGCTGTCCCTCCCTCTGTCATTTCGGTCTCCCTCCTTCCCTTGCTTTCTCCCATTGTCCAGAAAAAAAAACCAAGGTATTTACCCCTTAATGAAAGGAATACAGGGAAACTATATTTACTGAGATCAGCAAGCTGAACAACAGCAAACCAGATTAACGTGTGGCATTTTTTTAAACATAGAGCAAAGCACAAAAAACTCTAGATTATAATGCATAATATACCCCCTACTGTAATTTAAAAATTTAGTAGTAATGGGCAAATCTGGCCTATTTCGCCAAAACTTTGCGAAATGGCAACAAATTTGCCAAATGCATTGAAGTCTATGGGTGACAATTTTTTTTTTTTGATGTGTGACAATTTTTTTCATGCATTGGAGTCTATGAGCATCTTTTTTGGGTAAAACTTGGTCAAAATTTTCACTCATCACTATTAATAGTCATCTCAGAGTTGTGACCTGTATAGTACATTATCTACTGTATAACTGAAGAAGGAAATCTACTTACTGTTCTTCTCACATACTGAAATTTGGAGTACTGTTGATATCTTAAAATAACTTACTGTGCCATTGTGTGCCGGACATTGTGAGCATAAAGAAAAGGATCTTTCTTTTCATCTTCAGAAGGAACATATACTGGAAGGAACTAGAAAAAAAACAAAATTATAATCAATTGTAATTAAACCTTGTAACATAGTTGAAGACACACATGCATTAATTAAGCAACCAAATAACAATGAGGTACTGTAAGTGTCTGTTTCCTCCTCAGCCCACCCAAAATGTCTGCAATTTTGCATCCCTAACCTTTACTGAAAGTGGAGTTTGAGAGAATATGTCATTTTTCAAGTGAAAATATTATTTCATATTTAAAAAAGTATTTAAAAGGGATGTTTTTGAAGTTATTTACATAAGCTTTGTTTAGAGTTTAGTTGATAAAGTCAGCCAGATAAAAATTGGTCAAAATTGGTCAAAAAGGAGCCAAAGGAATTCGCCAAATGTTGTATAACATTCTCTGTATTTAATCTGTTAGTACGAGGAAGGTTTTATTCGATTTGATGTAAATCTAGTTTGTCTAGTACGAGATTCATAACTTCAGTCCAAAACTTGTGGACAGGACCAGGTCATATGCAGAAAGTTCACTCCTTCCATCCCATGCCAGTGGCATTTTGTTTTAGGATTACATTCCATGAATTTAGGCCATGTAGGTGTGAGATGGAGTTGATGTAACCATTTAAACTGCCTTGTATGGGAGGTGTACAAGTCTTTATAATGACATCCTAGGTGTTTTGCTTCCCCATATGTATAAATGATTTGGTTGATAGTTTTATAAAAAGCTTTTGGTAATATGGACAGGGTAATTGTGAAATAGACCATCTTACACGTATTAATTTTGCCCAAAGTAAAAAAACAGATTAAGTTCTCAGCCTTTCAATTTTTGGACAGTAAGTTTGACATCTGTGATAAGCAAATTATTTGAAGACTCCTTAAGGGATCACATTCAAAATGTTGTCCTAGTGAATGGTATTTTGAACAGAAATCAGCATAGCTTTATGAAGGATAGGTCATGTCAGACAAATTTGCTTTTTATGATGAGTTAAGAAGAATGCTGGACAGCGGGGAAGCAGTAGATGTGATATATTTGGATTTTGCCAAAGCATTTGATACTGTGCCCCACAAATTACTGCTTTCTAAATTAAGGTCTGTTGGGCTTAATGAAGTTGTTTGCATATTAATAGGAAACTGGCTACAGGATCAAGTACAGAGGGTGGTTGTAAACAGTGCATTCTCAGTGGTTGTTAATGGTACATTATCTACTTGGAGTAAGAATCTTAGTGGGGTCCCTCAGGGCTCGGTATTTGGTCCACTTTTATTTAACTTGTTCATAAATGACTAAGGAGAGGGTATTATAACTAATGTATCAGTGTATGCAGACAACCCAAAACTATGCAGCCCAATTAATTACATCCAGGATTCGACACTTGCAACAGGATCTTGACAAACTGGCAATCTGGGCAGCTAAGTGGCAGATGAGATTCAATGTTAATAAATGTAAAGTCATGCACCTGGTATGTAAAAATATCCAAGCCACGTATACCCTTAATGGGACTGAACTAAGCAAATCCATAATCGGAAATTACGTAATTACCTTGGAGTCCTTGTAAACTAATAAACTTGGCTGTAGCAAGCAATTCCAGTCAGCAGCATCAAGGGCAAATAAGGTCTTGAGCTGTAGTAAAAGGACCATAGATTTGTGCAGGGGTGCTTCGCCAATGAGGCAAGTTGAGGCTGTCGCAGCAAAAATGCTGCTCCTGGTACTTTAAGAGCGAATTTCCAGGGGAGGGGGGGGCAGCAGCAACTGCTGCTGCCTCAGGCGGCGGAGGGGCCAGGATCGCCCCTGGATTTGTGGGAGGAGGGGGTTATTCTTCCACTGTACAGAGCACTGGTAAGGCCCCATCTAGAATATGCAGTACAGTTTTGGTCTCCAAAGGACATTATTGAATTAGAAAGGCTGTAGAGAAGGACAACTAAGCTGGTAAAAGGTATGTAAAATCTTAGCTATGAGGAAAGACAGGCTAAGATGTGGTTGTTCATGCTGAGAAGAGGTGCTTAAGGGTGATATGATAACTAAGTATAAATATATAAGGGTATTATATAAAATCTATCTAATGCTTTATTTACCAGTAGGTCTTTCCAACTGACATGAGGTCACCCATTCCAATTAGAAGAAAAGAGGTTCTGGTTAAATAATCTGAAGGTTTTTTTTTTTTTTTTACAGTGAGAGCTGTGAAGATGTGGAATTCTCTCACTGAAGCAGTTGTACTATGTTGATACATTAGATAGCTTCAAGAAGGGGTTAGGACAGAATACAGGGTTATGGAAGATAGAACATAGTACAAGTTGATCCAGGGACTAGTCCGGTTGCCATCTTGGAGTCAGGAAGGAATTTCCCCCCCCCTCTGAAGCATATTGGAGTAGCTTCAACTGTTTTTTCTTTTTTTGCCATCCTCTGGATCAACTAGCAATTACCGTATATACTCGAGTATAAGCAGAGTTTTTCAGCATCCAAAATGTGCTGAAAAAGTCTACCTCGGCTTATACTCGGGTCAGCGGGCAGTTGCCGATATTGCAGTCACTTTTAATCATTCCTATACCAACAGTTCACTTGGGGAGAGACTGCAATATCCCACAATGCCCTCTGTTGGTTTTATGAAAGAATAACAGTGCGCCCTCTGTTGGTTATATCAAAGAATAACAGTGACTGCAATATCACACAGCGCCATCTGTTGGTTGTATCAAAGAATAACAGTGACTGCAATATCACACAGCGCCATCTGTTGGTTGTATCAAAGAATAACAGTGACTGCAATATCACACAGCGCCATCTGTTGGTTGTATCAAAGAATAACAGTAACTGCAATATCACACAGCGCCATCTGTTGGTTGTATCAAAGAATAACGGTGACTGCAATATCACACAGCGCCATCTGTTGGTTGTATCAAAGAATAACAGTGACTGCAATATCACACAGCGCCATCTGTTGGTTGTATCAAAGAATAACAGTGACTGCAATATCACACAGCGCCATCTGTTGGTTGTATCAAAGAATAACAGTGACTGCAATATCACACAGCGCCATCTGTTGGTTGAATAAAGGATTAACAGTGATGGCAATATCACACAGCGCCATCTGTTGGTTATACGAAAGATCAGTGATGGTTTTATGACACACAGCACTCTCTGCACAATTCTCTGTCACCATCAACTTTGCAAAGAAGTCCGGTCGATCGCTGGGGGAGTCTCTTTGGCGGAAGGTGCGCTGCTGGGAGACAGGGCTGTAGTTGTGTCTAGGCTTATACTAGAGTCAATAAGTTTTCCCAGTTTTCGTAGGTAAAATTAGGTACCTCAGCTTATACTCGGATCGGCTTATACTCGAGTATATACGGTAGACAGGTTACTTATAGACTAAAAGGTTGAACTTGATGAACATGTGACTTTTTTCAAACTAACTTATTAAGTTACTATGTTACAACAGAGGACATTATAGACCACTAGCGGGAGATCTATGGATCATTGAACCAGATGCCACCCCTTTAGACTAGAAGGAAAAAACTTTTATTTGCAGCAATGGAGGTGGTTCTTCACAATGAGGACAGTGTGATTGTGGAATGCACTGCCAGATGATTGTTGTAAGGGCTGATTCTGTTTAACACCTTTAAGACGGGCTTAGATGATTTCTTGGTATAATATCCAAGGTTATAGTGACACTAAAATTAATATATATATTGGTATATATAGTTTCAATGCATGGGTGTGTGTAGGTAAATATGTGCGCTGGGTTTCTTTTGGAGAGGTTGAAACTGAAATTTCCAATCCAACTACACAACTAAGCTGGTAAAAGATATGGAAAATCTCAGCTATGAAGAAAGACTGGCCGAGTTGGGGTTGTTCACCCTGGAGGTGCTTCAGGGGATGTTGATATTGATATTATAACTATGTATGAATACTATGTATGAATATATAAGGGGATCATATAATAATCTCTCTGATGCTTTATTTAACAGTAGGCATTTCCAGCTGACATGAGGGCACCCATTCTAATTAGAAGAAAGGAGGTTTCAGCTAAATATTCAAAAGTGTTTTTTTTTGTTTTTTTTTTACAGAGAGATCCGTGAAAATGTGGAATTCTCTCCCTAAATAAGTTGTAATGACTAATACATTAGATAGCTTTAAGAAGGGATTAGATGGGTTTTTAGCAAATGAGGGAATACAGGATTATGGAAGATAGTTCATAATACAAGATGATCCAGGGATTGCCATCTTGCAGTCAGGAAGGTATTCCCCCTCCCCCTGAAGAGGCTTACAGTTGTGATCATAAGTTTACATACCCTGGCAGAATTTATGATTTCTTAACCATTTTTCAGAGAATATGAATGATAACACAAAACCTCTCTCTCTCTCTCATGGTTAGTGGTTGGCTGAAGCCATTTATTGTCAAACAACAGTGTTTACTTTTTAAATCATAATCACTAAACAAACTACCCAAATAACCAATCAAAACTTACACACCCCAGTTCTTAATGCCGTGTATTGCCCCCTTTAACATCAATGACAGCTTGAAGTCTTTTGTGGTAGTTGTGGATGAGGCTCTTTATCTTTTCATATGGTAAAGCTGCCCATTCTTCCTGGCAAAAAGCCTCCAGTTCCCTAAATTCTTTGGCTGTCTTGCATGAACTGCACGTTTGAGGTCTCCCCAGAGTGGCTCAATGATATCGAGGTCAGGACTGAGAAGGCCACTCCAGAACCTTCTCTTTATTTTGTTGTAGCCAATGACAGGTCGACTTGGCCTTGTGTTTTGGATCATTGTCATGTTGGAATGTCCAAGTACATCCTATGCGCAGCTTCCGGGCTGATGAGTGCAAATTTTCCTCCAGTATTTTTTGTTAACTTACTGCATTAATTTTGCCATCAATTCTGAATAAAATTCCTGTGCCTTTGTAGCTCACGCATCCCCAAAACATCAGCAATCCACCACCATGTTTCACAGTAGGAATGGTGTTGTAACGGGCCCGAAGGCACAGTAATAGTGTAGACCAAAGAGGAGACCAGACCAGGTTCGAGGTACAAAAGGGTTTATCCAAAGAATCGTCAAAATACAGGCAAAAGGTCAGACCAGGCAGAAGACAAGCAAAATCGAAGAACAGGCAGGAATCGGTACACAGGAATCAAATAGATAATAACACCCAGGAACTCAGTAGCAGGAACCTATAGTTGGGCAAGGACTGGAAGGGGAAGTAGGTTTAAATAGTCTCTGGGTTGGCGCCAAATTTTGACGCGCTTGCGTCAGACGCAGACGCCAGCGTCCTCACGCTGACGTCTTGACGCCGGCGCTCGATTCTGACGCCGGCGTCCGTTCCGTCGCCGACGACCAATCCGGGAGTGGGAAGAAGGTGAGGTCATAGAGCTGTGCCCAGCAGGAGCCATGTGGTGAGGCAGGTGGTCGCCATCTTGGACGCCATCTTGACGACTTGAGGTAGATTCCATTACAGTACCCCCCTCCTTAGGGGGGGCCTCAGGACCACCGAGTCTAGGGGAGAGAGGGAATAGTTTATGGAATCTACGAACCAAGATGGGCGCATGGACATCTGAGCTCCTGACCCAGGAGCACTCCTCGGGACCGAACCCCTTCCACTCGATGAGATATTGAAGAGTGCCCCTGGAAAAACGAGAGTCCAAGATCCTCTTCACCTCGAATTCCTGGTGATCGTCGACCAGGACTGGAGCTGGGGAAGAAGAAGAAGAAGAAAATGACAAAGCAGGCTTAAGGAGAGAGACATGGAAGGCATTCGGGATCCGCATCTCTGGAGGGAGTTGAAGACGAACCGCCACCGGATTGATGATTTCAATGACAGGAAAAGGACCGATGAATCTGGGACCAAGCTTTGGGGTAGGAATCTTCAGGTGGATATTACGGGTGGAAAGCCAAACTTTGTCACCAGGAGCATAGGGTGGAGCGGAAACCCTCTTCTTGTCGGCAAACCTCTTCTGAACCAGGGAGCTCTTCTGCAGATTAGAGGCAACAGCAGCCCAAATAGCCATCATGTGGGCAGCCTGATCGTTGGCAGCAGGAACATTAGTGAGGAGAAGATCCTGAGGGAACGCCAAAGGATTCTGACCGTAGACACAGAAGAAAGGGGACTGATGCGAGGAAGAATGCAAAGCATTGTTATGGGCGAACTCAGCCCAGGGAAGGAGATCCGACCAGTCATCTTGGCACAGGGAAATATGGCAGCGAAGAAACTGTTCCAAAGCCTGGTTTACTCTCTCAGCAGCTCCATTGGACTGTGGGTGATAGGCAGAAGAAAATTGCAAAGAAATGTTGAGAGCTTTGCACAAGGATCTCCAGAATCTAGACATGAATTGTGAGCCACGGTCAGAGACGATCTCGGCAGGAAACCCATGGAGACGAAAAATATGTTGGATGAAAAGCTTGGAAAGTTCAGGAGCAGAGGGAAGTTTGTGGAGGGGAATGAAATGAGCCATTTTGCTGAACCTGTCAACGACAACCCAGATGACAGTGTGACCGGAGGAGACAGGCAGATCCACAATAAAATCCATGGCAAGATGAGTCCAAGGACGAGATGTAATGGGTAATGGAAGAAGGAGTCCTTTGGGAGGAGAATGTCCAGATTTGGAAATGGCACAGATGGTACAAGAAGAAACAAAATCTTTAACATCCTTTCTCATGGAAGGCCACCACACCAGGCGAGAAAGGAGTTCGGTAGTCTTCTCCACTCCGGGATGACCGGCCTGTTTGGAACTGTGAGTCTGGGATAGGATAGACTGGCGACAATCAGGAGGGACAAAGGCAACCCCTAGAGGAATATTGTCAGGAGCAGAAGCTTGAGCGGAAAGAATTTGCGAAGCCAAGGAGGGAAATAGGGCAGCGACGATCTTGGAGGAAGGCACAATGGGTTCAGGATCTTCGGAGCAGGGAACTTCAGGAAGAAAACTTCTTGACAAAGCATCAGCCTTTCTATTTCTAGAGCCAGGACGAAAGGTGATGACGAAGTTAAAACGGGAGAAGAACAGTGACCATCTGGCTTGTCGAGGATTCAAACGTTTGAGGGACTGGATAAATTCAAGGTTCTTATGGTCTGTAAAGATGGTCACGGGAATGGAGGATCCCTCCAGTAAATGTCTCCACTCCTCCAGGGCGAGTTTCACTGCAAATAACTCACGATTCCCCACATCGTAGTTCTGCTCGGAGGAGGAAAATTTCTTAGAAAAGAATGCACAGGGATGTAGCTTCCCATCCAAGGATGATCTCTATGACAAGACAGCTCCAACTCCCACATCTGAGGCGTCGACTTCGAGGAAGAAGGGAAGAAGAAGTTCGGGGTGTCTGAGAATAGGTGCAGAAGAAAAGGCAGTTTTCAAGGCTTCAAAGGCTTCCAAGGCTAGAGGAGGCCAGTGCTGTGGTTTACCCCCTTTGCGGATAAGGGCCAGGATAGGGGAGATCTTGGAAGAGAAACCCTTAATAAATTGTCTGTAATAGTTGGCAAAGCCAATAAATCTTTGGATAGCCTTGACACTTGTGGGGAGGGGCCAATCAAGAATTGCAGAAACCTTGGCTGGATCCATCTCGAAACCCTGCTGGGAGATGATGTACCCAAGAAAAGGGATAGAGGACACTTCAAACGAACACTTTTCCAATTTAGCGAAGAGATTATTCTTTCTAAGACGAAGAAGAACTTCCTTCACTTGGGAGCGATGCTCGTGGAGATTTTTGGAAAAGACAAGAATGTCATCCAGATAGACAACAACACTTTGCCCCAACAGGTCTCTGAATATATCATTCACGAACTCTTGGAAGACCGCGGGGGCATTACATAGTCCAAATGGCATGACTAGATATTCATAATGCCCATCTCGGGTATTGAAGGCGGTCTTCCATTCGTCCCCTTCACGAATTCTAATGAGGTTATAGGCACCCCGAAGATCCAGCTTGGTGAAGATCTTGGCCCCTCTTAACTGATCGAAGAGTTCGGAGATTAGGGGGAGAGGGTAACGGTTTTTAATGGTGATTTTGTTTAACCCCCTATAGTCGATGCATGGTCGCAGACCCCCGTCCTTCTTTTCGACAAAGAAAAATCCAGCACCAGCAGGGGAGGAAGAAGGGCGGATGAAGCCTCTTTGGAGATTCTCCCGAATGTAGGTCTTCATGGCAGCCGTCTCAGAGGGGGAAAGAGGATAGGTGCGACCCCGGGGAGGCATGGAACCAGGAAGAAGTTCGACCGGACAGTCATAGGGTCGATGAGGAGGAAGGGTCTCTGCTGAGCCCTTGTTGAAGACATCAGCAAAATCTTGATAGGTGGAAGGAAGGAACAACTTGGAAGAAACAGAAGAAACTTTGATAAGGGGTACAGCAGGCAAACAGTTCCGTTGGCAGTAGGGGCTCCAGCGGGAGACTTGAGTGGAGGACCAGTCAATGACTGGATTATGGGTGCACAACCAGGGGAGCCCCAAAATGAGTGGAGTTGAAGGGCAGTCAATGAGTAGAAAGGCCAATCTCTCCAGATGCATGGTGCCCACTCTAAAGGAAAGTTCAGCGGTGGTTTGGGAAATAATGGCCGAAGACAGAGGGCGGTCATCAATAGCTAAGACTCGCAGAGGAGAGGCCAAGGGTTGTAGGGGAACCGCATAACGAGCAGCAAAAATTCTGTCCATGAAATTTCCGGCAGCACCAGAGTCCAGGAAAGCTTGCACTGGGATCTTCTGGGAACCGAATTGGATCTGTGCCGGAAGAAGGAAACGTTGAGTAGAGGGTTGGGGAGAATGACAAACACCACCCAGATAGGTCTCCCCAAACCTACCTAGGTGCTGGCGTTTCCCGGCTTCACAGGACACTCATGGGCGAAGTGCGATTTGCCCCCACAATACAGGCATAGGCCGGCAGCCCTTCTCCGTAGCTTCTCCTGTTCGGAAAGACGAGCCCGTCCAATCTGCATGGGTTCCTCAGTAGATGGAACAGAGGGAGCAGAAGCCGCAGGAGTAGGAGAGGGGAAAGCAGAAGCCGGATTGAAGAGTAGGGGTCTGTGGAAGCGAGGAGCAAGGGTGGGTTGGAACTGGGGAAACTTCTTCGAACGCTCTCTGTCGAGCTCGAGTTGAAATTCCCTCTGTCGGGTGTCAACTTTTATAGCCAGCGCCACCAGATCCTCCCACCGAGAAGGAATTTCCCGGGAGACCAAGTCGTTTTTGATCCGCATGGCTAGGCCGTTGTAGAAGGCTGCATGGTACCCATCATTGTTCCAGGTGGTCTCCGCCACTAGGGTGCGGAACTCAATAGCGTACTCTGGAACAGAGCGAGTGCCTTGCTGAATCTGGAACAGGCGAGCAGAGGATGCCGTAGCTCGGCCAGGGGCATCAAAGACAACCCGAAGTTCACGGATGAAGGCACTGGCATTGTCAATCAAAGGGTCCCTCTTCTCCCACAGAGGTGATGCCCACTCCAAAGCCTTCCCCTGCAGGCGAGTAATCATGTACCCCACTTTAGCTTGTTCGGATGCGAACTGACCTGGCAGCAGGGCAAACTGGATCTCGCACTGGTTGATGAAACCTCTGCACGCATCAGGATCACCGCTGTAGAGGGGAGGCGCAGGAATGCGAGGTTCCGAAGGCTGAAGTGGGCTTGCAGGAACGGCCACAGGGACCGGGGCCACAGGTGACAATGCCGACAACTTGTCTAGGATAGCTTCCAGAGCCTGACCGAAGTGTGACTGCTGGGCTTCGTATGACTGCATGCGGGAAGCCAAACCGCGGATAGCGCCACCGACATCAGGTGGAGCTGGAGTCTCCTCCGAAGGGTCCATGGCCCAACTATACTGTAACGGGCCCGAAGGCACAGTAATAGTGTAGACCAAAGAGGAGACCAGACCAGGTTCGAGGTACAAAAGGGTTTATCCAAAGAATCGTCAAAATACAGGCAAAAGGTCAGACCAGGCAGAAGACAAGCAAAATCGAAGAACAGGCAGGAATCGGTACACAGGAATCAAATAGATAATAACACCCAGGAACTCAGTAGCAGGAACCTATAGTTGGGCAAGGACTGGAAGGGGAAGTAGGTTTAAATAGTCTCTGGGTTGGCGCCAAATTTTGACGCGCTTGCGTCAGACGCAGACGCCAGCGTCCTCACGCTGACGTCTTGACGCCGGCGCCCGATTCTGACGCCGGCGTCCGTTCCGTCGCCGACGACCAATCCGGGAGTGGGAAGAAGGTGAGGTCATAGAGCTGTGCCCAGCAGGAGCCATGTGGTGAGGCAGGTGGTCGCCATCTTGGACGCCATCTTGACGACTTGAGGTAGATTCCATTACAGGTGTACCTTTCATCATAGGCCTTGTTGACTCCTCTCCAATTGAAACGTTTATGGTTGTGGCTAAAAAGTTCAATTTTAGTTTCATCACTCCAAATGACTTTGTGCCAGAAGGTTTGAGGCTTGTCTCTGTGCTGTTTGGCATATTGTAAGCGGGATAATTTGTGGCATTTGCATAGTAATGGCTTTCTTCTGGTCACTCGACCATGCAGCCCATCTTTCTTCAAGTGCCTCCTTATTGTGCATCTTGAAACAGCCACACCATATTTTTTTCAGAGAGTCCTGTATTTCACCTGAAATTATTTGTGGGTTTTTCCTTGTATCCCGAACAATTTTTCTGGCAGTTCTGGCTGAAATTTTAGATGGTCTACCTGACCGTGGTTTGGTTTCAACTGAACCCCTAATTTTCCACTTCTTAGTTAGAGTTTCAACACTGCTGATTGGCATTCTAAATTCATTTGATATTTTCTTATATCGCTTTCCTGTTTTATAGAGTTCAACTATCTTTTCCCGCAGATCCTTTGACAATTCTTTTGCTTTCCCCATGACTTAGAATCCAAAAAACATCAGTGCAGCACTGGATGAAAGATGCAAGGTTCTGTCAGGAGTCATTAACCTTTTATACACACAAACTAATTACAAGCAAACAGATCACAGTTGAAGATGGTTACCTTTAATAGCCAAGTTGTGTGCATATTATCAGGTAAAATCACCAGGGTATGTAAACTTTTGATCAGGGTAATTTGGGTAGTTTGTGTAGTGATTAAAACACAGTAAACACAGTTGTTTAACAATAAATGGCTTCAGCAAACCACTAAAATGAGTGAAAGAAAAGTTTTTGTGTTATTCATATTTTCAGAAAAATGGTTAAGAAATCATAAATTCTGCCAGGGTATGTAAACTTATGACTATGAGCACAACTGTATATATAGGTTATATTTAGCCTGAAAGAACTATTTTACTATGTAATTTTGCCTTTCATTGGAAGATCCACACTATCTCTATAAACTTTTAGCAGTGGAATGGCCACAGTAAGATACAATATATTGCAGCTGCGTATTAGTTACACAGGGTCCCTTATAGTCCCTGGGCCCCAAAGCAGTTGTAGAGCCTGTTCCCTCTATAGTTTTACCCCTGCTTTTCAGTAAAATGATTGTTGAGTGTGTCATAGAAGCTGTGGTTGAAAAAAATACATCCAACAAGTTCAACCTTTGGTCCTTGCAAAACCTACCACCCTGCTTGTTGATCATTTTTATAGCATAAGCAGGGGGCATGGACAAAGATCCTCAGTAACAAACACTTGTACAATTTGCTATGCTATCACATTTTAGCAAATCACTGACTGAAAATCACTGAAATTATCCCTAGTACAGAGAATAAATGTCTCTCATGGCACATAAGTATTTGTGACATATACACATATAAAAAATATAAAAAAAAAGACTTATGTCTATTAAAGAATGAGAACAGTTATCTGGTTTGTGCACAAAATGTTATAATTATATTACAAACGCAATTCTGTATACTTTAACAAGCAATCTGTCTCAGAAATATATAACATTCATGTAACAGATGCACTTATAAGTAATGTTACTTACAGAATGAATTATATATAAAAAAAACTTGGACAGAATATATAATGGTGTAACTAACTAGTGTATGCCAAGCTAGATTGTAATGACAAAGATGTACAGGATTCATTCTATCAACAAAATGAAAACTCAGTTTCACAAAACCGATAAAATATAGATTCTGTGAAGCAATACTGTCAGTCACCTCACTGAACCAATAAGTGCGGTACTTTCAGTCACAGAGTGTGGAGTATTTTGATAATTAAACAGAAATTGGCATAGTGTTCTACAGACTCTCGGAGGAAGTGACACTTAGACAATTTTACTAGTACCCCAGATGTTTTTAATTTTAATAAAACCTTATCTAACAGAGCCAAGAGCTCTTCAACAGATGAACCTGTAATCAAAATGTCATCCAGAAAACAGACCACATGATCTGCATAATCTGATCCATTGCATGATGAAAAATGCTTGTGCTGTTGATACTCCAAATGGCAAGCACTGGTATTGAAACAAACTTTTGTGGTGTGTGTTGATGGTAAGATATGGCTTTGAATCTAGATCCAGCTCTAGCTGTTGATCGGTATTTGATAAATCAATTTTGCTAAAGTATTTACCTTCAGCAAGTGTAGCAAACAAGTCCTCATTATTTGGAAGTGGGTACGGTTCTGGTTCTACACAGCTATTGACAGTGACTTTGTAGTCACCACAAAGTCTAATAGTTTTGTCCTTTTTGGGAACCAATACGATTGGGGCAGCCTAGTTTCTGTATTTAACACATGATACAATACCATAACGTTCCATTCTTTCTAGTTATTTCTCCACAGGTTCTTTAGGGGAATATGGCAAGGGACGTGGCTTATGAAAAATTGAGTTTGCATCTGAATTTACTGTGATAGTTGCTTTTAGCCCCTTCATAGTGCCAAATCCTTCCTTAAAGAGAAAGTCATGCTTACGCAACACCTGTTCTAAATTTTTGTGAAAGGTAGCTGGAGTTTGTTTGAATATTTTAGCCCAATTTAGATGTATGCGCTTCATGCGTTTCTTCATGCGTTTCTACCCAAAAGGGTGGGCCTGTTATCTTTCACAAATACTAAGGCTGACCTTCATATGTGCTTCCAAGCACAGAAATCTTCTCTCCAGTATAAGAAGTGAGATGTAAATGTGAGTTCTGCAATGCAATTCTACTTAAGCATAAAACATAAATAAATGCATTTGCTGTATACACCCCATATTTCTCAAGCAACTGAATTGTCTTCGGTTATAGCAAAATATTTTTTAAAAATTTCACCTCAATTATAATTTCTTAAACAGTTGAAATATGTAGCCACTTACCTCTACAGTTACATTTGTCCAGATCTGACACAAAGTTAATAATAGAAGCTTTTCACTGAGAACACAATACAAAAAAATAACGTTTACAATTAGAATGTGTTACTTTTATAAGTAATCAACAATTTCACTTTAATTTAATGAACTGAGCTCTGAAAATAATTTTAATGCAATAGCAAAACCCATTGGTGTACAACTCTGTATCAGCACTTTAAACAGATGAACATAATTACATGTTCCTCCATTTGAGCATTGTCCACAGCTGTTACATAGCAAGATCACCCTTGACTGGTAGTATATCAGGGATGGCTGGAGGGCGACCTTCTGATATGTGCTTTTGGATACTTCGAAACCAAGAATAAAGGATTTTCAGGCGAGGTAATCTTGGTTTAACACAGCTAGACAAAATATATGCAATTTTGCTCTACGGGAGAGTTGCAATTACTCTAGTGGCTAGATTTCTCAAAATATGAGATTAGAGTTTACCAGAGAAAACTACACCCACTTTTTGTTTATTTCTATTGGATTTTTAGAAGTGTATTTATCAAATAAAAATCCCATTGGAATGAACAGAAAATGGGTAATACTTTGGTAAACCTGCTTTTATGTGTTATGCATTTTGTTTATAAGTATATACTGTATAATACACTTCGCTAATCTAAGGGCAAAATTATTTGCATACAGACACAAGTAAGAAAAACTGGCAGCTGAATGTATAGATTTGACAAGCTATAATTATAATGTTAGTTCTGAATATGTTTTTAGTAAAATTGAAACCATTTTCAGAAAAATGCAGCAAACTGAAGGCACCAGGCCCATATAATTATTATACACTATTCCTATATATACTGCTCACACACTTGGTAAAGTTTTTAATATATATCTAAAAGGAACCTCAATACCCTCATCCAATCTCACTTCTTACCTTTAAATAATCCCAAAAGAGGAGAAAAACCCTAACAAACAGATCAAACTATAGGACTATATAACTTTTGAACTATTTCCTAAAATATTAGCCAGTCAGCGGATGCTTATTCTCCCATAGCTCATTCAGAAAGTCCAAGTGACCTTAGTAAGTAAGGGCTGCAAGAAAAAAACTCTAACATAATCAAATGTTTTAATAAAAATGTTCAATAAGCCCACATAATAGGTCAGACCACCTGGACTGATACATATACAGTCTTTTGCATAATCACAAAATTCCGAGGCCCTTATTTGCAAGCTTTAAATATCCGGTAAAGAACACCCTCCACTTATTTAACATAACCAGGGCAGTCCAACAAGTCAATAGCAGCCACCAATGGAATAAGACAGGGGTGCCCCTTTAACCTCTACTTTATGCCCTGAGTAATGAGCACTTAGTTCCAACAAGAAAAAAACAGACTAAAATCAAGTGAGTTGAAGTGGGAGAAGCATGCTACAAGATTGGAGACTTTTCAATTGATGTCATATTAAGCCTTATGATACCCCACATTTCCAATCCAATGCTACAAAAGACCAAAGTCCATCAACTCAGTGCCCATACATAAATATACTCTCAGACATAAAAGACATACACACACTACATAAAACCTTGGAAAACTATAGAACTCTTTCAGGATATAAAGTTAATGTCACTAAAACAGAGGCTCTAATCATCCATATTCAACACAATAGTGGAAACACCACAGACCAAACTAACTATAAATATAAAAACAATTATATTTCATATTTAATGACTCACAATCCTAATTTTTCAGATTTATTCACTAAAGCTATACCCCTTGTTCAAGTGGTCAAAGCTATGCTTCACAAATAGTCCAATTATTTTATAAAATATACCATGCCTCAAGCAAGGACCTAAGTTGTCCCAAAAGCTTCCATTCTATAATCTACTTAGTTAGCGAATAAAAGTTTTTTTCTGGTTTTGATGTATGTATGATGTATGCGGTTCAACCCTCTGCTGTTACAATTCTTTGTTTCCAAGATGTCATGCACCATTTCCACTTCAGGCACATGTGGAGCTTTCTGCTGTCTGGCAGTATTTAAATCCAGTTTCCCACCATGCATCTTAAACACTGGATCATATCACTGTATCCCTATTAGAAATCACTGTAGTAGAATATTAAAACAACTGAGCAAGGCTGCAAACATCTCCAAATTGATCCCTGCACCTCTCCCATTGACTTAAACAGTAGATCGGCAGGTTTTAGGTGGCAAAATGGTCAAATTTGAATTCAGAGCATGATAAATCTCAAAAATTTAATTCAAATTTTTTAAAAAAACTCTAATCAAGTTTGGATAACTCCTTAATCAGATTTGACAGTTTTGACAATAAAAAAATTTGAATTCGAATTTTCAATTCGACCCTTGATAAATTTGCCCGTTAGTATGCAGTCATTAAAAATAATAATTGTCTGTTATAAATTAAGAACTAATTTTATTATGTATTTAAAAAATCTATATGCTTTATTGTATCCATCTTTGTAATTATTCTACTCAGTAATTTCTCTGCTTCTCAGTAAATAGCCCTCTAAAAAAATCTTACCTTTACTATGCAATATTGAGAAACATTCTAAAAAATAAATCTACTGGATAATGTTGCAAAATACATATATGAATATAAATCTGCAAGTTTTCCCTTTGTTAGTATTAATTTATTTTTCAGTATTCCTGTTTTCCTCCCATACTCCAAAAACATGCTGGCTTCTCATGAAATGTACCCTACTGTGTGTTGTATAAATGTTGTAGATGCCTAAATTGTGAGCTCCACTGCTCAGGGTTAATGATGAACAATGTCTGTAAACTGTGAGTAAATGTGCCAACTAGTGATGGGCGAAAGAGTAGATTCTATGGGCATCATTTTCACTGTGAATCTTGGTGAAAAATTTTACTTATCACTATAGTTATAAAGGCCAAATTGAATAATCTGCAAGCACCAGATTATCATACATAATTGTCATCATAATTTATTTATATGCAAGAGTTTACAATCGAATGTACAAAGTACAACAAAACAACAGGCTTCAATATTTTTCTTTTTGCATATATTTATTTGATTCTACTTACACTGTGTATCCCTGCCAAGTCCAGGTGACTGTATCCTACAAAACAAAATTGCATAATCATCTACTACACAATATCAACTGACAAAATTTTTTGTGGAACAGAGATCAAAAAATTCAACTGGCCCTGAACAGCAACAGTTGGCAACCCTAGGCATTCCTGCTGTTTTGCCATTGCCTTATGGTTCATATTCCTGCTCCTGTTTTCCCTCTTCCTGTCTAAGCTCTCAGAGAGCATGTGTGGAGCAGGGCTGTGGTACCTGCCATGTTGTAATAAAGGTACCAAAGTAACTGTACATGTCTGACTGATTCACCTGAACTAACATAGCAGTATCATTAACACTACATCAACACTACAGGTTCTTAATTGGAAGTTCTTACACATGGCTGAGAAATATAATGCTGCACTGATAATGATTCTAGGGAAGGAAAAGCATGCAAACATAAATATGATAATTTTAGGTGATATGGCTATTCCTATTGTAGTTACCTGCTTGTGTGGTCATTTTGGTTAAGGGCATTACTGTTGTTTTGCTATTGCATTATGATTCATATTCCTGTCTAAGCTAGGAGGAAGCATGAAGCAGGCCAGACCTATCTGCCATGTTGTAATAAATGAACCAGAAGTTACTGTGATTGTCTAGCTGCTTTACCAGAACTAACACAGCAGAATCATTTAACCCATCTCTAGCCAAGCAGTTTATCACACTTTTGTCAATCACGATCACCATGACATAGCCCCGTCCCTGATGTAACAACCAACCCCCCCCCCACAGCATCACAACCTCCATTGTGCCACGGCCTCACTCCTGTCCGGGCCAAAAGGTGGCAACCCTAGTGACATCATCCAGCCTGGTTACAGGCTGAAGAGCAATCTGATTGGCTGGAAGCCCCATTGCATCTCTGGGAGAGGAGGAGGACTCAACCCAAGGGAGTGCCTTGCTTTGGAGCCAAATTTGTAGGGTTACAGAGAGAGCTTATGAAGGAGCCCCTGCTGCAGCAGCCAGCCAGAGTCAGATCTGGGAAGAGTAAAAGTGCATCATGTAAAGTAACGGAGCTACAATAATAAGTGAGACTGCATTTTTGCTCAGGTGGGACAGCTTTAAGCTTCAGTCTAGAGGGAGAGGTTGCCCTGCATTCAGTTCAGCTGTTGGATGCCTGTTGCAACCCCTGTGTGTCTCCAGTATGAGGACAGGTGTTTCTCGTGAGCCTACCATGTGGGAGCTACAGTTGATATCCTAAGAGAGAGGTATATTGGGGCAGGTAGTGCTACCTGGGGAATAAGATCTCTAGGGGAAAGAGACATTTCATGTGACTTGAACTGTGTTGTCTACCTGGAGTGAAGTAGAGACTGTGCTAGGTGCTAGACAGACCTAATGTAAGAATATTATTGCACTGCACTCAATCCATTTTTCCTTATTCGTTATATAAAGTTCATCTTGGTTTATTGCAACTGTGTGTTTTATTTTCCTAGTGGAATCCCCCTGAGGTGTGTTCCTCATTGCCCACTAGGTGCAGGCACTGCACTATAAACGCAAGTTCCCAGTATCTCTTCAGCAGAGAAGGACCCTGGATTGCAAAAGGGTTTATTTGCTTTTTAAGAGAGTATGATCCAATTCTACAAGAAGTATGGTAAGAAAATGGTTACAAAACCTTTCTGTACGAAATAACATTTGTAATTATTCAATCTTTCACATTCCATTGTTTAATAGCGTGCAATCATGAGTTTGCCTCACTTTCCAGGAATTCTCATACATTGTTTATTCATTTGAATTCCAATCTTAACAATGCATTTCTATTTAATTAGATCACATTATACACACCAGAGTGTTTGGATATTTCAGAAGTATTGGTTGAACAGCAACCCCAGGGTGAAATGCACCTAAAGCAGAACAATACAAAGATACACATCAAAAACTTTAAAAAATTTTTAGGTCAGTTAAGTAAAATTATATATCTATCTATCTATCTCTATCTATCTATCTCTATCTCTATCTCTATCTATCTATCTCTATCTCTATCTCTATCTCTATCTCTATCTATATCTCTCTATATCTATCTATATCTATATCTATCTATATCTATCTATATCTATCTATATCTATATCTATCTATATCTATATCTATCTCTCTATCTATCTATATCTATATCTATCTCTCTATCTATCTATATCTATATCTATCTATATCTATCTATATCTATCTATATCTATCTATATCTATCTCTCTATCTCTCTATATCTATCTATATCTCTCTATATCTATCTCTCTATCTATCTATATCTATCTCTCTATCTATCTATATCTATCTCTCTATCTCTCTATCTCTCTATCTCTCTATCTCTCTATCTCTCTATCTATCTATCTATCTATCTATCTATCTATCTATCTATCTATCTATCTATCTAGTTAGTCCATTCGTGGAGCGCACACCATGTGATATATGGTTACCTGGGTGCCAGTCTAAATATGAACAATAAAGTAAATCCAGAGGTGACGGCACTTGCAGGAAAAATTGCAACAATACAATAGAGTGATACCATGAGGGATTACAATAAACCCTCATGGTTTCACTCAATTGTATTGTTGCAAGTGCCGTCACCTCTGGATTTACTATATGTGTGTGTGTGTGTGTGTGTGTGTGTGTGTGTGTGTGTGTGTGTGTGTGTGTGTGTGTGTGTGTGTTGTGTGTGTGTGTGTGTGTGTGTGTGTGTGTGTGTGTGTGTGTGTATATAAGCAAAGTATGGAGCGCACAACCAAAAGAATAGCGAGGTATGGGTGCCAGAGCAAAATTAAAAATAATTGTACAATAGCGCTGGTGTCGGCACTCCCAAAACATCAAAATCAAAGAAGCAAAAGTGATGGTTAGAGCAGGTTTATTCAATGTTTCGGTTCTATATTAGAAGGTTCTAATATAGAACCGAAACGTCGAATAAACCTGCTCTAACCATCACTTTTGCTTCTTTGATTTTGATGTTTTGGGAGTGCCGACACCAACGCTCATTGTACAATTATATATATATATATATATATATATATAGACAAATACAAGAGGTCCTCTGCACTCAACGCATTATCAAGATATTTAAGACAGCCTTAACCAACTAATAAATGGCTTACCCTTTAAACAAAACAGGGATTATGACTATGAAGATTTTCATTCATCCAGGTCATGGTATATCTAGTATAGGTAAATCTGAAAACAACTGAGTAATCAAAGAAGACGTTTCACTACTCATCCAAGCAGCTTCTTCAATAACTGACTGGTGTTGGAAATTCTCGGCATATAAACTCTTCCACTAATCCAATCCCAATGGCACATTGTAACTCTTCAAATAGGTGACATCTGAAGCAATTCACAGAGGTGTTGATTCTGTGTAGTAATGAAACGCGTAGGCTTTTATAGCTGCACACCCACTGTTAAAATGCTTTCACACTGTGTGATAAAATAAAGCCGACTTGATATTACCCAGCGTCTTCATACGGAACAGTCATCGCTACAAGCGAGCACCATATTGTGCAAAGTAAATGCTGTCAATGCTGCCCACTCTCAACAGAGGAGGCTAAAGCCACTGATGCAAAGAGAATAGCGGATTTCTGCAAGGATGTACATTGTACATCCTTGGCAGCTAAAGCCCCTGCCTGCCAGCACGTACGCCTTCTGTGTTTGGCAGGCAAAAGGTTAAAGTAAGGCATTTTTTTAGTAGCGTTAGGCACAAAATGTCTCAATGTCCTAAATATATTGATAATGTGTTGACCTCTTGTATTTGTCTATATGTATTTTGTGGTCAAAGCCTCATTGCACCCCCACTTAATGGTTTTAAAAAATTAGTGGCAAGCACAACTTTCCCTTGTTTGTTATAATGTGTGTGTGGTGTGCGTGGTTTATTTTAGCCATTATGGAGTAGCCACAAGCTATGTACGGCAGTGCATAATGAAGCATTGGCCATTGGTTCAGAGTGATGAGAGCCTACATAAAAAGCTACCCCATAGACCAAAATTTAGCTGCAAACAGGGGAGGAGTCTTAAAGAGAATTTAAGTCCAGCAGATCCCGTAGCGAAATATATTATACCCCAGAAACAGCATTTTCTATTAGAGCGCCCTGATGTATACAAATACAGCGGTTGTGACTGTGTGTCGCCCAAGGGGTAAATGGCCAATTGGTCTTGAGTTGCTTCCTAAATTAAATCAAATAAGTTATCACATATTGCTACCAATATATGACAGTATAGTAAAAGTTTTGTTAGATTGCCACATCATAAAAGAATGTTCAAGGCAAATGTAACTATATGAATTTAATTTAGGTTACTATGTGTCTGTCGCTCTTGGTTACAAAGTGTACAATTTGTATATGTTTGCAGGTTTTACATGAATGGATTTAATGAATGGACTTTTTTCACTTTTGAACAATCACTTTCTCCACTGAACAGTGGCACCTTGTGGTGAGAATGAAATAAAGCAAGTTACTTATTTAATGAAGTATTTACTTTAAAATGCTAATGATTTACATTCACACATGTATGACATCATGTTTGGCGCCTCCTTTTTTAGCTAAAGGGCAAGGGCTAATAGTATATAACAGTCACTTTTTGCACTTGTACTTTATCCTTGATAAAGGCCATAATGAGGGCTGAAACATTGGTATCACAATCTAAATACGTTCACAGAATTGGAGTGCGGGTCCTTTGAAGAATAATATATACAATTTTGCCCCAGCACCCGGAGTAAGCTGAAAGACAGGTTTTGAGTGCAAGCATTTGGAATATATATATATATATATATATATATATATATATATATATATATATATATATATATATATATATATATATATTGAAATTGGAGTTACTAAGAGAAACAGCCAAGAATGCAGTGCTTGCTGCTAATTGTGCTTTATTGCCACGACATGTTTCGGGCTCAAGGCCCTTTATCAAGTGTTAACACACCCGGGTGTATTCAGATGTAAGGGATGTGTAATGTGTGGCACATTAATCCTAGGTACTCATTTCAGTCACCCACACACGGGTAAGAAATATATGGTTAGACAGAGGATGAACTGTGAGACCACTATGGTGGTATACATCATTAAATGCCCCTGTGGATTGCTCTATTGTGGAAAAACGACAAGGCAGCTGAAGGAGAGAATTGGCATGCATCGGTCGAGTATTAGGGCTGCGTTAAATCCTGAGAGAATAAAGATTGAGGGGAAACAGGACATAGCCCAACAGCCAGTTGCCAAACATTGGGCTGATGCTAGACATGATGCCTCATCCTTCAGATGCATGCCAATCGAACAAATTAGAGCACATCCCAGGGGTGGTGACATTGAAAAAAAGCTATGACAGAGAGAGGCTTTTTGGATTTATGAGCTAAACTGTATGAGTCTGAATGGCATGAATGGGCAGGTCAATTTGAGCTGTTTTCTCACATAATTATACCTAGTGGGAATATTTATTCGTTAGGTTAACCTAAAGAAAGGGATCAGTAATATATGCTAGTAGCTAGAAAGATGACTCTAAGAATACCGATGTGGTTGTTACAGTAACAGATTGAGTCTTTTTAATTGATACTATTTTGTTTCTTATTTTTTCCTTTTTAGGATTTGTAGCAATTGGATGTTATGGACATTGTAACACAAACTTTTAAAGCACACTGGGGACACCTTGTGGATGTAATGTAGTTTTACAATTCATTTATGTGATTATGTGTTATTTAATGTTTGGTTTTATCACATTTTGTATCATCCTTGAAAAAGGTCCCAACAGGGACCGAAACGTTGGATAAAGATGCAATAAAAGATTATTTATTTTCACATCAAAAGGAGTGCTGGTCTATGAAACATTGGTGTATACAAGAATTACCGTGCATACAAGAATTACCTTGCACCCCTACCTTCATTAAGATTGATTTTGGAGTGCGGATACTCACCTAGAAGATATATATATATATATACACTATACAGTGGTGTGAAAAACTATTTGCCCCCTTCCTGATTTCTTATTCTTTTGCATGTTTGTCACACAAATGTTTCTGCTCATCAAAAACCATTAACTATTAGTCAAAGATAACATAATTGAACACAAAATGCAGTTTTTAAATGAAGGTTTACGTTATTAAGGGAGAAACAAAACTCCAAATCTACATGGGCCTGTGTGAAAAAGTGACTGCCCCCCTTGTTAAAAAATAACTTAACTGTGGTTTATCACACCAGAGTTCAATTTCAAAGGTTATAAAGCCATTTCTAAAGCTTTGGGACTCCAGCGAACCACAGTGAGAGCCATTATCCACAAATGGCAAAAACATGGAACAGTGGTGAACCTTCCCAGGAGTGGCCGGCCGACCAAAATGACCCCAAGAGCGCAGAGACTACTCATCCGAGAGGCCACAAAAGACCCCAGGGCAACATCTAAAGAACTGCAGGCCTCACTTGCCTCAATTAAGGTCAGTGTTCACGACTCCACCATAAGAAAGAGACTGGGCAAAAACGGCCTGCATGGCAGATTTCCAAGGCGCAAACCACTTTTAAGCAAAAAGAACATTAAGGCTCGTCTCAATTTTGCTAAAAAACATCTCAATGATTGCCAAGACTTTTGGGAAAATACCTTGTGGACCGACGAGACAAAAGTTGAACTTTTTGGAAGGTGCGCGTCCCGTTACATCTGGCGTAAAAGTAACACAGCATTTCAGAAAAAGAACATCATACCAACAGTAAAATATGGTGGTGGTAGTGTGATGGTCTGGGGTTGTTTTGCTGCTTCAGGACCTGGAAGACTTGCTGTGATAGATGGAACCATGAATTCTACTGTCTACAAAAAATCCTGAAGGAGAATGTCCGGCCATCTGTTCGTCAACTTAAGCTGAAGCGATCTTGGGTGCTGCAGCAGGACAATGACCCAAAACACACCAGCAAATCCACCTCTGAATGGCTGAAGAAAAACAAAATGAAGACTTTGGAGTGGCCTAGTCAAAGTCCTGACCTGAATCCTATTGAGATGTTGTGGCATGACCTTAAAAAGGCGCTTCATGCTAGAAAACCCTCAAATAAAGCTGAATTACAACAATTCTGCAAAGATGAGTGGGCCAAAATTCCTCCAGAGCGCTGTAAAAGACTCGTTGCAAGTTATCGCAAACGCTTAATTGCAGTTATTGCTGCTAAGGGTGGCCCAACCAGTTATTAGGTTCAGGGGGCAATTACTTTTTCACACAGGTTTGGATTTCTTTTCTCCCTAAATAATAAAAACCCTAATTTAAAAACTGCATTTTGTGTTTACTTGTGTTATCTTTGACTAATAGTTAAATGTGTTTGATGATCAGAAACATTTTGTGTGACAAACATGCAAAAGAATAAGAAATCAGGAAGGGGGCAAATAGTTTTTCACACCACTGTAATTGCAATGACAACATACTTATTTATATGTTTGCAATTATACAAGTTTATACAAATAACACAAATGGAAATTATTTCTGCATAGGAAGCATAATTTTCAGGATGAAAATACCTGAATATCACAATATATATAAATGTAAGAGCAAATAATTTACAGGTTTACCTGGTTTAAAGGATATTAAACAGGTATGATTTGTACAGGTACCCTCTGGAAAAATTAAAACCTGCAAATAAAGCAAGGAATGTATTTAGAAATTGTAAACCATATCAGATGTATGAACTTGAAAAAAAATGTATATGTTTATCAAAAGAAAAAATTAATTGAAAGTATGCAATGTGTTTTTTTATATGATGTGGGAATGTACAATGTAATGCATATATTATTTTAAAAAATTGTATTAAGTGAAAGTCTTATTTAAAATACAATGTTAACTTGTTAAACCCTTAGCGTGCCATCCAGTTTCGTCAGACACAAAGCAAGTTTTCAGCATTTTTTGCTCTCACATTTTAGTATAATTTCCAAATATGACTGATTGTGTGTAATGTTAGTTTTGCAAAAAGATATAATAAAGATATAATAAAACATGCTTTAGATACAAAAGTCAAAAATATGTAAGTTACAAAATATACCCACACAATAACAGCTATATAACTTATTATGGGTATGGGACCTATTATCCAGAAAAGGGACTTTTCCGTAATTTGGATCACCATACTTAATGTCTAATAAAAAAATCATTAAAAATCATTAAACACTAAATAACCCCAGTAGGATTGTTTTGCCTCCAAAAAGGATCAATGATATCTTAGTCTTCAGGTAGAAGTTACAGGTATGGGACCTATTATTCAGAATTTTTGAGACCTGGGGTTCTCTGGATAAGTCTATTGGAAAATCAGTAAAACATTAAATAAACCCTATAGGCTGGTTTTGCTTCCAATAAGGTTTTTCATATCTTAGTCTGGATCAAGTACAAGGTACTGCTTTATTAATACAAAGAAAAAAGCAATAATTTTAAAAATGTGGATTATTTGGATAAAATGGAGTCTGTAGGAGACGGCCTTTGCGTCATTTGGAGCTTTCTGGATAACGGGTATTGGGATAATTGATCCCATATCTGTACTGTTTTATTATTATAGAGAAAAAGCATATCTATCTCCAAAGAGTTTGGACTCCACCACAATGATCAACAGTCTGACCAATATGTCAAAAGTCAAACAGATTGTATACAAATGGAAGAAATTGAAGAACATCCCAGAAGTGGTCAACTAGTACCGATTCACTTACATTTGCCACATGCAGATATGTGTCAGGGAGCCGGGAGCTCCCTCCAGGGAGGTAGTCAGGATCTAGGAGGAAACCCTCTTGAGGGAGCAAGGTCACAGTATCCAAAGGGTTAAGCAAGAGTCCAGGCAGAGGGTCAAAACCAAAGCAGGAACAGGAATCAGGAGTGGGAACAGGAATCAAGGCTTGAAAACAGGAACCCAGGTTCAGGGTAGCAGAACCTATTCTTGGGCGCCATTGAGGCGTCCAGGGCGTCCTTAAAAAGTCAAATCTTGGCGCCAAAGTGACGTCACTGATGCTGGCGTTCTTGCGCCAGCGTCAATACGCTGGCGTCAATGCACTGACGTTCTTGCGCCGGCGATGCTACCCACATTTTGGGAGCGACGCCGGCGGAGGAGGACACGCCACTCGGAGCTCCTGGGACTGCTCCGGGCGGCGATCGTGACAGTACCCCCCCCACGAGGGGCCACTGGACCACCAAGAATTGGCTTCTGGGGAAACTTGGAGTGGAAATCCTTCACAAGACGAGGAGCATGAACATCAGTGTCCTTCCCAGGAGCATTCCTCAGGGCCAAAGCCCTTCCACTTGATGAGGTACTGAATAGAACCCCTGGAGATTCTGGAGTCAAGGATCTTTTCCACCTCATATTCTTGTTGACCATCCACAGAGATAGTAGGAGGGGGAGACTGGACAACAGAAAAGTGGTTGGAGGTAGCGGGTTTCACCAAGGAGACATGAAACACGTTGGGGATTCGCATCTCAGGGGGAAGCTGAAGTCTGACAGCCACAGGATTGATAACCTCTGAGATGGAGAACGGACCCACAAACTTCGGACCCAATTTAGGAGATGGCACCTTCAACCGAATGTTCCTGGAAGACAACCAGACTTTATCACCAACCTTGTAGGGAGGAGAGGATCTACGATCTGCAAACGTCTTGTGAACCAGAGCGCTCTTCTCCAAGTTCGACTTGGTTGCAGCCCAAATAGCAGACATGTGGGCTGTATGGTTATCTGCAGCCGGGACGTCAGACAACACAAAGTCCTGTGGGAAGGCTTGAGGATGCTGACCATACACCGACATGAATGGAGACCTTCCAGTGGAAGCGTGGCATGCATTGTTATGAGCGACGGGAGGAGATCATACCAGTCATCTTGACAATGGGAGATGTGGTTCCTCAAAAACTGTTCCAAAGCTTGGTTCACTCATTCAGCTGCTCCATTTGTCTGGGGATGATAAGCTGAGGAGAACTGGAGAGTAATACCCAGATCTTTGCACAGGGAATGCCAAAACTTAGCTGTAAACTGGGAACCTCTGTCGGAGACAACTTTCACAGGAAAACCATGCAAGTGGAAAATATACTGAATGAAGAGCTGAGACAACTCCAAAGCAGAGGGAAGTGAAGAGGGGAATGAAATGGGCCATCTTGCTAAATCGGTCAATCACAACCCAGATCACAGTGTTTCCACTAGAGGGAGGAAGCTCAACTATGAAGTCCATTGCTAAATGAGTCCATGGACGAGAGGGAATAGGCAATGGTTGCAATAACCCACTGGGGCGGGAATGACTAGGCTTGGATGTGGCACAAACGGTACAAGCAGCAACAAAGTCTTTGACATCTTTTCGGATAGTCGGCCACCAGACTAAACGTCGAAGGAGTTCAAGAGTCTTTTCAGGACCAGGATGTCCTGCTTGCTTGTAACAGTGGGTCTGTTGAAGAATAGGCAGACGTAGCTCGGAGGGAACAAACGCCATCCCAATGGGGGTATCAGGAGGGGCAGAAGATTGACCAGCCAGAATTTGATCAGCGAATTGAGGGTACAAAGAGGTGATGATCTTGACAGGAGGAATAATTGGCTCTAGTCTTTCAGGAGAACGATCCACTGGGGTGAAACTTCGAGACAGAGCATCAGCCTTCCGGTTCTTGGAGCCTGGGCGATAAGTCAAGACAAAGTTAAATCGAGAGAAGAAGAGAGCCCACCTTGCTTGTCTGGGATTCAGCCTCTTGAGAGATTGAATGAACTCGAGGTTCTTATGATCAGTGTATATTGAGACTGGAATCAATGAACCTTCAAGAAGATGATGCCAATCTTCTAGGGCAAGCTTGACAGCCAGGAGTTCTCGATTACCTACACCATAATTCTGTTCGGCAGGAGAGAACTTCTTAGAGAAATAAGCACGTGGATGCAATTTCCCATCAGCGGGATGTCTTTGGGTTAGGATGGCTCCAGCTCCAACTTCAGAAGCATCCGCCTCGATGAAGAAAGGTAACCGAAGCAAAAGTTAAGGCATCCTACAAGGATTGAAAGGCTTCAATAGCAGATGGGGGCCATGAGCTGGGTTTACCCCCTTTTCAGATGAGGGCCAGGATAGGAGCAATGCGAGAAGAGAACCCCTTAATGAATTGCCGGTAGTAATTGGCTCTGGATTGCCTTGGTGCTCAGCGGTAGGGGCCACTCTTGGATTGCAGACACTTTCACAGGATCCATCTTGAAACCCTCTGGGGAGATGATATAGCCCAGAAAAGGAATCTTGGACACTTCAAACACACATTTCTCAAGTTTGGCAAAGAGAAAGTTCTTCCTCAAATGAGAGAGTACTTCCTTCACCTGGGAGCGATGGCTTGCAAGGTCCTTGGAGAAAATCAGAATGTCATCAAGGTACACGACCACAAACTTTCCCAAGAGATCCCGGAAAATGTCGTTCACAAATTCTTGGAAGACAGCGGGGGCATTGCAGAGACCAAAGGGCATCATGAAGTACTTATTGTGCCTATCACGAGTGTTGAATGCAGTCTTCCATTCGTCACCTTCACGGATGTGGATAAGGTTGTACGCCCCACGGAGATCCAACTTAGTGAAGATTTTAGCCCCCTTCAGTTGGTCAAAAAGTTCTGCGATCAGAGGCAAGGGATACCGGTTCTTAACGGTGATTTTATTAAGACCCAGGTAGTCAATACAAAGACGTAGGCCTCCATCCTTCTTCTCCATGAAGAAGAATCCAGCCCCTGCAGGAGAAGTAGAAGGGCGAATAAACCCCCTGCTGGAGATTTTCTTGGATATATTCCTTCATGGCAGCGGTCTCTGCTGGAGAGAGAGGATAAGTGCGACCTCTAGGGGGCATGGTTCCAGGCAGCAGATCAACAGGACAATCGTATTGTCGATGTGGAGGAAGGAATTCTGCAGACTTCTTACAGAATACATCGGCAAATTCCTTGTAGAAGGAGGGTAGAGTCTTCAGATCAGACGTAGAGATATTCACCCTCTGGAGGGGTTCAGCAGGAAGACAGTGCTGCTGGCAAAATGGGCTCCAACGGGTAATCTGCCCTGCGGACCAATCAATGGTGGGATTATGCAGGCGCAGCCAAGGAAGACCCAAAACAACTGGAACGGATGGGCAGGAAATAATTAGAAACAATAATCTTTCTTTATGCAAAGTCCCAACCTGCACAGGCAATTCCCCAGTCGTCATGGAAATGAACTCAAACATCCAAAGAAAACTGTAGCACACCGATCAAACTTGTCTTGTGAAGAAAAGTGTTTTTATTGGCTCACGGCAGACATAAAGTTTGGCAACGTTTCGGGCCACGCAGGGCCCTTTATCAAGCCTTATTTGGACCTTGAGCAGGAGGTCCTGTGGACTGTTTAGCACCCGGCACCCGAGAGGGTAATTACGTTCAGGTGAGCACTCTAATTCTGTGTGGAATGGAAATGAACTCAGACTCCAGGGGTCTGTCATCAATGGCAGTGACACGAAGGGGAGTAGACAATGAGAATAAGGGAACTTCCATATATTTGGCAAAGAGAGCATCCATGAAGTTCCCAGCAGCTCCAGAATCAATGAAGGCTGAG
This sequence comes from Xenopus laevis, assembly GCF_017654675.1. NCBI lineage: Eukaryota > Metazoa > Chordata > Amphibia > Anura > Pipidae > Xenopus > Xenopus laevis. The sequence continues at coordinate 26,324,622 of NC_054378.1, read as the reverse complement.
CCGTCAATGGCATTAGTGGCCAGACGAATCTGTAAAGGAAGGAGAAACCTGTGAGTGTTCTCTTGAGAACTCAGAGTAGTGCCCCCTACATGAGTTACCCTAGATATACCTCGGGGAACAGAACTCGTGTGCTTCACAGGACAAGAGTTCGCAAAATGAGATTGTCCGCCACAATACAGACATACGCCAGCCACCCGTCTATGGAGCCTTTCTTGCTCGGAGAGACAAGCTCTTCCAACTGGCATAGGTTCCTCCAGAGGAGAAGTAGAAGCTTGAGTAGCTGGGGTATGCAAGAGAGGTCTTTGGAAGCGAGGTGCCAACAAGGGTTGAAATCTTTTACTGCACTCCTTCTCTACTTGATGCTCTCTGAGACAAGTGTCCACTTTAATGGATAGAGCAATCAGATCTTCCAGCAGGTCAGGGAGTAGACAGACCTTGATAGAATACGGCCTTATAGGCATCGTCATTCCAGGAAGTCTCAGCCATCAAGTTCTAAAGTCAATAGTATAATCACTGACACTGCGGTTTCCCTGCCGGAGTTGCAGAAGACGAGAAGGGGCATTTGTGACCCGACCCCGGGCCATCAAACACAGTACGAAATGCTTGAAGAAAAGCCTTGGCATCAAAAGTCACTGGAGAATTCTTCTCCCAAAGAGATGTCGCCCACACAAGCGGTTTGCCCACCAAATGAGACATCACATACCCCACCTTGGAACGTTCGTTGGGGAAGTGCGAGGGTTGAAACTCGAACTGGATCTGGCACTGTGTAGCGAAACCTCTGCAGGCTTGTGGGTGCCCACTGAAGCGAGGAGGAGGCGGAATGCGCGGCTCACCAGATGAGGAACCTGCGGTAGATGAGACAGCCGCCATGGGAGGATTTCCAGCAGCTTGAGAAGCAGGGGGCGCAGGAGGCATACAAGAGAGTAGGGTATAGAGTGCCTGCCCCATGCGGTACTGCTGGGCTTCATAATCCTCCATGTGGTATCAGGATCTAGGAGGAAGCCCTCTTGAGGAAGCAAGGTCGCGTTATCCAAAGGGTTAAGCAAGAGGAAGGTCAGAGTCCAGGCAAGAGTTCAGTGGCAGGCAGGATCAAATAACAAGAGTCCAGGCAGAGGGTCAAAACCAAGGCAGGAACAGGAATCAGGAGTGGGAACAGGAATCAAGGCTTGAAAACAGGAACCCAGGGTAGCAGAACCTATTCTTGGGCGCCATTGAGGCATCCAGGGCGTCCTTAAATAGTGAAATCTTGGCGCCAAAGTGACGTCACTGACGATGACGTTCTTGCGCCAGCGTCAATACGCTGGCGTCAATGCGCTGGCGTTCTTGCGCCGGCTGACGTCATTGCGCCGGCGCTGCTACCCACATGGCGGCCATGGGCGCCGCAGTTTTGGGAGCGACGCCGGCGGAGGAGGACACGCTGCCCGGAGCTCCTGGGAGTGCTCCGGGCGGCGATAGTGACAATATGTTATTGGATTTTCTTCAATAAATATATTTACAACATATAATAATCTGCTTCATCTACTTTTAAGACTTGTTTGAAAATCAGATGATGTTTTAGTACACATTCATTTAAAAATATAGAACATTTTAAAGGGTTCACAAACTTTCAAGCACCATTGTACAAAATACAAATGACACAGACGTGCTAAATAATTTAATACTGCATTATGCATATGATAATAAACCTGTGTGACATGTTGGAGAATTAATAAATATGGTTTTGCAGGCAAATGTAGGATAGACAAATATTATGCTTAACCACACTGTATATGCACACACGTTTTATAGTGAAACATGAAATTATATCCATAAACATGCATCACCTCTGAATAATTTAAATCTCAACATTATGGGTATAAATACAGGGAGGCTGTGTTAATGTATGCTTTGATTTCTCTGTTGTGCGTTATTGGTTTTTAACATGCTTCTAAAAGCTGAATGTTATACTCTAGGTCAGTGATCCCCAACCGGTAGCTTGTGAGCAACATGATGCTCCCCAACTCCTTGTATGTTGCTCTCAGTGGCCTCAAAACATGTGCTTATTTTTGAATTTCAGGCTTGGAGGCAAGTTTTGGTTGTAAAAAACAGATATAATGCCAAATGGAGCCTCCTGTAGGCTGCCAGTCCACATAGGGGCTACCAATAGCCAATCACAGCCCTTATTTGGCACCTCTCAGGAACATTTTACATGCTAGTGTTGCTCCCCAACTCTTTTTACATCTGAATGTTGCTTACGAGTGAAAAAGGTTGGGGACCCCTGTTCTAGGTGCATCACTTTGATGCAGAATCAATAATTTGTGGGCACCCTTCATGATGCATCCTACTACAATATACACAACAGTCATTAGTGGGGTGCTACATACAGCGTAAATAATCTTTTCAAACCTAGCCACATTCAGTGAACAATATATGTTGTTTTCAGGCAAAACAAAATTTTATCTATTTAATACAAGAGGAATATCAGAACATGTCTAAGCAAAATTAAAAAAATTAAAGAAAATGTTGGTGCCCTGAAATAAAGCACATGATTAACCTGTGGCCAGTCTCCTGATGTAGCTCGTTTTTTAATCTCATCAATTGTGTTCTTTCGAGAATCTGGATCAGCACGAGATACAAGGACAGGCTGAAGAGCTCGGAGAATCCCTACAAAAAAAATGTTTTTTATTGTTGAAAATTAGGTTTTTCTACCAACTAGCTTATGAAGCTGCTCAAAAAAATACATTATCATTTTTAATATAGAAAACATCAGCAGAAGTGAAACTACAATAACAGTTCAAATATATTTTTAATAACTTGTTTCTTTCAGTAACCCAATATCTAAACTCAGAACATATGGAAATATTAGCATTAGGGCTACAGCAAATCCAAACTCTGAATGAATCTCAGCATCTCTAAACAATGAATGCAGATCATGGAATACTTTCTATATGCAAATTAGGGTTTGGATTTGGTTCTGGATTTGACCAATTCTTTTCTGATTGTTAACTCAAGGCATGAAAACATAATTTTGCCTCTTTGTAGGTCCCTGGTAAGGCCTCACCTGGAGTATGCAGTGTAATTTTGGCCTCCAGTTCTTAAGAAGGATATAAATTAGCTGGAGTGAGTGCAGAGTAGTGCAACTAAACTGGTTAAAGGGATGGAATATTTCAATTATGACAAAGTTGGGGATGTTTTCTCTGGAAAAAAGACGCTTGCAAGAGGTCATTATAGTCAGATCTTTTTTCCCACAAAATGATCACCACACCAGAGGCCAACCCTTTAGACCAGAGGAACAGAACTTTAATTTGAAACAGTGTAGGTGGTTTTTCACAGTGAAGACAATGAGGCTGTGTAATGCCCTGCAAGATAATGTTGTGATGGCTGATTTGGTTAATGCCTTTAACCCTTTGCCTGCCAAGTATTTACCCCATATGTGTTGGCAGGCAAGGGCTCCTACTACCAAGAACGTACCTTGAACGTTTTTTGGCACTTCCGGGTCCCATTTCTTCTTGCAGTTTACAGCAATGATCGACCGCTGCAGACCACATGTAAAGCCCCTAGGCAACGAGCGCTGGGGCTTGGATTTTAAGCAGAGGCCCCCAATCGCCTGCCACATGACCCCAAACACATGCAGACGTAAGGAGACATGTGCATGTTGGAGGGGCATATAAATTCAGCCACCAACGCCTTCCTTTTCTACTTTGCTGATGGTGATCGGCGCTGGAGCCCTCCTGGTGCGGTCTACCTGTGGTCTTTGACTGAGAGAGATACTTTGCCTTCCCCCAGGTAAGATATTTTGCTATCATTACTGTTAATACACTTTTTTTGCTGTATGTTTTTTTTTTTTTCCATTTTTTGCCCACTTAATGTTACTGACTGTTGCCCACAGATATAATCACACATATACTCACATATATATATATATATATATATAACAAACAAGGGAAAGTTGTGCTCACCACTATTTTTTAAAACCATTAGGCGGGGGTGCAATGAGGCTGTGACCACAAAATACATATAGTCAAATACAAGAGTCCTCTGCACTCAACCCATTATCAATATATTTAAGACAGCGACATTTTGTGCATACTGCTACTAAAAAATGCCTTACCCTTTAAACAAAACAGGGATTGTTTGTCCATATATTGCAATATATTTAAGCTGGCCAACTACGTCAAAGTCATCCCATATCTGGCCAGTCCTATGCTCAATTTTATCTGATTCATTAAGAATTCTATTGCTTCATTATACATTTTACAAAGGGACTAGGTATTACCTGCAACTTAACTTGCTGCTTTCAAAGTAAACCTCCATACTTGGCTGCCCTTTTATTAGACACCAGTGGGATCACCTGACTATAGCTGGGAAGGGTGGGAGCTACAACATGGAGCTGGTCACTGCTCCTGTATAAACTATAACAAACAAGGGAAAGTTGTGCTCACCACTATTTTTTAAAACCATTAGGCGGGGGTGCAATGAGGCTGTGACCACAAAATACATATAGTCAAATACAAGAGTCCTCTGCACTCAACCCATTATCAATATATTTAAGACAGCGACATTTTGTGCATACTGCTACTAAAAAATGCCTTACCCTTTAAACAAAACAGGGATTGTTTGTCCATATATTGCAATATATTGCCAGATATGGGATGACTTTGACGTAGTTGGCCAGCTTAAATATATTGCAATATATGGACAAACAATCCCTGTTTTGTTTAAAGGGTAAGGCATTTTTTAGTAGCAGTATGCACAAAATGTCGCTGTCTTAAATATATTGATAATGGGTTGAGTGCAGAGGACTCTTGTATTTGACTATATGTATTTTGTGGTCACAGCCTCATTGCACCCCCGCCTAATGGTTTTAAAAAATAGTGGTGAGCACAACTTTCCCTTGTTTGTTATAGTTTATACAGGAGCAGTGACCAGCTCCATGTTGTAGCTCCCACCCTTCCCAGCTATAGTCAGGTGATCCCACTGGTGTCTAATAAAAGGGCAGCCAAGTATGGAGGTTTACTTTGAAAGCAGCAAGTTAAGTTGCAGGTAATACCTAGTCCCTTTGTAAAATGTATAATGAAGCAATAGAATTCTTAATGAATCAGATAAAATTGAGCATAGGACTGGCCAGATATGGGATGACTTTGACGTAGTTGGCCAGCTTAAATATATTGCAATATATGGACAAACAATCCCTGTTTTGTTTAAAGGGTAAGGCATTTTTTAGTAGCAGTATGCACAAAATGTCGCTGTCTTAAATATATTGATAATGGGTTGAGTGCAGAGGACTCTTGTATTTGACTATATATATATATATATAGATATATATATATATAGATATATATATATATAGATATATATATATATATATATATATATATATATATACATATACCTGCATAATTATTTTTGCCCTTAGTCATTTTATCACTGTTTTGCATTTTTCCATTGTATCTTTGTTTTCCCCTAAAATCTTCTTTTTTTCTGCTGTATTTTGACCTCTTTTGATTTTAATGGTTTTCTGGCATTTTCTGTGACTTATTGATTGTTCTGTTCTTGTTTGTACTTTGCATATTCCCTTTGTCTTGCAGTTCATTAGGTGTTATTTTTTTATTCCATATGTCTTGCAGTTCATTAGGGGGGCCATTTACTTAGCTCGAGTGAATGATTAGAAGAAAAAATACTTTGAATTTCGAATGGTCGAATTTGGCTACTTCGACCATCGAATAGGCTATTTCGACCTTCGAATCGAACGGTTCGGACAAAAAATCGTTCGACTATTCGACCATTCGATAGTCGAAAATACTTTGAAAATACTTTGACCCCCTACTTCGCCACCTAAAACCTACTGAGGCCAATGTTAGCCTATGGGGAAGGTCCCCATAGGCTCCCTAACAATTTTCTGATCGAAGGAAAATCCTTCGATCGATGGATTAAAATCATTCGAATCGTTCAATTATTCCTTCGATATTCTAAGTCGAAGGATTTACATTCGGCAGTCGATATTCAACCCTATGTAAATCTGCCCCTAGGTGTTGTTGCTTGATTCTCATTGCTTTTATTACTTTTTCAGTTTTGCGTTGCTGCTGGTTTACTGGTTCTAACTTTATCTTTGCACTTTACATATTCCCTTTGTCTTGCAGTTATTAGTGGTTCTTGAATCAGTGATTTTAGTGCATTTGCATTATTGGATAAGTTTGCATCACTTTTGATTGCTGTTTTTTGTTTTTGATTTATTTACTTGATTTACTATTTAAGTGTGCACTTTATTGAATTTGACTACAGGTAGTAGTTGATCTGTGTTTTTTTTTTTTTCTTTGGATAGTGAGGTAGGGTTTTTCTTCCAGAAAGTTCCAGGGAGTTTAAACATTCAGGGGGCTGGGCTCATAGCTTTTTCTTTGTTTAGTTTGTTTATCTTACTCTAGTAGTTGCAGTAGTCTGACCATCTCTCTTTTCATAGAGGAGTTTAGTGACTCTGATTCTGAGTATGTGCCCCCTGAATCAGACAGTGACTCCTCTACTGATGATTCACCGGGCGGTAGCAATAGTACTGTTACTGCCCTTGAGGAGACCATGGAGCTTGAGGATGTGGATGATCAGGCGTTTGAAGATCAGGAAGAGGGCAATAGGGCTGATGCTGCAACTGCACGAGAGCCTGCATGGAGGCCTCCTGGGAATTGTCCCCCAGAAATCACCCCATTTACTGCATTCTCAGGTGTAAAGGTGGACACTAGGAATCTTGAGCCAGTTGATTTCTTCCAATTATATATGACTGAGGCCATCCTACAGGATATGGTTCTAAGACGCGCAGGGAGAATTAATCATTTACTTACCTCCCAGCGCGCCTCTCTTCGTGTGCAGGTGTGCACTTCTGGCTTTAATCTGTTTTTCACTGGCGCTTGTCGCTGGGCACTTTGACACTGGGCGTCGTGACGTCATCAAACAGCGCCAAATTCAAACTTTGCTGCCAGACTTCCCCCTAAAAGCCTGATTCGCCATTTTTTAAGTGCCCAAGCTAGGTTTCAGTTCACTGTTCCTGCTCAAGCATATATTTGTATTGATTATCTGGTTTTGTCTTCTGCCTGACTTTTTGATTACGAATTCCTGTCGCCTGCCTTGAATTCTTCGCCTGTTATTGACTACACCTCTTTGAAATCCTTGCCGGTACCTGCTTATGGACTTGTCTCTAGCCACGCACATCCTTGTCGGTTTTCTGCAGCAGAAAGCCCGTGCCCCCAAAAGGGCGTCTGTGAACACCGGAGACCACAGGGTTAACCTGTGCAACTGAGTGTACCCCTCACTATACAAATTTATACGCAGAGCAATATCTTGCCCAAAATCCCCTACCCAGATATGCTCGAGCTCAGGCGTGGCATCCCACTGATCTTGCTGAAATGAAGAGGTTTGTGGGACTCACGTTAGCTATGGGTCTCATAAAAGCAAATTCCTTGGAGTCCTACTGGGATAACACTACCATGCTATCCATTCCAATGTTTTCTGCCACAATGCCTAGAAACCGGTATCAGCTACTGCTCCGGTTTTGATTTATGAAGGAATGGACTCAAAATTAGACCCCACTGGTTGTCCCCTTGACCTGACTGTCATTGGCAAAATTGTGTGGGAGCTCATCTCTCCACTATTGGGCCAAGGTTACTACTTATACATGGATAACTTTTACACCAGCATCCTCTTATTCAAAACCCTACATTGTTTAGACACCCCGGCATGTGGCACCACCATAAATTGTAATCGAAAAGGATTTTGATAGAAATTTTTTTTTATTCTGACGATAATTCACGACGAGTCAGTAATTGAAGTACAAAGAGCTGGTAGGCCCCCAAAATCTAAGCCTCTCTGTAGCATGGAGTACAGTAAGTACATGGGTGGTGTTGACCGAACAGACCAACTTCAACACTATTATGATGCCACCCGAAAAACATAGGCCTGGTACAAGAAAGTTGGCATATACCTTATTCAAATGGCCCATGTTGTCTATAAGGCAGCAGTACTAGGCCCCAAATTGTCATATTATAAGTACCAGTTGCAGATAATTCCTGCCCTGTTGTTTGGTTGTGTAGAGGAGGCAGTGCTTGAGATGCGTGCCAGTAACAATGTGGCCCGATTGGTGGGGAAGCATTTTATAGACAGGCTTCCACCAACAACCTGGAAAACAAAAAGCACAAAAAGCTTGCAAGGTGTGACGCAAAAGGGGTATCTGACGAGATACATGGTACTATTGCCCAAAGTGCCCTCGCAACACCGGGTTATGTATCAAACCATGTTTAGAAATATACCATAATCGGCTGCACTTCTGAAAATGTTGTAGATTATTGTGTAGATTGTTGTGTACTGATTGACTTTATTATAAGAATTGGCATCCCGCTTTGTGCAAAATTTATAATCAGGGCACTCCTAGCATTTTATGCCTTGTTTATTTTAGTATTCTCTTTTACCTCAATTGTTATAGCTAGCACTAGGGGGTGTAGCCAGATGAGGAGTTAGGTGAAGGACAAGGGTGCCTAAAAATTTGTGGTGCGCGATGACTCTGATAATTTCATCTTGCCTGCTGATGATTTCATCTCTCTGTTGCCATAAAAAATTTTTCTTACAAACACCTTGTAAGATCCGCTATGAGTGCAGTTGCTGAGTATATTGGTATTTCTGGACAACATTTCAAATTTTACTAGTATATTAGGTCTCCCTGTAATTTTGGTTAGTATGGGCTTCGGATTTTTGTAAAGTGATCTTTGCACATTCAGGGTTTTTGTTTGCAGTTGGGCAAAGAAAGTTATGGTTTGTTGCTAAATGAGAACAGTTTGCATTTCAAAAGTTTAGGCTAATTGTCTTTGTCTTTATTTTGTCTTCATTATGGATAGTAGTTTGTACTATACTGAATGCATAGCCGAGATGGTTGGAGAGAAACAGGGCACTTGACACAACTGAAAACCCAATAGCTCAGCTGTCAGTGCAGATTCTTTATTTCTGGGAAATATATATTTTGTTCTTGTGTAAGCGTTCAGCTTTTTTTTTTTTTGCAGAATTGTGGTGGCATGCCGCATGATGGGGTGGTATATCCTATTGAGGTGACTAACGGGGAGAGCGATTAGACTTTAGACATACAGTAAGTTGATTTCACCTCTTTAGCTAATGACACAAGTTTATTGCCGCATAGTGGCATGATGGGGTGGTATAGCCTATTAAGGTGCTAGGTGACTAACGGGGAGAGTGATTAGACTTTAGACATAAGTTGATTTCACCTCTTTAGCTAATGACACAAGTTTATTGTTGGCATCTCAAATGCTCCCCTTTCAGTGCAGTTACCGAAGGAACCTGTATTCCTGATGTATATGGAGGCAAATTTTTTTTTTTCATAATTGTGCAGATTTTCTATTTAGTGTTCTAAAAGTTAAAAAAAAAAACAGCAGCATTGCCCAAAGATTCAGAAAAGTACAGATGAAACAAAAGGGTCCGAAGATGCTCCACTAAACAGATAATGGTAGGTAGAATATTCAGTAGCTATTTAGAAGGTTTTTTTGTTACTTGTCTTTGGGGTTTTGTAGAGAAATATAATGTTGAGAGTTTTTCTTCATTTCAGGCCAAACCGTAAATTTTACAAAGAACTGCGTCCACAATTCTGCATGAAGGAAAGCAAGGGTAGTGCCACTGAATAGCTGCAAGTGTGCACTTTCAATGAATATACAGTTTATTGGAGTATTTTACAGGTAAGGTGGTGTTGAGACTGAAAATCTGTAAGGTGTGCACTTCGAGAGCAGCCCCAAATTTAGCTATTGCCCCTGTTTTAGGGTGTTTGGTTGCCATGTCTTTAGTTGCACCCATACATGTGTGGTATCCTTTTGTTTGAGAGAAGTTGTAGATTAATATTAAGCAGGTTTTTTTAGTTGTCATTGCAATTCTGTGGAAAATTCCAACTTTGGGTCTTTTCTTTCTTTATTTCAGGCTTGACCGCAAAATTCTATGGAGAACTACGTCCGCAATTCTGCATGTAAGAAAGCAAGGATAGCACCACTAAGTAGCTGCAGGTGTGCTCTTTCAAAGAATATATACTTTGTGTGGGGTATTTACAAGGTAAGGGGATGTTTAGACTGAAAAACTGTAAGGTGTTCACTTAGAAAGCAGCCCCAAAATTAGCTATTGCACCTGTTTTAGTGTGTTTGGTTGCCATGTATTTAGTTGCACCCATACATGTGGGGTATTGTTTTGTTCAGGACAAGTTGTACATAAGTCACAGGTCTTTTTAGTTGTCATGACAATTTTGGGGAGAAATCTAAATTTGGAAAAAAAAATTTTCTTTATTTCCGGGCAAACTATGGAGAACTGCACCCACAGATCTGCATGTAGGAAAGCAAGGATGGAGCCACTGAATAGCTGCAAGTGTGCACTTTCAAGGAATATATAGTTTATGTCAGGGGTGTCCAAACTATGGCCCGCGGGCCAACTGAAGCCCGCGATCCATTTTTAATTGGCCCGCAGCATTTCCCCACGCAGCAGGTTTCTGCGCCCCAGGGGCTCCCAGCACAGAGCATTGACCCATCCTAGCAAGTATTGATTCAGTGCCCCCTGACCACCAGCCCAGAGCAGTGCGGTTCATACCAGCAGCAGGTATCGGTGCCCCAGGGCTTCAGCTCCGAGTGATGCAGAGCTAACAGGAAGCCGGGGAAATAAGTGACACGTGGAAAGAAAGTGTTAGTGAAACAGATCCCTCCCAGCAGCAGAGAAGTCTCAGCTCCGCTCTCCGGCAAATTCCCAATGGCATCATCCCTGGGCAGCAAAATACTAGGGGTAGAACTGCTGGGCGGTGATCTGCAACCCCCCCCCCCAAATCTTAGAGCGGCTACTGAGAAGCAGCAGAGACCCCATTTGGTCAAGGTAAGTGGCTGCCATAGCCCAGTTCGACCACTCGCAGTCGCCTACACAGGCAACAGCGGCGCTTCTCACATATACCTGGTACTGACACCCCTTTATGTCACCTCATCACTGCAGACTTGCACCCCTATCCACCCAGACACAGAACTTCTTGGCTGGAGCTGACACTCATTTTCTATGCCCTGCCTCTGGATGTGTAAACAAATCAGAATGAGACCCTAGGCAGTTAAGGGGTTGACTCTTAGAGAGAAAGAGATGCAGGAAGCTTGTCAGGGCTGATTAGTGTGGTAAATAATTATTTATTATCCCCTCAAGTATAAGCTGAAACAAACTATTGTACATTAGAGTTGCCCTGTCCATTTTTGGGCCTCCCATTCTGTTGTGCCCCCAGATAATGGAACAATTAGAATGGTCGGCCCCCACACATTTTCACCTCACCAAATCTGGCCCCCGTTGTAAAAAGTTTGGACACCCCTGGTTTATGTGGTGTATTTCACAGGTAGGGGGTGTTTAGACTAAAGAACTGCAAGGTGTGCACCTAGAATGCAGCCCCAAACTTTCCAGTTGAATTTTCTATTGCATATTGACCCTGTTTTGGGGTGTTTGGAGGCCACGTCTTTTAGGTGCACCCATACATGCGGTGCATCATTTTGTTTGGGAGAAGTTGAAAATTGATGCATAGGTGGTTTTTTTAATTATTTCAATTTTGGGGAACTTTATTTTTCTTTATTTCAGGTCAAACTGTAAACTTCTATGGAGAACTGCACCCACAGATCTGCATGTAGGAAAACAAGGATGGTGTCACCGAATAGCTGCAGATGTGCACTTTCAAAGAATATATAGTTTATTGGGTGTATTTCACAGGTAAGGGGGTGTTTAGACTGAAAAAAATGCAAGGTGTGCACCTAGAGTGCAGCCCAAAAGTTTCCAGCTGAATTTGCTATTGTGTATTGACCATGTTTTTTGGTGTTGGGAGGCTGCATCTTTAGGTTAATACCTAATTTATGGGGGTATTTCACTTCTATCGTTAGAAATATGCCATGTTAACCTGTAGATGCCCTTATCTGTTGTGTTCCAATGTAAAATTGTACAAAATGCTGTTTTATTTTTGGGGTGTGTTGTGGACAGGAAAAGTGGGATACCAATACATATCTGGTATCATTGGATTCAGCAGAATCTGGGCTTTTACAAACAGTAATATTTTTGTCAGTAAATGAAATTCTTCTTTGATAAAAAACATAAAAATATTTTATTTTTTATTTCACTATTTTTTTACATATGTCTTTAGAAAAAGTACAAAATTTTGTTTCAGTGTTCAAGCCCAATTCATTACAGAAAAAAATAATATATAATGTGTCCTATTTCAGGTAGGTTTTCTTGTCAAAAATCCTAAGTAAATGTAATGAGTACAAAATGTCTAAAAACTGCTTGGCAGTAGATGTTCGCGTATAGGACAAATTGGCTGGCAGGGAAATGGTTAAGAGGAGTTTGGATGGTTTCTTGGACAAACATCACAGACTACTGTAATACTAGAATATACAATTAGTATAGATATTTCTGTATATAGTTATATATAGTGTATAGATAGGTCGGTGCGAGTGTGTGTATATATGAGCCCTGTAATTCATTTGGAGGGGTTAAACTTTATAGACTTTGTTCTTTTTTCAACTCTAGTTAACTATAAATAAATAAATATCCATTTTTTGTAATGTGTATTCTTAATTTATATTGCTGTGGAATATGTTGGGAGATATTGTTTAGGAATTGTCAGGCCCAGATCTGTGGAAAGGCCACCAAGAGGCCACCAAGGCCCGGGCCTAGGGTGGCAAGATTTTAGGGGGGGGGGCATGCCACCCAACTATGGTGACAGGGGATCGATAAAGGGTCTTTTCTAATATAGAGCATCATGCCTTATTAAAAATAGCATTGTTTTGCCATCTACACAGATTTAGGCTAGTTTATTTATTATTAATGCAATGTATTATAACAAAATTATGAGAAACAGTTACTCTGGATAATAAATAACATACACTGAATCACACCATAATATTAAATATTAGTAATACCCCAGTGTAACTCACTGCTCAGTGATGGCAAATGATGTTCTCATAAGGTTTGTTTAATCTTTTGTCGTTCTTTTATTATTCTTAGACAGCCCTAACCAAGGTTCTCATCTTGTTATCCTCTGACAAATGACCATGCAACTGCCCTAAAGTTAAAGGTATACTGTCATGGAAAAACATGTTTTTTTAAAAACACATCAGTTAATAGTGCTGCTCCAGCAGAATTCTGCATTGAAATCCATTTCTCAAAAGAGCGAACAGATTTTTTTAAATTCAATTTTGAAATCTGGCATGGGGCTAGACATTTTGTCCGTTTCCCAGCTGCCCCAGTCATGTGACTTGTGTCTGCACTTTAGGATGGAATTACTTTCTGGCAGGCTGTTATTTCTCCTACTTAATGTAACTGAATGTGTCTCAGTGGGACTTGGCTTTTACTATTTAGTGCTGTTCTTAGATCTTCCAGGGAGCTGTTATCTTGTGTTAGGGAGCTGCTAGGCTGCTGGGGGGGGGGGAAGGAAGGGGGCGATATCACTCCAACTTGCAGGACAGCAGTAAAGAGTGATTGAGTTTATCAGAGCACAAGTCACATGACTGGAGGCAGCTGGGAAATTGACAATTTATCTAGCCCCATGTCAGATTTTAAAATTTAAAATAACAAGATCTGTTTGCTCTTTTGAAAAATGGATTTCAGTGCAGAATTCTGCTGGAGCAGCACTATTAACAAATGCATTTTCAAAAAACATGTTTTCCCATGACAGTATCCCTTTAAGATACAGAAGCTAAATTTTTCATATGTTTCTGATGGCTTTCTTGGCTACTGCTTAAGATTGCAAAGGGTTGTGTTTAAAAGGCCTGCTTTGGGAAAATATGTTTTTGCTTTAGAAGTTCAAGGATAGTTTAAATAATGAAACTGCTATGCAGTCATTACATGGATGTCATTCATGTTCTAGCAGGTCTTTTGTGCCCACATTTGCATAATAGATATCTAATAAGCTATTTTGAATGCAATGCTCTTACTACAAGTGAAGATAAAAAGGGGTTTGAACAGTGATGAATTGCTCTTTACAGAGCTATAGGAAGAACACTTTTCACACATAAATTAAATCTGATTTTGTCTAGAAATATTTGATTTGTTGGTATAAATTTTAAATCTAAATAAAATGTTTTCACTTTATGGTGTTATTGGCCATTTATGACTTGGTGGTACAATATATTATTATAAGGGTATAAACTCAGACCACATAATGGAATAGTATAACATTCAGAAATACAAGAAATTCCTATAACCTATTTAAAATATAAATTTACAATTTAAAGATAGTTACATAAAGATTTCCCATATATCTATTTAGTCAGTATAGGTAACTAATGTCATGTCTCATATTTAACCCCGCAGGTTTAGGAATTGTCTATCTTTGACGGGAACATATAGATGTGGAACTACTGCGTGCAGGACCTTTACGGTAATTTCAGTGGGTATGGGTTTTAGATCTAACAATACAGGGCAGTCCTACCGTAGTAATAGTTTTTATAATTGCAACACAAAAAGGGTGGTATACCTACTAGAATGTGGGCACTGCAAAAAATAGTATGTAGGGCGTACAACAAGATGAGAGCATATTAGAGCTATTTCAAAAAAAGAAGAAACGTCTCCTATAGGGAAACATTTTGCACTATGTTCCCTGAATGACGTCAAAGATTTAATGGTTAAGGTAATCGAACAGGTTAAGATACCCATTTGAGGAGGGAATTTGGTTCATACCTTAAATTTAAGGGAGGCTTTTTGGAAACTAGGGCATCTGTGGGGTTAAATCTGAGACATGACATTAATTACTTATACTGACTAAATAGATATATGGGATATCTTTACGTAACTATCTTATAATTGTAAATTTATATTTTAAATAGGTTATTGGAATTAAAGGAATTATAGATATAATAAATGAAGCTAAGAGAATGAAATAAAAGAAGTTGATATTGGTGGAAGGAGAAGTTATCCTTTTAAAATCCCCCCCTCCCCCTTCATTTTATGGGATGTGTTTGATCATCTTTGCACAAACAATTCAGGAATAATTGGGGTCTGTTCAATCCTTTGGGTCAGATAATTTTGTATGCATAATACTTTTGTTAATTGGGATTTTAATCACTTTAATAAATTATATATTTTTTGAGATTTATTTTTGTGGCAAGCCCATTAGGGGTCACTGTTGTATTGTGTATAAAATCCACCTGTAATTAATTTACTGCAAGCCTATGATTAAGGGGGTTGTTCCTGAAATGCGGTTTTCCTATCTGCAGGGTGCTGCAATAAATTTTTAGCCAGAGTGCCCTCCATTTTTCCATTTTTATGCATTGAGACAGTGGGAGCACTGAGGACTGAGCACCTGGTTTTTGGGAGCTGCATTTTAGGGGAGTTTTGAGCAGTCTTTTTTTTTGTATATTCATTTTATTTGACAAATACAGTCCTGTGACCGGCTTGTTCCGACATTATTTGAATGTGCAGAGAGTGCTGGCAACAACTATGAATACAGCCATGGAGGATAGCCATACCGGCATGTAATCCATAATTTTCTCTCCGGGGGACTGATAGGGTAAGCTGATACAGCACAGAGCCAGTTTACACAGTGCCTGTCACAGCTCACAGACCTTGCCGACGGAAAGGACGGGAGGAATGACGCGTCCCACTCAGTGTTAGCTTGCGGCATACAGACTCTGCCGACAGAGGGAGGAGAGGAACGGCGCATCTCCCTTAGTGTCCGGCACAGTGAGACTCAGAAAATACTGCCTTCCCTGGTGACTGAACAGGGGGAGCCACACACGGTTTCATGCGGCAGAGAGATCAGTAACGTTTACTGTGGGATGGGCACAGATTAATTGTGACAGAATTGAACATCTTGGGTCCCTATCTGATAAGAGGAAAGGGGGAGAGATTGGCTCCCTGAGAATATTGCCATTTTTCCCGTTTGTCCGACAAACATTACAAGATGAGAGTGGAACAGATGTAGACAATAGTAAAATGGTGGGAAGAATTATTATGGATAAAAAAAATTACTTCTGATTTTTATCCCATACAGTCCCGATGTTCTACAATGGATATGTTTCAGGACCTTGTGGAGAAAGATTTAAAGATATTGAGTACTAAGAGAATACAGGGACATCCTACTAACATATCCAAGCCCTAGTAACATACGACATGCCCTAAAGGCACTAAAAGATGACACATCTATAACCATCAGGCAAGCCGACAATGGGGGTAGTGTGGTGGTTATGAATACCACTGATTATGTTGCAGAGGCAAAACGACAACTAAACAATATTGACACATATATGAGGCTTCCATCCAACCCACAGAATGAGTTCCTAACACATATTGAACAGTTGGTGTCTTATGGCATTTCTTTGGGGGTAATGGATTCTCAGGATTTGGACTATTTAGTCAGATGCACACCGACCATTCTGAATTTCCATCACATCCAAAAACTACATATATCTGTGACGTCTCCGGAAGGCAGACCCATTGTGGCTAGTATCGGGTCCATTAATGAGGGGCTTTCAGATTGGTTGAATTTGGGATTAAAATCTTTGTTTCCGTACTTGGGATCATATATTAGAAATTCGGGACACTTGATTCACAAATTATCTTCACTTAAATGGTTTTAAATGGTTGAACACTTACAGTACCATTGGATTTCAGTGGATGTAAAATCTTTGTACTCCACCATACCACATAGGTTAAGTAAACGGGCCATTGCAGCATCTCTAAAAAACTCATGACAATGCACTGAGGATTTTATTTATTTCACTTTATTGGTTTTGGAATTTTTATTAACACCATTTTTTCTATTTTGATGGGGGTTTTTACCTCCAGAGACAGGGGACTGCTATGGGTGCATCATTTGCAATACCAACCTGTACATTGGTTGGTGGGAGCAGTCCCGCATCTTTGGATGTGACAACCCCTTTCGTGAACACATTATATGGTATGGTTGTTATATTGATGACCGCTTGTTTGTATGCAGGAATCAATAAATGAATTCCATGCATATTTGAATAACAATGAGCACAATCTTAAATTTTTCACTGAAACACCCCTAATGAGATTCGTTTTTTTAGATCTCAAATTAAAGGGGAATAGTCTCACAGGGAAGATAAATACAGACATTTTCAGGAAATCAACAGCGGGTTACACAATAGCATAGAGCCAGATCCAAAAGCATATTATATAAAGGATCTCATATGGCCAATTTGTCAGATATCGGCGGAATTGCAATTTGGAAGTGACATAAAAGTAACTGTCCAAAGAACTGGGAGGTTGATTATGGAATAGGGGCTATCCAAAGGATTTGGTTAGGACATCATATGAAAGAGCCAGCAGATTCCATATTGCATAGAAATAAAAGGCTCAATTCATAAAGAAATAATAGGAAATACTGAGAAAGATAAAGTCTATTTTATATCTCTAAAAAAGGCTGCTAATTTATGAGTTGGGGGTGTTGGTATAGACCGGTCAAGTTTCTTATAAAAAGTGTGAAATTCCCATAGGGCAGTTTGTGATGCACTTGTGACAAACCCATTGGAAGTTTTGATTTTAGTGATTGGAGTGAAATCCAATCTATTTCGAAGTCTCCTGGCAAAGAGATTGCTAGGTTTATTAGTGTGATAGTATACTCTCTGTTGGGTCCATTTCCAAACTCTCTCAGTCTTATGAATAAGGGCTAGATCTAATTTTGTATAGATTTAATGAATCTGGGTACGTAGATCAGCGTTGGGGTTGTCAGCTTGTTATGATAATAAATCATTTAGCTGTGATGTAAGATTAGCAATTTCTAGGTTATGGCCTTTTTTCTGCTTTGAACCACATTGAATCAAGAGACCCTATATAACATCCTTGTGGGCTTCCCATAGGATGGTAGATGAAGGGACTGAGGTAGCATTTTCCTGGAAGTAAGTTTTAAGAGAAGTTTCTACTTGGGTGTATAATTCGGGCACTTTTGAAAAGGATTCATTAATTTGTCACTGTGCCAATGTTTTAGTTAGGTGGAGAAGTGTGACCTTATACAGCATAGGAAAGTGGTCTGACCAAGATATATTTAGAATTCTGGCGGACTGGGGCATTGCCACTAACCCTTGAGAGATCCAAATATGGTTGATCATTGTTTATAGTATATGGGGTGGAGAGTAATGATTGCATTGCATGGTACCTGGGTGTAATTCTCTCCAGATAGCTACCCATCCTTCTGATGTACATAAAGTGCTTATTTATGTCCCTTCAGCTGAAATAGAGTGATGTTGAAAATTAGGGGGCAGCAAAATAGTCTGTCTAGACCAGTATCTATCAAGCATACTATTGGTGTTGCCACCGATGATCAGGTGTCCCTCAGCCCAATGTGAAAGAAAGCCCACTACAGATTAAAAAAATTGTAATTCAATTCAGGGCATAGTAAGAAACGTCAATTTCACCTCAGATAGTGTGACCTTTGAGAGCAATATATCTACCATTTAGTAATATTTGTGTTGGTAACCCATTTTTTTTCATACAAATTGCTACACCTTTAGTTTTAGTTGTACTATTGGCCATATGGATTCTCTGAGTTTTTGTTACTGAAAAATGGGGTTCTTGAAGAAATATATACTGTATCTATTTGAAAAAAGTTGTAGTATTGGAAGGCTTTCCTTAGCTTTGCAGGGGAATTAAAACCCTGGAGATTATGAGATCATACCTTCAATCCCATTGTAATAGAAACTGCAAAGTAGCATACTTATATATAGGGGGACCTTTGAGATAGGGAGAAAGTAAATTATATAAGATCCTTTTGCAAATGTAAGTAGCACTTTCATAAATATATATAAAACATAATATAACAAGAGAAATAAAATAAAACAGAAATTTGTAATAACAGCTCACTGGAACTGTCCACTGTTTGGTGAATTTTACCCGTAGGTCCCTAAAACAAAATAGGATGATGTAGGACAAACTCTACTTGGGGGCAGCAAGATAAATCTGTGGGGCTGACCTTGGAACAATGTGGTCAATTTTGGGCTATCCTAGTTGGTGCATCAGATAACTGTGACCATCAGTCAGCCTATTTGTTGGATGGCCTCGGCAAGGGAATGAATGTGGCATTATATATTAACCTGACCCTTCCTAGGGGAGGAAGACCAAGGGTAGCTGTAGCAAAATCCAAGTTCAGGCAGGGTCAGGAAGTTCAGGAATCAATCAATACGAGTTATAGATGCACCCAGGAACCAAACAGGAAATATACTTGGGCATTGAACCGGCATCCTGGGCACCCTTTCATTCTAATTTGGTGCCGGTTCATGACGTCATCACTTTGGCGTTCCGATGTCGGCGTCACTGCTCCAGCGCCCCTACCCACGTGTAGCTGAAGGGCGCAGCCATCTTGTGACCGCCGGAAAGGTGCCTATTTCCAATGATGTCACTTCCGGTTTACAATGACAGCACTTCCTGATTCTTGATGGTCATCGGGTCGCGGGTCCGGGTTGCGTATAAGGTACTTACGGGTCGGGTCCAAGCAGGTAATAATGCGGGTTGCAGCTTGCGGGTACGGGTTGGGTACGGGTTCCAAAAAATGAACCCGCGCAGGACTAGCACATTGGTGCTAGTGCTTTACGTTTCTACAGTGTTATTGGAGCTAGAGCCATGTAGATTTGAATTTGAGCATGCAGGATCACCACCTTTGTCCCATGATAATGAAGGCATAGTATTATATCTCTAGGTGGGTCACCTTCTCGTAGGGTTCGTAGAGCCCAGTGTATCCTATCACATTCTAGGCGCTCCTTTGGCAAGTTAGGGACAAGTGATATAAATATAATTTTATAACAGATGTGGTCAGTTACCGTTTCTGGAATGTCTGTTCTTGGAGTTGCCAGTTTATGTCGCAGCGTGGTTTTAAATTTATAGAAGCGAGTCGTCAGAAGGGCCCTGCAGTGTTGAGAGCGCTGGCAAGTGAGAGTTGCTCTCTAACCAGGAGTCTGTCTGCTAAAGTCATAGGTGCCAGATCGGGCTTTGGGGCCTAATCAAGTATGACGTGATGATCCACGTGTTTTGAGGAGAGGTGGTTAGTGTCCCTTTTTTCTCCTGTCTGCATCTTTTATGTGCCATCTGGTTGTCTCTGTTGCTTCCAAGTCTTCTTACCATTAGATTCTTGTCCTACTATTTCGTGATGTATTTAGCAGTGCTCCATAGGTGCGAACACAACCAAGATGCAGTCATCTTGGATGATGGCTCACTAGCGCCCCCACATATTGGGTTTATTTAATGTTTATATGATTTTCTATTAGACAAGGTATGAAGAACCAAATTACTGAAAAGATCCATTATCCGAAAAAAACCCAGGTCCAGAGCATTCTGGATATCAGGTTCCATTCCTGTACTACATAAAATGTATTTCTCAAATATCTCTTTATCTATTTTTCCTGGTTTTTTTTTTTAAAGTGTCAAAATTTGACACCCATTGACTTCAAGGCGTTTCATAATTCTTTTCTCCATTTCGCACATGTTTTCACAGATTCGCTCATTACTATTAATAAATTAATTCAATTGAAAACAGATAAATCAAGGCCTATGTTGAGACCTCCTGGACTGAATAGAGGTTATTTA
This sequence comes from Xenopus laevis, assembly GCF_017654675.1. NCBI lineage: Eukaryota > Metazoa > Chordata > Amphibia > Anura > Pipidae > Xenopus > Xenopus laevis. The sequence continues at coordinate 26,304,078 of NC_054378.1, read as the reverse complement.
TAAACACTGGGCAGATTTTCACCTGGGCAGTAACCAATGACAAACAACCAGATTCATGCTTTCATTGATTTAACTGCAGCTGGCTGAGAAAAGATAATCACTGATTGGTTGCTATGAGTCCAGGAGCTATAAATGCAGGGGCTGCATGATAAGCGATCCGAATGACCAGCAGCCAGATTACATTGGTTTATGTTTAAAGAATGGCAAAATCACATGCAGATGTGATTGGATGAGAAGGAATAAGTTAAGGCAGGGGAAAGCTGGGCTTGGAGTGGATTGTAGATACATTGAGAATATGTAGGGACCCAGAGGTTCAGTAAGTTCCTGTGGCTTTAAATACCTGCACTACTTCAATTCCTAGTGCTTGGGGATATTTAATGTATCTATTTACCCAGTTACATATTCCTATCATTGGCCCTTAGGTCTATGACCACTTCCTGACACACTTTAATAAATTGTTTGGTTCAGGGTGGATCTTCCTCTTTGGTCTACAGTTGCTATCCCAGCTGGATGTGTTCTGGGGAGCCTGGGATCAATAAGTCCCCAATAAAGTTGTGCTGCCCTAAAGGGACATCCCTACCTGTAGTGAAATTTGGGGAGCAGAGGTCCCGTGATGGAAGCTTTAGTCACTGACAGGTTATTTCATGTAATAGCACTTACTAGGAAAGTGAGATAGGTAGATTTAAATAGAAAGAGCAGCTTGTGCTCCCTCAATGATTTATAGTAAGGAGTAGCTCCCCCCAAAGTGAAGGGACCGCAGTATTGAATAGAGAATCAGGTTTAAATGTATTCTCCCTGATCAAATTTTTCTGTATGGGACATGAGGCATATAAACCTTAGGGATGACCCTTAAACTTCCCTAGCTGTCTCCACATGGTGTCACATCGTACTCCCCTTGCTTAAACTGCCCTGATATTTGTTATCTTGTGCTGCACTACCTCTGTGGATTTGAAGTACATACAGTAACACTGTGGACATTATCTTGGACAATAAACTTGTTCTATTGCTTTGTCGCAAAGAAGGTCCTGGCTTCCTTATTTTTAAAGCAGAAGCCTAAGTGTACTACAACTTTCCTTCATACCTTCCACATAGTGAAGGCTCATTCCTGAAGTCCAGTGTAATCCATGTCCTGCTGTTCCTTAGCTGGACATAACCTAATGTAGCCCAAATTAATGTTACAGTTATGCACCAAATATGCTTCAATTTTAATGGTTTGTTATAGGAGGCATTAATTGAGAAGAACCTAAAAGTAGGATGTGCAAGAGGAGCACTGTAATTGCCAGGTAGGTAGTCAGATCTGACTAGGCATGCGAGGTCTGATAGTGGTATATATGGGGGTTAGGGCAAAGTTCATGTTAACATTAAATAAACTCAATATGATGTTTTATTATTTTTTTTTTAAATAATTTAAAATTTTTCCAAATTAGAATTATTTGCTTAAAATGTAGATGGAATGGGGGCATGACCAACTGCATAAGGGACAGGATGCATTTCCACAGGGCTCCTGGGCAACAAAACAATCTAACCCCATCCAGGTATAAAATACCATCTCATACCTGAATCCTCCATCCCAGCCACCAGAACAAGCCACCAGCTACCCCATGCAAAAACACAGCCTCTCTAGCACCAAGGGGGGGCGATGACACGAGTGAGGCCTAGTCACTCACGGAAGCCGGGGGCTCGAGTTGGAGCGGGACCCAGGACCCATCCAGAATGCATCACAAGATAAGCGCAGTCACAGCAACCACCCCGGACTACCGGTAAGACCTATCAATGGGGTAATGCCTCAGTGCTCCTAGATGCCCTGTTCCCTTAAGGCATACACCCACAGCCATCTGTCTCCCAACTGCCTCCCGCAGCCTCAAACCACACAGCCAGGCTGGAAAGGAACAGGAAGCCTGTATTATAGAGCTCCCTTGGGAGAAGACTGACTAAGTGGCTACACAGATAAAGTGATAAAGCCACTACCTCACTGGAGGGCACATGCGTGGCATGATTTGATAAAGATGCACTGATCCCGAGCTCCACACCCCACAGCTAAAAGCATCAACTCGCTTCAATTTCCCACGGGGACAGCCTTACACAAGCGTGCACCGATGGGGAAACAAAGGAACCGCAAGACAACAGGTACAATGTCTCCACACATCCATAAAACCTCAACCTGCAATACACGAAGAAAGGTTCAAGATGGCGACCAGGAACATGAGCTAGGCCAAGCCTCGGAGGCAAGCTCGCCATCACGGCCACAAATTCATGAGAGCAACATAACTTCCTCTCCCCCCCCAGACAAAGACTACGGAACTGCCAACTACACAAATGGTAACTACTGATTTTCTTAAGCAGCAACTAGCCACACTACACAATTCACTGTCCTCAGAAATAGTGGGCACAGTTATAGCAGCAGTGCAAGAAATTAAAGCAGACATACATTCACTGGGGCAGAGGGTAGATAAGCTGGAAATGATATTCAACAACTTCATCATAAGACAAAATTCCTTAGAAGAGGACCAGCTTACCCTGCAAGAGGAACAGACTAAAATAAAAGCATACTGTGAGGATCTGGAAAGTAGAAATTGAAGACAGAACCTCAGAATTAGAGGGATCCTGGACACTATCTCCCCTAAAGAAATCAGACAATATCTCGGATCCTTATTCTCCAAGCTTTGCCCAGACTTACCTGAAGAAGGATGGCGATTTGATAGAGCTCATAGAGCACTTGGACTAAAACGCCCCAGCCAGCAAAACCCTAAGGACGTCATAGTCTGCTGCCACTACTATGAAAGCAAAGAAAAAAATATGGTGGAAACTAGAAATAGTTCAACTGTGGACTTCCAGGGGCCAAACTACAAATATACAATGACATCTCTCCAATTAGATTAGCCAAAAGAATGGATTTGAAGCAAATCACGCAACACCTCCAGGACAACAATATTCCCTACAGATGGGGATTCCCCTTCAAGCTAATAGTTTCATTGAAAGGCTAACACATTCTTACAGACACAAGCCAAGGCAACAAATTCATACATTCCCTGGGACACTCCCCAATCCCAATCGACAATGGCAAGCCTGCACATCAACGCACAAAAATAACTCCGGAATGTGAAAAAGTAAGCCCCAGACGCTCCAGGCCCTCACCTTCTTCATCACGCTGATCAGGATCCCCAACATGAGACACCGTACCTAGATCTTCTAACCATGGACATACCATTGACCAATGGTATGTCCATGGTTACCATTGACCAATCATATAATGCAATGATTTGCCTAATATCATTGAATGTCAAGGGCCTGAATAGCCCCAGGAAAAGAACCCTGACCCTCAGAGAACTCACTAGATTTAAAGCAGACATTGCATTCACACAAGAATCACATTTTAAAGCCTCAGAGAACAATAAACTACATTCCCACCTATACCCACAATTTTATCAAGCATGCAGTTCTCAAAAGAAAGCAGGGTTGGCAATCCTAATTCACAAGAACTGCCATCTGAGAATAACAAAACAAATTTCAGACACAAAGGGCCATCTCTTGTTGCAGGGCTCCTATTTTGGTACCCCAATTACTTTGATGAATATATATGCTCCTAATACTAGACAAATTCATATGCTACGCAAAGCACTATCTCTGCCATCACAATAGCAGGAGGAGACTTTAACCTAGTTTTTTCTGAAAAACAGTAGTGATGGGCGAATTTATTCGCCAGGTGCGAATTCGCGGTGAATTTGCGCGATTCGCGCCCAGCGAATAAATTAGCGAAACGCCCGCGAAAATTCGCGGTAAAACTTTGCCGGCGTCAAAAAATCTTTTTTTTGGAAAAACGGATGCCGGCGGCAAAAACAGGCGCCGGCGCCAAAAACGGGCGCCGGCGTCTAAAAAACGGGCGCCGGCGTCAAAAACGAGACGCCTGCACCGTTTCGCAAATTCGCCCATCACTAAAAAACAGTATAGGGAAACACTCCCAAACCAAAGCTCTACAATAACGCAAAAAGCTAATCAATTTACAGCCCTAATTAAGTCACATGCACTATTTGATTCCTGGGGATTAAACCACCCTACAGAATAGGGTTACACATTTTACTCCTCATCCCATTACACTTCCATGAGATTAGACAGTTTTTTCATATCTCAAAACTGCTTAAGATAACTAATAGACACTTCCATTAAGGCAATATCATGGTCAGATCATGCCTTTATAACCCTCCAGATAGCCTTATCACTAACAATACAGAAAAATATTTTGCACAATTTAGACACCCAGACAACAACAGCTGACCTCATCAAAGAGTATTTCGAGCAAAATAAAAGGCCCATCCAATCTAAAGCTTTAACTTGGGAAGCACACAAAGAAACTACACAAGGTCACCTCATAAACATAAACAACAAGAAATCTATTCCATAGAAAACAAACTAAGGTCACTTTGAAGAAACTTTGAACCAGCAACATCCTACCCCCCATACACATCAGGCAATTCAGGACATACAAGCCTCATTGAAGCAAATGGCTATCCAAAATGTAGAAAAATCTATAATTTGGTCCAAAAGAAAATACTACCAGATGGGAAATAAAGCCCATTCCCTATTAGCTAATCAACTTCAAAACATAACAAGACAATCCCAACTTTTAACCATACACATGCAAAATGGCCAGGCTACACATAACCCCTCACAGGTTACTGACACCTTCCATTCAAACTACACATAACTTTACAACCTACCCCCTTCAAACATAGCCCCACAAGAGGGGGATCTCTCACAATTAAATACATTTTTAAAAAGTTGTAAACTACCCACATTATCCATAGAGGAAACAGAGGAACTCAACAAATAAAAAAAATACAATAAAATATCTTCCCCTTCATAAATCCCCAGGACCTAATGGATTCCCTAATTCATATTACAAGACCTACAAAGAATACTTCTCACCAATACTAGCAGATCTTTTCAACGACTTTTTACAAGGCAAAGAACCCATCACACAACATATGCTTTCTTCCTATATATTTACAGTAAATAGTTAGAAAAAAAAAGGTGCTCCAGAATAACATGTAAGTGACTCACCAAAAAGTGGTCCCGGTGCACCAGCACCAGATCCCCAGAATTAGGAAGCTGTACAGCAAAGGATATGTAGAGAAGACAGGGCTGACCGGCACTCAGACGGATCCACAGGACCAAAGGAGTTCAGTTTATTTATAGAAAAGTATATATATATATCTGCATCTCCATCCACCCTACACGTTTCGCACACCTACAGGGCACATAGTAATGGGCTCTCTGACCAACAGAACAGTAGATCTAATAGACATAATTCAAACACAAGGCATCCCCTCGGTAATCCTAGGACTAGACTCTGAAAAAGCCTTTGAGAGACTAGATTGGGAGTATATGTTTCAACAAATTATACCTACACAATATCTACACAAATTAATTACTTAGGTATAACTTTAACATCTACTTACCAAAAACTGTACAAAGCTAATTATATCCCACTGGTGAAACAACTTGAAACAGATATGAAAGAATGGGAAAAACGTAATTTTTGGCAAATCTGGCAAATTTGCCAGATTGTGTGAAGATGATGGGAGTATGAACTCTGGATTGGAAATTCTAGATGGGGCTGATCTCTCTAACAGCCGGGAGACCAGTTTCTCTAGTAGTGATGGGGAGGAGAGTAGAGTCAGGCCTAAGCAGATTGTGGTTGTAGGGGACTCAATTATTAGGAGAGTGGATAGGGTAATTTGTCGTCCGGATCGCTACAACCGAACAGTTTACTGTCTACCTGGTGCCAGGGTTCGGCATGTGGTTGATCGGATAGACAAATTATTGGGTGGGGCTGGGCATGACCCAGCTGTCTTAGTGCATATCGGTACTAATGACAAAATAAATGGTAGATGGAAGACCTTAAAGAATGATTTCAGGGATCTAGGCTCTAAGATCAAGGAAAGGTCTTCCAATGTAATCTTTTCTGAAATGTTGCCTGTGCCACGTGCTAGTTTAGGAAAACAGCGGGAGTTTAGGGAGCTAAATGCGTGGCTCAAGTCTTGGTGCAGGAAGGAAGCAGGGGTGCTTCGCCAATGAGGCAAGTTGAGGCCGTCGCCTCAGGCGGCAGCACCCCACTAGGTACCAGGGGCAGCAAAAATGCTGCTCCTGGTACTTTAAGAGCAAATTTTAGGGGAGGGGGGGCAGCAGCAACTACCGCTGCCTCAGGCGGCGGAGGGGCCAGGATCGCCCCTGGAAGGAAGGGTTTGGGTTCCTAGAGCACTGGGCTGACTTTTCGTTGGGGTACAACCTATACAGCCGTGACGGTTTGCACCTCAATGGAAGGGGGTCCGCGGTGCTAGGGGAAAGAATGGCTAAGAGGTTGGAGGAGTGTTTAAACTAGGCAAGGGGGGGGGTGGGTGAGATAAAGGATTATGGGGAAGCTAGTGTAGACGGGGCAGTGGGGTTAGTAAGGGGTCATGGGGGAGGAGTGAGGGGGGCATACAGTTTACCAGCTAAGGAGGTCCCTCTGTTACAAACAGAATAATACTAACTTAATGTATAATTCTTCACTAAGTAATGCACATTTCAAAAGTAAAAGTAGTAACCTCCGCTGTATGCTGGCAAATGCACGGAGTTTGTCAGGTAAAATGGGAGACCTAGAATTAATTGCATGCTCTAAAAATTATAATATAATTGGTATCACTGAGACCTGGTGGGATGAAACATGTGGCTGGATTGTGAATTTAAATGGTTACACCCTTTTTAGGAGGGACAGAGGGATTAAAAAGGGTGGAGGAGTGTGTTTGTATGTAAAGCCTGAATTAAAGCCATGCGCTAAAGAAATAAAAATAGCTGGCACTGGTGAGGGTGTAGAATCACTCTGGGTAGAGATTTTGACTGGGCAAAAGGTAACAAAAAGAATTATCATTGGTGTATGCTATAAACCACCTCGTATAAGTGTCGAGTATGAAGCCCAGCTACTCTTGCAGATACAAGCAGCTTCACAGCTGGGTCAAGTTGTTGCTATGGGTGACTTCAATTATCCAGACATTGACTGGGGTAATGGGGTTGCTAAGACAGAAAAAGCTAGTAGGTTTGTAAATATGCTGAATGACAACTTTTTATTCCAGCTCGTTCAAGAACCTACTAGGAATAACTCTCTTTTGGACCTTGTAATAACTAACAATACTGAACTCATCTCTAACATTTGTGTGGGTGAGCATTTAGGGAATAGTGATCATAACATGGTCTCCTTTGAGATTCTGTTGCAGAAGCAATTCTATAAGGGAGTAACTAAAACACTAAATTTCAGACGTGCACACTTTGACAGTATAAGGGCATCTCTGCAACATATTAAGTGGGAAATGCTTTTCACAGGGTTAAACACAGAACAAAAATGGGAAGTCTTTAAAATGCTGCTTAATAAATATACTTGTCAGTATATTCCACTTGTAAGCAAGGAACGTCGTTGCAAAGCAAAACCTTTTTGGTTCAATAGAAGCGTTGGTGTTGAGGTGGGTAAGAAAAGACGTGCTTTTAAGGCTTTCAAGTTAGCTGGTACAGCCGAAACATTTATAAGGTACAAGGAAGCCAATAAATCATGCAAAGAAGCTATAAGGCAAGCTAAAATTGCTACAGAAAAGCATATTGCAGCAAGCAGTAAAAAAAAATCCAAAATTATTTTTTAAATATGTTAATAGTAAAAAAATGAAGCAGGAAGGGGTGGGACCCTTACTATCAGAGGGGGGTCAGCTGGTTGATGAAAACAAAATAAAAGCGCAGATTCTGAACTCATATTTTTCATCTGTCTACACAAATGAGGAACCATTAAGTGAAGGTTTCCTTCTTAACAGTCCCAATTCTAGTAATACAACTAATGATGCATGGTTCACACATGAAGAAATTCAAAAGAGACTTGAACATGTTAAGATTAACAAAGGTCCAGGGCCAGATGGTAGTCATCCCAGGGTAATTAGCGAGCTTAGCTCTGTGATTGCCAAACCTCTTTACTTAATTTTTCAGGATTCATTGAGATCTGGCATAGTGCAGAGAGACTGGCGAATTGCTAATGTGGTGCCTCTATTCAAAAAAGGATCCCGTTCTCAGCCTCAAAACTATAGGCCAGTTAGTCTGACGTCAGTGGTAGGAAAGCTTTTCGAAGGGTTAATAAAGGATAAGATACTGGACTTCATAGCAAATCATAATACAATGAGTTTGTGCCAGCATGGTTTTATGCGTAATAGATCTTGCCAGACTAACTTAATTTCTTTTTACGAGAATGTAAGTAGAGAACTCGATTCTGGGATGGCAGTGGATGTGATTTACTTAGACTTTGCTAAAGCATTTGATACAGTGCCACACAAAAGGTTACTGGTTAAATTAAGGAATGTTGGCCTGGAACATAGTATTTGTACCTGGATAGAGAACTGGCTAAAAGATAGACTACAAAGAGTGGTAGTAAATGGAACATTTTCTAATTGGACCAGTGTTGTTAGTGGAGTACCGCAGGGCTCTGTACTAGGTCCCTTGCTTTTCAACTTGTTTATTAATGACCTGGAGGTGGGCATTGAAAGTACTGTTTCTATTTTTGCAGATGATACTAAATTGTGCAGAACTATAGGTTCCATGCAGGATGCTGCCACTTTGCAGAGTGATTTGTCAAACTGGAAAACTGGGCAGCAAACTGGAAAATGAGGTTCAATGTTGATAAATGCAAAGTTATGCACTTTGGCAAAAATAATATAAATGCAAGTTATACACTAAATGGCAATGTGTTGGGAGTTTCCTTAAATGAAAAGGATCTAGGGGTCTTTGTAGATAACACGTTGTCTAATTCTGGGCAGTGTCATTCTGTGGCTACTAAAGCAAATAAAGTTCTGTCTTGTATAAAAAAGGGCATTAACTCAAGGGATGAAAACATAATTATGCCTCTTTATAGGTCCCTGGTGAGGCCTCATCTGGAGTATGCAGTTCAGTTTTGGACTCCAGTCCTTAAGAGGGATATAAATGAGCTGGAGAGAGTGCAGAGACGTGCAACTAAATTGGTTAGAGGGACGGAAGACTTAAATTATGAGGGTAGACTGTCAAGGTTGGAAAAAAGGCGCTTGCGAGGGGACATGATTACACTTTACAAGTACATTAGAGGACATTATAGACAAATGGCAGGGGATCTTTTTACCCATAAAGTGGATCACCGTACCAGAAGCCACCCCTTTAGACTAGAAGAAAAAAACTTTCATTTGAAGCAACGTAGAGGGTTCTTCACAGTCAGGACAGTGAGGTTGTGGAATGCACTGCAGGGTGATGTTGTGATGGCTGATTCAGTTAATGCCTTTAAGAATGGCTTGGATGATTTTTTGGACAGACATAATATCAAAGGCTATTGTGATACTAAACTCTATAGTTAGTATAGGTATGGGTATATAGAATTTTAATTAAAAGTAGGGAGGGGTGTGTGTATGGATGCTGGGTTTTCATTTGGAGGGGTTGAACTTGATGGACTTTGTCTTTTTTCAACCCAATTTAACTATGTAACTATGTAACTATGTAATATCTCCTGGCTGGGAAGAATCGCGGCTGTAAAAATGAATATATTGCTGAAATTGTTATACTTTTTCGAAACCTTGCCTATAAGGGTTCCCACCACTATGTTACATTATATTCAAAAGCAGTTACCGTATATACTCGAGTATAAGCCGAGTTTTTCAGCATCCAAAATGTGCTGAAAAATTCTACCTCGGGTTATACTCGAGTCAGTGGGCAGTAGCTGAGATTGCAGTCACTTTTAATCATTCCTTTACCAACAGTTCGCTTGGGGAGAGACTGCAATATCACACAGCACCCTCTGTTGGTTATATGAAAGAATAACAGTGACTGCAATATCACACAGTGCCATCTGTTGGTTATATGAAAGAATAACAGTGCGCCCTCTGTTGGTTATATGAAAGAATAACAGTGACTGCAATATAACACAGCGCCCTCTGTTGGTTATACGAAAGATTAACAGTGATGGCAATATCACACAGCACCCTCCGCACATGGTAGTGGGACAGTGGGACAATGCACACAGTAATCCGTTTGGCAATTCTCTGTCACCATCAACTTTGCAAAGAAGTGGAATGTGCGCTGCTGGGAGACAGGGCTGTAGTTCTGTCTAGGCTTATACTCGAATCAATAAGTTTTCCCAGTTTTCGTAGGTAAAATTAGGTACCTCGGCTTATACTCGGGTTGGCTTATACTCGAGTATATACAGTAATTTGCTACATATGGAACACCACTAAAAGCAGAATTCCAAGGTCAGTTATGACTGATAATAGGAACTAGGGAGGCCTAGCAGTCCCAGACATTGGCAAATAGTATGAGGTTGGCCCATCTAAGACAAACCTAAGCATGGCTACAGCCTGATGCACCCACAAAATAGTCCCTACTTGAAGCCCAATGGACTCAACCTTACCATATCAGTAACCTTATATTAACTGATAAGTCTAAGGTCCAACTATCAAACTTAGCTCCCAAACCAATACGCTTTACGATGTCTATTTGGACCCAATGTGTTAAAAAATACAAGACACCCATTCTTCACCATTGACAATACTCATGGCCAATCCTGCCTTCATCCCGGGACAACAGAAATCTTTCTCCATAAATTGGGCCAACCACAATCTGATCAGACTCAGATTTTTTCGACCCCCGAAATCAAACTATACACCTATAGCGAAAAATGTAAATGGAGAACAAATAAAATAATGGAATATAACCAACAAAACCAACTGGGCTCTCACTCCCTTTGAAAAAATTCTAAGAAACCCATATCCCTATAAGGGTCTGATCTCCCATTTATATATATTGATGAACACCCTACCAGAAGACCCATTTCAGAAACAAACACATATATGAAATATTGGGAAACATTTATGGGACAGGAATGGTCTACACAGCAATGGAATACTGTCTGGGAAAATACACGCAAGATAGTAACATGCATCCGGCAGAAAGAAAACATTTACAAAGTTATGATGAAATGGTACCTAACCCCAGATAGATTAGCTAAAATATTTCCACCGGCAAATCCAAACTGCTGGAGGGAATGCACAATGAAAGGTTCACTAAGTCACATATTATTATGGACTTGCCCCAAAATAACAGAATTCTGGAAGGAGGTATCTAATCTAATATGTAAATTTATGAAAACTACATGAAATGCCCCACTTGTTATTAACCCTTCCAATCCTTAAGCTTAAAAAACCTACCCAGAAGGTAGTCAACCAATTTAAAACTGCAGCACGCATAGCATTAACCTCTGAGTGGAAATCCTCAATGTCTCCCACCATAAAAGAGGTTATATCTAGGGTTGAAAGTAATAAAAGGCTTGAAGAATTTACAGCCAGAATAACCAACACAGCTCAACAATACATAAAAGTGTGGCAAATCAGGAAACATAACAGGTAACCTTGATCACCATACGGTAACCCCACCAGATCACAAGCAAAGAGAGGTCAGACAATAAACTACCCCCCTTCCCCACCTCTCAAACAAGCAACAATCTGGCCCATGGAGCTTATTCATATGTAACCCATTGTTCATTAAAAAAAATCTGTATGCTGAAAACCTAACTGAACTGATACAGCTGTATTTTTTTTTCTTTTTTTTCTTATTGTTTATTGATATTATGTTTCTTTTATGTATATATGTTTGGTTTACTCCACTGGTCCAGTAGTATATGCTAGGCTCCATTTTGAACTTCATCTATATTGCTAGTGTGGATCATATTGTAATCTTTTGCCCTATCCGTATGTTCACTGTTGTCAAGATCCTCAGAGTTTTGAAATAAACTACTCAACGATCTTCAAGGTGCCATTCTGATTGAGTTTAACTGTTTGCTGACCTTCCTGAGGAATTGAAGTTGTCTCGAGACAACTTAATAAGATAAAGACCACACTTTCAATGCTTAGAAAGGGAGGCAAAACATGTGCCTGTACTATAGTTGTGTTATACCTAGCTAAATATTTTCTCTGAAGCACTGCGAGGGGACATAATTACACTTTACAAGTACATTAGAGGACATTATAGACAAATGGCAGGGGACCTTTTTACCCATAAAGTGGATCACCGTACCAGAGGCCACCCCTTTAGACTAGAAGAAAAGAACTTTCATTTGAAGCAACGTAGAGGGTTCTTCACAGTCAGGATAGTGAGGTTGTGGAATGCACTGCCGGGTGATGTTGTGATGGCTGATTTAGTTAATGCCTTTAAGAATGGCTTGGATGATTTTTTGGACAGACATAATATCAAAGGCTATTGTGATACTAAACTCTATAGTTAGTATAGGTATGGGTATATAGAATTTTAATTAAAAGTAGGGAGGGGTGTGTGTATGGATGCTGGGTTTTCATTTGGAGGGGTTGAACTTGATGGACTTTGTCTTTTTTCAACCCAATTTAACTATGTAACTATGTAACTATGTAACTGGCCAATGATAAACTACTGTCTTGAAATAAAATCTTCCCTGAATCTTTAAAGATTTACATGCTACTCTGTCTTTATTTTATACAATAGAACACCTAAAACCTTTACACACATGGCAAATAATTCAGACAGTATTAAAGGTAACTTACTGCCAAATAAAGGCACAGAAATATTTTCTTCTCTGGAAACACTGGATGGCATTCCTGAGACAATGACTGCAATGGCATCAAAGAAGGAGGAGTGAGGAGCAACCAAAAGGATAGGAGCATCAGCTGGACTTGCAGGTTTTCCCTCTACCCGAACATGGAATCCCATTGAAAAGAACAGAAGGCGTCCAAGGGTGCTGATTAGACTCTGGGTAACTTTCCTAAAGGAGACAAAAAATTAAAATAAATCAGCAACACATGTTGTGTATATGATAAATGCCAGTTTTATTTGCATTGCTATCTGACACTACAAACAGCATAAATATTTCAAACAAATAAGAAAAATGCACATTTATAATTGTAACTTTCAAAACACTCAGGTACTGCAGTACTGCTCATTTGTGGGCCCGTAATTTATACAACAAGAAAGACTGTGGAATAATGGTCAAATGTTGATTAACACAATATGTTTTGAGCAATCGAAACATGTTGTTTTAATAAACACTCATAGTTTTCATATTTATACTGGGGGTCGTTTATAAATATGCCTCTGTGCAGTAACCCATAGCAACCAATCATTTGGGTTCATTGTTCCACCTGCAGCTTGTTGAAAGAAGTTAACCTCTGATTGGTTGCTTGGAGGTCCTTTCGAGAGCAGCAAATTAGTAGAATCTTGTTTTTTAGTTGAATCTGTCCTGAATACAATCCTCAGAAGCTGCCTTTCCTAAAAACCTGTCCTCCTATCAGTTTCTATTAAGAGAAAAATAAGTGTGGTCTTAGGCAAAGAGTTTTTCATGTAGTGTAACTTAAATCCAGAAACATATGTATATCATGAGCAGGTTGTCACTTTGCCTGGCAATGATTAAAGGAATTGTTCAGTATAAAAATAAAAACTGGGAAAATAGATTGGGTGTGCATAATAAAAAATATTTCTAATATAGTCAGGCAAAAATGTAATGTATAAAGGCTGAAGTAACTAGATGTGTAACATAATAGCCAGAACACTACTTCCTGCTATGCAGCTCTCTTGGTTTCCACTGATTGGTTACCAGGCAGTAACCAATCAGTGACTTAAGGGGGGCCACATGAGTCATAACTGTTGCTCTTGAATCTGAGCTGCATGCTGAGGATCCTTTGCAAACTCACTGAACATTTATTTTCCATGTGCCCCCCCCCCTCTTAAAGTTGCTGACTGACTCAGATTTAGAGATCTGAAAAGCAGGAAGTTGTGTTCTGTTCTCTTATTTTAGACATCCAGTCACTCCAGCCTTTATACATTAGATTTTTGGCTAACTAACTATATTAGAAACATTTTTTTATTTTGCCTATTTTTGTTTTTACACTGAACTTTTCTTTTAAGCATATACTTTGTTGGCAGGTGTGATAACCCAGTGCTAGGTGTTGTGGACCTGGAAGAATGCACACAAAGATGCCAGACTGCAGGTAGAAGTCAGCTTTATTCTTGGCTGCTCTCTCCACACTGTTCGCTCCTCCCCCTTCACTTCCCCTTCCTGTGTCCATAACCTTACTCATTACTCCACCCAGTGCTAAGCTGCTAATGCATATTAAAATAAACATTTAACATCACAAGAATGGATAGAACAGCATTACATCCCTCCCCACCTTACACAAACAACAAAATAAACTGCAACAAACTAGATGTAAGTGCTCAGAGGCAGAATGTTTTTGAAAAGTCAGTATCAAGAGCTTTACTGAAAAACAAAGTCTTTGAGGTGATCTGGCATTCTTTGATTTGTTTGTGGATAGCATTGAGCTTTACCAGGCTATGGATCCTCTTGTACAGTTGGTGCTTGCGTTGTTGTAGGTACTCCAGAAGACATATTCCTAGGTGTTTTTGGAGTTGAACTGGTGCTCATTTCTTCATCATCATCATCATGAACCTTTTGGTCTGTTCCACCAGTGTGGCCTTGAAGTTTCTTGAAGTGGGATATATTTCTAGTTACTTGTTGTCCATTACGACAAGCAGTAACCATGGTACCCTTGACTTTAGTAACCTGATAGGGTTCAGGATGATATGGTGAGGATAACTTGCTGCCAGGTCTTATTCTAGAACCTAGTCACCAACCTCCATTGTTATTATTTTTCTGTGACGGCCACCCTGATCAGCATATCTTTTCATCCTTTGCAGCAACATCATTATGTGTAATGGGTGTACTGGCTGACGTTAGAGGGAGGGAGATTTGGCAGTTTGATATGCAAAGGTCTATTAAGAGTGCCGTTGCTGGTGGTGTGCCAGTGGAAGAGTGAGGTGTTGCTCTGTACTGTCTGAAGAATTTGCATAAAATCCTTATGTTCTATGGTAGCAATTCTGAGAGTTTTGTTGATGGATTGCATGAACCGTTCAACCTCACCATTGGCCTGAGGCCAGTAAGGAGTCATTTTCCTGTGGATAAAGCCTAGGTAGGTGGCAAAAGACTGAAAGTCGGTACTACTGAAAGGAGGGCCATTGTCAGTCTTTAGAGTTTCTGGTATACCATATTCAGAAAAGATCTTGTCTAATTTATGCTTGACAGCTCTGGCTGAGGTTGCCAAGACAGTTTCAACTACAGGAAATCTGGAAAAATCATCCATGATGACTAGAAGGTAGGTAGGAATGGTCAGGCAGGGAGCAGAAGTCAACACTAACTGCAGTCCAAGGACTATCAGGTAGGGGTGTCATTTGCAAGGGTGCACACGTGTAGTTAGGTGTTGTTGCCTGTCAAGGTTTGGATATGTGCCTCCACTTTTGCATCAATTCCTGGAAGCCTCTCGTAGGAGCTGTTTAGTTTTCACCATGCCTTGATGAGCCTCATGAGCAAGATCAACTACTGTGTCCTGCAACTTTACAGGGATGACAAGGCAATTGTCATGCAAGAGTAGATTGGAGTCAGACGTGGAGTGTCAGAAGTGAGTTTCTGACATTGAAGAAAGCTTGTAGGTATGCAGTTTGTTGTAGCCATTGGAGACGAGCCTTATCATTGAAAGAACTCCAGTTTCTGGACACAATGGTTTCCATGACTAACTGGAGGTGAGGATCAGCATCTACTGCTTGCTGTCATTGCTTTGGGCACAGCATGTGCCACTTCAAAATTCACATGTTCCTCTGCTAGGATGGTTGCTGGAGTGTTGTCCCTTGCAGACTGTAGAGGTGGATGCCTGGATTGCCACTTCCTGCTTCATAACGCAAATGAAAATGGTAGTTTTGTAGTCCAAGTAGCCAGCGTTCTATTCGCGTGGGAGGGTTTGGATGAATGTTTGTTGAAGATTTGGAATCCGTGGCTTGTAGTCACTTACCACAGTTAATCTGCAACCAAAAAGGTAAAGGTGAAAATGCAGACACCCCCCAAACAACTGCCAGAGCCTTTCTGTCTTTGAATAGCGTCTCTCTGTCTCTGTTAGTGCCTTGCTTGCATAAGAGATTGTGTACACCTGACCCATTTTAGAGATTCAAAGAAATGCACCCAGGCCTACTAGACTGAATCTACTACAAGCTCTATAGATTTCAGTGGATCAAAATGAGACATTAAAGTGTCACTATTTAGGAATTTTGATGCTCAGTGGTCCATGACCATGGAACATCTTTTTTGGTAAGCTGTCATAAAGGTTCTGACACAGTAGCAAGATCAGCTATGAAACAGACATGTTACAAGGCCAAGAAAACTACGGACCTCAGTAATATTCTGGGGCTGACTGGCTGATTTTATGGTATCTACTTTCTGAGGGTCTGCTGATATTCCATTTTCAGAAAAAATGTAGCCAAAGAAAGTCAGAGATTTCTGATTATACCGACATTTTGAAGCACTTAATGCCAGGTTGTAGTTTTGTCATCTTTGAAATACTTGTTCCAGTTGCCTATCATGTTCTTGTTGGGAGGTGTCATATACAAGGATGTCATCACTTACATTGAGGACACGCGTTATCCCAGAGAGTGTTTCCCTAATAATATTTTGAAACATTTCTGCAGCTGATGATATGCCAAAATTTTGTCTCTTAAATCTCCAAAGACCCACATGTGTGCTAAAAGTTGATGATATCCTGAATTAAGGTCAAGCTTTGAAAATATTTTGGCTTCATTTAGATCGGTGATGATGTCATCAATAGTAGGTGTGTCTTTCTCTTTGAATAGCCCTGTTTGCATGTTGCATATCTATACATAACCTGATTTTACCAGGCTGCTTTGGTTTAGGTGCAACAACAATTGGAGAGACCCAGGGAGTTGGGTCTTCCACTTTCAATAATGTCAAATGTTTGCAGTTGCTGTAACTCTTTAGATATAGTCATGTAACCTTTTCCAGCTTTATGGGCATCAACAACTCTTTTTCTGAGGTCCTCACAGCCATGATACACATCCACAAATGTGCTTTATGTATGATCAGGCTATGCTGAATCCCGTTCTTTAAATAAAATAGGGTCTCTCGCTCTCACTCCCGCATTTAAACATATACATAGGTTAACAGTATAATCAATTAAAAACACTGGAAACTTGAGCACAATATAAATCAAAGATAACATAATATTGCAAATGGCATATGGGATGCATTGCAAAAGCTGCATGAAAGGAAAAATTCCTGCCTGCAGTCTGGACTTGTTACCCATTGAAAACATTTGGTGCATTATGAAAAACTATGACAAAGGAGACCAACCCCAAATTGTTGAGCAGCAATGATGAGCGAATCTGACCTGTTTCACGCCACAAAAATTATGGGTGTCGTTTTCTTTTTTTATTCAGTCCCTATCCTTTTCATATTTCATTCTCCCATGGAAATTCTAAATTCTAATACTGAACAAAAAGCTAAATAAATGAAAAACAGATAAATAAAAACCTATTGCAAATTGTCTCAAAATATCAATGTACAGTATATATTATACTAGAAGCTAATTTAAAGGTGAACTACTCCTTTAATATTTTAAGTTCCATGTGGGTCATATATAAAAACATTATGAAGAAAATGATTAAAAGGGAACTATTGTGAAAAAGAAATGTAATATAAATGTAATAAATGTAATGTAATAAAGAGAACATTCTGAACCATTTTTGACACAATGAATTTACTTCCTCTAACCTCCCTATCAGCAATCTGTCTGTCTTCATTCTCTCTACATGAGGTGGTGTCAGAGTCAGAATTTACAGTTCAAATACATCACTGGTGTTTGATTCTTTTTCCCAGACAATGTTTTAGGGCACACTATCTTTCAATTAGTTGTCAAAGTTGTCAAAGTCTTAACTTTAATTACAGCTCAAAGGAGTGGACCTGTCACCCAGACATATAAAAGTGTATAATAAAAGTCCTTTTCAAATTAAAAATGAAATCCAAATTTTATTTTTTATTAAAGGATTCATATCTGTCAATCAAATATTGCCTGCCCCTCCTCTATGCCTTGGGCATAGAGGCGGGGCAGGCAGTTACTTTGACTTTCTAGATGTCACTGCTCTCCCCACATTCCCCCAGTTCTCTCAACCATTTAATTGTGTAGCCAGTGCATGGGGATGGACATCAGGTCCCCTATTCTGGTGCACAAACAAGATTCTGAGATTATGTAAGGCTTGCCTTAATAACAGTGTCCACAAAATGGCTCCTGACTACTTGCTATAATTAGGACATCCCAGACTGAAGGGAACAAAAGTCAAATAATTTATTCAGTGTAATTAAAGTTCATGTTGCTTGACTAACGTGATAAAATAGGATTTGGATTATTTTTTTGGGGTGACGGGTCCCCTTTAAAAAAAAATGAAAAGACTGATTATATTTAGAGCATTCTTTATTTCCTTAAGATAAAGCTCATGTTAATGTTTAAATGTCAAAACATTAAAGTGAATTGTTTCTTGCTAAACTAGTCGGTTACTTATGTAGAGCCAAATTTAAAGTGGCAGTGTAAGCATATATACACCTTTGCTCAAGAGGAGCACAATAAATAAATGTGTTCTGACTATGTTTCATTTTTTTGTCTATTATAGTTTTTCTTAATATACCATCCGTATATACAGGGTAATTAGTTAAAAATATAAAGTGAGCTCTTTATAAACAAACCCCATTCTTTCCTAAACTGTAGTCTAGTGCCACACATAACTTTTCTCTAGAGGCAGACAATTGCTACTACAGCTACAATGTGCCTTGTCCTGATCTGATCTGTTAAGTATCTCCTTCTTTCAGTCAATTCCTTCAGTATCTGTTTGTTTTCCAAAGAGATCATATTTTTTTGGAGAAACCTTTTGTTTTGGAGAAACTTCTGTTTACCCTTAACCTCTCTGTTCTTGTTCTAACCAATTTCTGTACACCAAAATACTAATGCATCTTATTTAGGGTCAGCTTGTTTATCATGGATCCTTTAACTCCTTTTTGAATATGGCTTCTGGCCAAAAACTTTTCTCCAAAGGTATGAAACTGTAGCTGTAGATGTGAGATGTAAGATTTTCTGCTTAAAAATGGTCACCAGTGAATTTTGGGGCACTAATTACTAGTAAAATCAACTGTGGAAGGCTTTAGGTCATGTGCAGCATTAGCCTTAGGCTTTGATATAGCCCATTTTAATGGGCTTTCTACTTTGATACTAATCCTGAATATTTACAATGATTATGTTGTGATCTTTTGTTCTTGTAATGAATGTAATACCTTGGACTGAATAGTTTACTTTTAGAATAATTTACTTTTAAGCAGATTCAAAGAAAGCCCACAGCAAAGGACAATGCAAACTGATATTACCTTCTCCATCCATTAAATGGTTTTTCATTTCTTTCAGGACAACAGCAGGTAGCAATGGCCGCAACCAACCATGACACAAGTAAAACAATCATAAAGAGAATGATTCGGAGTGGAAGAATAAACAAACCACATAACAGCATCTGTAGGAAATAGATTAAGATATATTAGAGAAGATTATACTCAAATTACTACAATGGTGCCTAAAAAGATAATTTTCAATAGTTAAGTTCATTTTCAAGTTTTTTTTTGTTTAAAAATATACCACACTGTAATACAAGACATTTATAAGGTGAGATGCAGGAATGAAAACACTGGGAGTAATTTGCAGAGATCCCAGAAAGCAACTTGACAAAATATTGCTTACAGTATATTAAATTACTTAAAACATCTGCAACTGCACATATGTAGGGTCCAAACCAGTGTATAGTTTGGTAGTAGTTGGTAGACATTGGCAACTGAACTGGTTGTGCTTTAAATCCCAGTAAGTCAATTTGGCCCTATATGGTATTCCATTAACATGAACATTTTACGAGTGATACAGGGTTTTGTCTTAAATCCAAATATGTATTAAAAATGCATTCATTTAATCTAGAACCCTAAAGTTCTACTGGTACTCGTTTCTCATAGTTGATCTGTCCTCTAAAAATTGTAAGGTTTTCTTTATAACATTAGTATTCATGTCTAATACTAATTCATATTTATTTTTTTTCAGTAGATGATGTATTTATTATACCCTGTCAGTGCCAGTCGAATTTTGCATTTATTTTGCACCCATTTTAATTCCATTTTTGAAAAGTCTGTGCTGTCTCTCTGGATGCTTTTAGTCAAAATATACATTGATATATCAACTTACTAACAGGTTGGTGACAATTAAATCAAATAAAAAAAAAAAGAATATTTTACAAATTGTTCTGAAAGTAATAGGTTTAACTGTTATGGTTTAATTTTGTTCAACATTTAAGGTGTTAAATAACAATGTTTGGTAGGCTATAAGTCTTACAGCACATTTGCCAGATGATGCATTACTTTGCAGTTAGATTTCCCCCAGTTTGAGGTGGGTGAGATTTGATTTGTTGAACCTGAACAGACTGTATAAATAGAAAACCTGGAACTTCAGTGATTGACAATCTTGAGATGAATCTCTTGCTTACTAAGCAGGACCTAGAATGGTCAGATATTTTGGGGCTAGAGAACAGCAGCAGGATGATAAGGCAGTGTCATGTCCGGCACCCTAAATCCAGAACCAGTGTTAGGCTCCCTGGTCTCGGCACTTGCTTCTGTCTTTAACAGCCGCCTTTCACCTCGGGAGGAGCCCTCAGCTAATTGGATGTCGCCAGATCTTACTAAGAGAGGAGCAAAGCTACAGGTTCTGGACGAGCAAAGGGGCACGATCGTCTCACAAGTAGGGATGTAGCGAACTGTTCGCCTGCGAACTAGTTCGCGCGAACTTCGACCGTTCGCGTCCGCCGAATGTTCGCGAACGTTTGGGAACGTTCGCATTTTGAGTTCGCGTTCGATCGTTCGACCATTCGACTTCCTTCGAAAAAAATAGAACGATTTCCATTCGTTCAAACGATTGTAAGCATTCGATCGAATGAAAAGCATTCGATCGAATGGCTTCGATCGTTCGATTCGAATGAAAATCCTTCGATCGAACGATTAAAATCCTTCGATCGTTCAAATCGAACGATTTTAGCGGGTGTTCGAAGTTCGCAAACTGTTCGCGAACGTTCGCATTTTTTGCCGGTGTTCGAACACCAAATCGGCAGTTCGCTACATCCCTACTCACAAGGATACTGGATGGAAGAACACAACTTGGAAGCCAGGCCAGACTACACAGCGTGGAACAGGCAGGCCGGGCCAGCACAAGCAGAGTTAGAATAGTCAGATAGGCTATCAGGATTGGAGAGCGTAGAATAAACAGGCAGGCAATGGTCAGCTTGGAGAGGTCAGAATAAACAGCCAGGCTAAGGTCAGGATACAGAGTTCAGAATAGTCAGGCAAGGCAAGGGTCAATGACCAGAAGATCAACAGGATTCATGTAGAAATAGCACCAGGAAAAAACTAAATTGAACCTAACAACGGGCAATGTTTCAATACGGAGATCCCTTTAAATAGTGTTTGAATTTCTCGCTAAGTACGATGACGTCATCACACCAGCATGTAAAATCAGGGAAGTGCGTGCCATAGGGAAGCCGGCACAGGAGGAGAGAGGCAGCATGTGGCTGGCGTCCCCGCTGGAGATGCGGTGGGCAACCCCACCTCCCACTAGACCACCATGGTAACGTTTCGTTACAGGCAGTCAGCTGGGTAACAGTTACAACATCTAGAGCAGTGATCCCCAACCAGTAGCTCGTGAGCAACATGTTGCTCTCCAACCCCTTGGATGTTGCTCCCAGTGGCCTCAAAGCAGGTGCTTATTTTTGAATTCCAGGCTTGGAGGCAAGTTTTGGTTGTATAAAAACCAGGAGTACTGTCAAACAGAACCTTAATGTAGGTTGACAATACACATAGGGGCTACCAAATGGCCAATCACAGCACTTATTTGGAACCCCAAGAACATTTTTAATGCTTGTGTTGCTCCCCAACTCCTTTTACTTCTGAATGTTGCTCACGGGTTCAAAAGGCTGGGGATCCCTGATCTAGAGGATGTGTCTGGGGAATAGAAAGAGGGAAGCTCCTCTGAGGGTTTGTCAGATTGTGTGAATAAGATATAAATGTGAACCCCATGACTGGCAGTCCTAGAAAGGGCTGATCTCTCTAACATCCAGCAGAAAAGTTTCTCTAGTAATGGTGGGTGGGAGAACAGAGCTAGACCTAAACAGATTGTAGTTATAGGGGATTAAACTATTGGTGAGTGCTGAGTTCAGGGATCTAGGAGTCTTCCAGTGTAATTTTTCTGAAAGTATAGTATATCAGTATATCACCCTTGTAAGCAAGAAAAACATTGCAAAGCCTTTAAGGTTTGATAAAGTATTGATATTGAGGTTGATATAAAAATATGCGCTTTTGAGGTGCTTTTGAGAAGTTAGCTGGGTGTCATGCACAGTCTCCCAAAACTCAGAACAAGGACCTCAAACCTGTGCCTAAAACGGTTGCCTTTTGTTGTGGGAGGAGCCTTCTGCTCTCTGTCAAATACAGGCAACAGGGTCAGAACAGGCAGCAAACATCAAAGTCAGGATCAGGCACAGGTACACCCAGGAGCTATTAGCAAACAGAACCTATGTTGGGCAATGCCCCCTAGTTTGTGGCCCCCTTTAAATATTATGCATTTCACTTTGTGCCGCCCTTGCGGCATTGTGATGTTATTGCACACACCACAAAATTCACATGTTTAAAGGGGCCAAGAACAACAAAACAAAAACCCGAAAGTGACGGACAATCACACCCAGATCCTGCATGCACCACTAGACCCCTAGATACCATTACATTAAACCCCCACCCTCTAGAGGTGGCTACTGGATCCCTAGGCTTATCAGGAAACTTAACATGAATCTGTTCAGGATGGATATCAGAGGCAGATACCCAAGATCTCTTCTCAAGACCACAACATTTCCAGTGTACCAGATACTGTATTTTACTTCTGGAAAGACTAAAATTAACGAAGGAACTTTCAAAGGAATATGTTTTTAGAAGACAACTCTATCACCAACCTGATACTCAGGTGACTCTCTTTCTCACCAGTGTCTTTTGGCAGCCCTTTTCTGGGGAAGCACAGCATAAGATGCTCAACCAAGGAAAAATGCTCAACTAAGCAATTAGCAGCAGGAACCTCCGAACATTAAACAGAGAAAGAAAACACCCTCAGGTGCAAACCATAGACTGAAAAGAAAGAGGACTCCCCAGTAGAAGCATGAGTAGCATTATTATACGCAAACTCAGCCCATGTCTGCCCATAAGAACTAATTACAGGAAATGTAACACCTAAGGTACTGTTCTAATGACTGATTTGTCCTGTCTGGCCATTAATTTGTAAATGGTAAGCAGTAGAAAAAGACAAGTCAGTTCCCACAAGAGACCAAACAGCCTGCCAAAATCTAGAAACAAATTGAACCCGTATCAGAAACAGCATTCAATGGGGACCAATGAAATTTGAATATATTAAAGAAATGTTTAGTGAGAGACTTAGCAGAGGAATGGGAAGGAAGGGAAATAAAGGCACACATTTTACTAACCGATGTACTACAACCCAGATATCTACTAACCATATTCCCATTTGAGGAAGGTAAATCTGCAAAGAAATCTATGAGTATATGAGTCCATGGCCTTTCAGGAACAGGAAGTGATTGCAGCAAACCCTGAGGTAAGGACCTAGATGGCCAAGACTGTTGACATACAACACAATTTAATTATTAACATCATACCCCAAAGATGGCCACCACAGAGTTTGAGATGCAATATTAAGGGAATATGCTTTGCTTTGGCCAGGGTGCCCAGCTAGTTTGAAATTGTGAGTCTCAGACAAGACAGCTTTATGTAAATTCTCTGGGACAAGATCTGCCACAATCACTTCCCTAGCAACAATGGTTCAGGCTCAAGAACCTCTTGTGGATTGGAGACAAAACTTCTAGATAAGAAATCTACCTTCATGTTTTTAGAGCCTGCCATGTTATAATAAAGTTTAGACAAGTGAAAAATAGCACCCACCTATCTTGTCTAGGATATAAACATTTAGCAGATTTAATATTTAATTTTTTTTTAATTCAGGTGCTGATTCAATATTTATCAGGTTCTTATGATAAGTAAAAACTGTACCCATATGCTTAGCCCCTTCCAGAAGGTGTCTCCAAACTTAATGGCCAATCATTCCCTGTAATTAGCTTCCGTAGGCGAAAATTTCTTAGAGAAGAAGACACACGGATGTATCTTATTGGTAACAGGGTGTTGCTGAGAGAGTACTGCCCCAGCCCCTATCTCAGAAGCATCTACCTCAACCAGAAAAGGGAGAGCAGAATCTGCATGGCAGGGAACAGAAGCAGAGGTTAATGCCTCTTTTAGAAGTTTAAAAACCTTTACAGCTTCATCAGGCCTATGCTTGGATCTGCTCCCTTCCTTGTAAGAGAATTAATTGGAGCCACCATTGCAGGGAAATCTTTGATAAACTGTCTATATGAAACTGGCAAAACCTAGAAATCTCTGGATAGAACGTAAAGAAAGGGGTTGTGTCTAGTCTAGAATTGCTTTAACCTTGACTGGATCCATCTCCAAGCCCCTTTAAGATGTAAGGTACCACAAAAAATTAACAGAAGGCACATCGAAAATACATTTTTCTAGTTTAGCTTATAATTATATCCCAGTCTATGTAGTACTTCTTGCACATGACAGCAATGTTCTGCTACATTAGAAGAAAATATAAAAATATATCATCTAAATAAACTATGTAGCATCTCAGTAGATCACAAAAAATATTAAATTCTTGGAAGAAGGCTGGTACATAGCCCAAATGGCTTTCCTAGGTACTCATCGTACCCATCATGAGTATTAAATGCAGTCTTCCATTCACCCCCTTTTAAGAGTTCGGAGAACAGTGGAAGGGGGTTATTGATATTTTATGGTGATCATATTTAAATCTCTATAAACAATTCAAGGTTGTAAACCACCATCCTTCATATTTACAAAAAAATAAACGTGGGATAAATAGATGGCCTTATGAAGACTCTTTGGAGATTTTCTTTAATGTATTCCTCCATGGCTTGTATTTAGGGAGAGAGAGTGTGCAAGTCCTAACCCTAGAAGGATAAGACCCAGGAACCAGATCAATAGCACAATCGTAGTGCCTAGATGGAGAAAGTGAAAAACAGTAAGAGCAAAGTAAAACTTCAAGGGAAGTAGTGGCTAAAGTATGGGAAAATGTCATTTTGGAGTCAGGAAGGATTTTCCTTCCCCCTCTGAGGAAAATTGGAGAAGCTTCAAATGGGTTTTTATTTGCCTTCCTCTGGATCAACTAGCAGTTAGGCAGGTTAAAAGGCTGAACTTGATGGACGTGTGTCTTTTTTCAACCTAACTTACTATGTTACTATGTATCCCATAGGAGAGTCTACAAGCTTTCTCCTTGGGGAAAATGGGTAGAGTCCTTAGTTGGACTAGGAACCATTGCTTCAGACATAGGGGTATATTTATCAAAAAGTGACGTTTGAGATTGCCACAGTCCTCTAGAGTTAATTTCTATGGGATTTTGAAAGGCCTATTTGGCAGAGGATGAACTTTCACTCAATGATAAATACTCTTTTAGAAGTCTCATAGAAATGAAAGTGGTGGAATTTCACGCTAGAGGACTGTGGTGATCTCTAACTTCACTCTTTGATAAATATACCCCATAGAGGGAGTGACTCACCTGACGCTTCTCTCTGTGCCTTCAATTGATTTGAACAGAGAAATGCATTAAGGCAACAAGAGAGGTCAGAGAATGCTAATTCATTAAGCTGTCTTTAACAGTGTCAGAGAGCCCCACTCTAATTGACCACGAAGAGCTTTATTTTTATCATTCCAGCCTGTTTTTACTGCAGTACACTTCGACTTTCCTCCTACCCTGCTTAAGGTTATGGATAGCAGATTCAGGAGAGGTAGTATGGTCAGGGTCATCGTAAATATTTGCCATCACCCTAAAAAAGGCTTCCAAAGAGTAGCGAACTGGGTCAGAAGAGGGCAGGCTATAGGCCCAAATCTGTGGATTACCCTGTAGTGGGGTCATAACAAATCTTTCCCTTTCCTGCTCTGTAAGGAAAGAACAGGGCAAAAAAGTGAGGTAAGATTTACATGCCTCTCAAAAAAACAAAAAATTTACCCTGGTCACCAATGAACTTATGAGGCAAACAGATCTTAAGTTCCACCGGGGAAGAACTCACAGGTACGGAAAGTGGATTACCCAGTGGCACCTGAGCAGGTGTAGGATCAGCTGATCCTGCATCTGTTAGTACTGATATAATAGTTACAAACATCCCACAGATGAGGCTCAGTAATTGGTTGCTGAGACGCTAAACTGAAACACTAGAGAGAGAGGAACATTAAAGTTTAAACTTCAATTTTAGAAAAACAGTCAAAAATGAAAAAATAGAAAGCAATTTTTAAAAGTCTTTATTTCAGGTGAACAATCTGAAACCAATGGAACTTTAAAAAGGTTTTAGAAAGATGAACAACCCCTTTAAGGAATATTGGCCTGGAACATAATGGGGCCGATTCACTAAAGGTCGAAAAAGTGAATGTTATTTATAGCATGCCTTAAACATTTTATCACATCTTATATTTTTAGAATTAACGATCGATTCAATAAAAGTTCACTTGTCTAACTTAAGAAATTATATTTTTACATTCATTTTAGCTGAATTGTGTGCGGTATTTTATAGCATGCGTTATTTTGTGCGTTATTTTGTGTGGTGTTTTAAGGCATTTGATATTGTCACACGTTATTAGTGCATTCTATAGCATTTAAGACATTCGGGATGCCACTTGCAGAGTAGAAGTCTGTTTTTTGCAGTATGCTAGTCATTCCTTTCCCTGACAAACTTAATATAATTCCATTACACATAATGTAGTGCATTCTGGATCTGCCCAAGGTATCATGAACATGTGTTAGTGGCTGTAGGTAAGTCTCCAGTTCCTCATAAAGGTTTTTAATTGCTGTCCTACAGCACCTCCCTACATCTTCCTCTATTAATTCATCTGATGTTGTTTAGTAACACCTACTCTTGGGAGGTGTTAAATTTCACAGTAATTATCACACTATTTTATGCTTTTATCGATTAAAAGATGTTAGTGAATAATGCGTTAGGATTAATTCTATTTTATAAATATCACAATGCAATTAGAATACTGCTGTGCAGAAATATAGAATTAAAGCTTGCAATATGTCTATTAACGCATGTGAAAATACTTTGATGAATCGTTCCTTAAATAACGAGTCTTAAATAACGCACAAAACTGTGCGTTAAGGAATATTGACCTTTTGTGAATCAGCCCCAAAATGTGCACGTGGATAAAGAACTGGCTTATGGCTAGATTGTAGGGATGCACCGAATCCACTTTTTTGGATTCTGCCGAACCTCCGAATCCTTGGCAAAAGATTCGGCCAAATACCGAACCAAATCCGAAATTAGGGGTGGGGTGGGAAAACATTTTTTACTTCCTTGTTTTGTGTCAAAAAGTCACGCGATTTACCTCCCCGCCCTTAATTTGCATATGCAAATTAGGATTCAGTTCGGCCTGGCAGAAGGATTCGGCTGAATCCGAATCCTGCTGAAAAAGGCAGAATCCTGAACCGAATCCTGGATTCGGTGCATCCCTACTAGATTGCAAAGAGGTGGTAAATAGAACTTTTTCTAATTGCACCTGTGCTGTTAGAGTACCTGTGCTTTTTAACTAGTTCATTACAGTCACCAAAAAAAGTGTTTAAAGTTTAAAATAATTCAAATATAATGAACTGTTTCCCTGCACTGATAAAACTGGTGTTCTTGCTTTAGAAAGACTACTGTTGTTTATATAAACAAGCAGCTGTGAAGCCATGGGGACATTTATTTATTCAGAGAAAGGGGGAATATGCACAGGTTATTGTCTGACAGATTAGCTCTGTAATGGAATACAATGGTATTCTGCAGAGGGCATCTGTTAGCTGCTATGTAACCTGTGCCTTGAATGGCTGACCCCATGGCTGACCGCATGGCTACACAGTAGCATGTTTATATAAACTACAGTAAAGCAAAAACCTTAAAGGAGAACTAAAGCTTAACTATAAATGCAGGCTAGAAATGTTATCCATTATGTTTCGGGATTCTGTACTAGCCCAAGGCAACCACAGTAAAGATCTGAGTCTCAAAAGATGCCCCAGTAGCTCCCCGTCTTCTTTTCTGCTAATTCACTGCACATGTCCTGTGCTGCTGTCACTTACTGAGCTTAGGGACCCACTCACAATATACAGAACAAATAGAATAGAAATGTCACAAAATAAAGCTGATAAGTAATTAAAATAGATAATAACTACACAACAGCACAGAAACCAGTGCAACTAGCATCAGAATTTTATCAGCCTATATCAGCTTATATTACAAGCCAACCTCATTTTCTTCTTGATAATTTGCGACGACCTCTAAGCTTAGTTTCTCAACAGCTGCTCAGAACCCACTGAGCATATCAGTGTCATAGACACTTTCCAAGATGGTTACCCCTATGGCAAGTTTGAAGTCCTGGATCATTGCTGCTATTGAGAAGCTGAAACTTTAGGCTGGTGCAATAAGTTCAGTATATTCAATATGGCAATTTTAGCCATATTAATTTTTAGGGTTTAGTTTTCCTTTAAAACACTTTCAATTGTTAGTGTTACTGTTCTTTTAATGGAGGTGGACATTGAAAGTACTGTTTCTATTTTTGCAAATTATGCTAAATTGTGCAAAACTATTAGGAGGCATGATTGCAGAGCAATTTGACAAAATTTGAACAGCAAATTGGCCAACAGGGTTCAATGTCAATAAGTGCTAAGTAATATCCATATCCATAAAGAGATCTCTACTCATTACACACCCTCCCCAGTGCTATGATTGCTTATTTCTTTAAAGCATGAATTTAATTCAGGCTGTACATAAAGACAGTCTCCTATACCCTTTTTAATCCCTCTATCCCTTCTAAAAAAGTTATAGCTATACAAATTCACAGCACAGTCACATGTTTCCTCTCGCTCTCACATGTTTCAATGATACCAATCATATCATAATTTTCAGCACATACAATTAACTTCTGCTCTCCAATTTTACCTGATAAACTCTATGCATTTGCAAGCATACAGCAGAGGTTACTATTCTAACATTTACATTACGTAACAGAGATTTACTGTAGATATAAAGTTACTATTAAGCAATACACAGCACTCACTCACCTTTAACTTGGTAAGTGGGGACAGGTTGATTTCATGCACAAAGGGGTTTGGGATTTGCGGGGGAATAAAAGATTTTTGTCGTGGTAGAGGTGGTACCCGCTGTTGTTGTACCTTATTAGCCTGTGGGGAAATTACATAATCGTTAATAAACAATCAGTTTAAGCAGTTTAACAGATGGAGATTAGGGATGTAGCGAACGTCGGAAAAAAAGTTCGCGAACATATTCGCGAACTTGCGCAAAAATGCGAGCGGTTCGCGAACGGTTCGCGAACCCCATAGACTTCAATGGGAAGGCGAACTTTAACATCTAGAAAAGACATTTCTGGCCAGAAAAATGATTTTAAAGTTGTTTAAAGGGTGCAACGACCTGGACAGTGGCATGCCAGAGGGGGATCAAGGGCAAAAATGTATCTGAAAAATCTGCCTGTGTGTGCTTGGAAGAGATAGTGTAGGGGGAGAGCTGTTAGTGATTTCAGGGACAGATGATAGTAAGTTTGCTGGCTAGTAATCTGCTTGATACTGCTCTGTATTGGAGGGACAGAAGTCTGCAGGGATTTGAGGGACATTTTAGCTTAGGTAGCTTTGCTGGCTAGTAATCTACTGTTCTCTTTAAACAACTGCCATACGTTGACCTTGTAGGCATTGTTTGCCCAGTTTTTTTGGACGCAGCCACTGAAGCACAGTTGCCAGAAAAAATATGCCATATAAATGCTGAAAATAGTCATTTTTCGCCATACGTTGACCTTGTAGACATTGTTTGCCCAGTTTTTTTGGACGCAGCCACTGAAGCACAGTTGCCAGAAAAAATATGCCATATAAATGCTGAAAATAGTAATTTTTCGCCATACGTTGACCTTGTAGACATTGTTTGCCCAGTTTTTTTGGTTGCAGCCACTGAAGCACAGTTGCCAGAAAAAATATGCCACATAAATGCTGAAAATAGTCATTTTTTGCCATATACGTTGAGTCAACGTATGGCAAAAAATGACTATTTTCAGCATTTATATGGCATATTTTTTCTGGCCTCTGTGCTTCAGTGGCTGTGGCCAAAAAAACTGGGCAAACAATGCCTACAAGGTCAACGTATACACTACTACAGCGGTGGATACGGATTACGTAAAATATATGAATGCTGCTTGAAAAAAGTGACTCCGGTGTTTTTTCTGGAGACGGTAATATTATGGATATTTAGACAGAATGTGAACAAGGTCACACAGCTCGATGGCGGGTTGAAGAAAACAGTGTGCAAATAATGCCTACAAGGCCAACGTATACACTACTACAGCGGTGGATACGGATTACGTAAAATATATGAATGCTGCTTGAAAAAAGTGACTCCGGTGTTTTTTCTGGAGACGGTAATATTATGGATATTTAGACAGAATGGGAACAAGGTCACACAGCTCGATGGCGGGTTGAAGAAAACAGTGTGCAAATAATGCCTACAAGGCCAACGTATACACTACTACAGCGGTGGATACGGATTACGTAAAATATATTATGGCTGCTTGAAAAAAGTGACTCCGGTGTTTTTTCTGGAGACGGTAATATTATGGATATTTAGACAGAATGTGAACAAGGTCACACAGCTCGATGGCGGGTTGAAGAAAACAGTGTGCAAATAATGCCTACAGGGCAAATAATGCCTAAAAGGTCAACTTATACACTACTACAGCGGTAGTAAAATAAAAAAAAGTAAAATAAAAAAAAAATGAATATTAAAAAAAAAAATTAAAGTTGGTGCTGCTGAACTACTAGGAGCAGCAGATTAGCACACCAGTCCCACTCCCCAACACTGCTAGACTAATAGCACTGGGCTCTTATAGTAGTAGTAGTAGTAGTAGTAGTAAAACAACAAAAAAATAAATAAAAGCAGTCCTTACAAGGACTACTGTTATTGCAGCAGTCAGCAGATGAGATCAGAAGCAGGACAGCTGCCCACTGCAGCTACATACAGAGCACTGCAGTAGAAGGTAGATTACTAGCCAGCAAAGCTACCTAAGCTAAAATGTCCCTCAAACCCCTGCAGACTTCTGTCCCTCCAATAACAGAGCAGTATCAAAACGATTACTAGCCAGCAAACTTTCAACTGTCCCTGAAATCACTAACAGGCAGCAGCTCTCTCCCTACACTATCTCTTCAGCACACACAGGCAGAGTGAAAAAACGCTGCAGGGCTTCGGTTTTTATAGGGAAGGGGAGTGGTCCAGGGGAGAGCTTCCTGATTGGCTGCCATGTACCTGCTGGTCTGGGGTGAGAGGGCAAAAAAAAGCGCCAACAATGGCGAACCCAAAATGGCGAACGTCGCGCGACGTTCGCGAACTTCCGGCGAGCGCGAACACCCGATGTTCGCGCGAACAAGTTCGCCGGCGAACAGTTCGCGACATCTCTAATGGAGATATGAATCTTATTTTTGCATAAATTAATTATTTACATACTATTCAATCTTATAACTAAACTTAAAGCAAATAATTACTTGCAACTACACGATGCCACCAAAAATAGTATTAAACAAATGAGTAATCAACACCATGATTTATTTATGCACAAAAAAGTTATGTATAATTTAACAATCATATACCAAGGGCATCATACTTATTTACAAGAAAGTGTTCTGCTTGTAAAAGCCAAGAAAGTAATATAGTAACATAGTAAATTACCTTTATCTCTTACTGAAACAAAATATTATTAACCACAAAAAGAGTCAAAAGATAACAAAAATAGTAATTTGCTAGCTTGCTCAGTAAACTAGCACATCTGTACACATGCCCCTTTAGACTAAGGGCACAAAGAGTGGTGGCTTTGCTGTTCTCAACCTTGGTTTTTTTTTTGTTTTTGCAGACTGAGAGAATTGGATCTGCAGCAGATGGGGGCGGAGGTTGGTGATGGTGCGAGCAGCGAGGAGTCGAGTGGTGGAAGAGTGCGCAAAGTAAAAGTGCCATTGGGGAAAGCAGGTTGGTTCAAGTGGAGGACCAGCAGGAAGTTCAAGCAGTGGGAAGGAGTTTGAGGAGGGTGCGAGTGCAGAGGGGGGTCTGCTGCAAGTGGGGAAGGGGCCTAGGGACACAGACATCTTGAAATTTGGCCCTGTGCTTGGCTGACCTTCATGAAGAAAAACCTCTATTGAAAGCACCATATTTAGAATTTTTTTTAGAAATTTCCCTGATAGAGAGCCTTTTAACAGTGTTTTATAGTCAATAGTCAGGATAAATGGACCCTCATACCAAATGGTATAGGGAACAAAATTGTCAGCACTGGAAGAAAAAGACAAAAGCCTCCATACCTGCTGGCAGCTTGATGACCACCTGCACTACTCCACTTATTTGTGTATCTGGTATACTGTATATCAGATTGGTGGCTAGTAAAAAGCATCTTGAATCAAACAAATCAGCAAAAAAAAAAAGTATTTTTGAACACACACTTCTCAGAAGTCCAGGCAGCGGTTAAAAGTTCAAACTGCTTTATTTCACAGGCTCTTATCTTATCCTAATATATTTAATGTGATCCCACACCTAGTCATAGGCATGATACCTATGTGTGGGCTCTCTATAATTGGATGATTTATTGGACAAGCATAATATTCAAAGCTTTAGTGATGCTAAAACCTACAATAAATATAGATATTGGTATATATAGTTTCAGTGGGTGTAGTGCTATGGATAAATATAATTTTCTGGAATGAAATGAATACTGTATAAGTAGACTTTAACCCATGTTAAAGCCCAAAAATTATTTCATTCAGGCAGCAGCCTACAGGCATTAATTTACAAATCAACACAGACTTGCTAGGTTTATATTTTTCTGTAAACAGTGGACACCAGCTCTTGGCTCCCTGACAATTTACAGAGCAAAAAACCTTAGCCTAGGCATCTCCACACCCAACATAGCACACCCAAACCTGTTTGGTGAAAAGTGTCTTCCACTATCTGGGTGGGGGAAATATTGGTAACATTGGGAGGGATCACCAGTTTGTTCAGGTTACCCAAGAAATGAGCTTGCACAAGACTGTGCTGCGAGAATCTCACTGAAGACTAGGAAAGTGCCCGGACAACTAATCTTGCATGGAAGGTGGCTAGAACCAGGGCCCAGAGATTTCTCTGAGCAATGTGTGCACACACAAATTTTGAGACCAGCATACACAAATTGTGGCTTTCACAAAGAATTTTACGTGAGGACATTTCATTTTTGACCTGTGCACACTGTTTTTTAAATGTGTGAACATAGGTTTAGAAAGTGCGCATACAATAATGTTTTTGCATACACAGCCAAGAAAAATTGAGGGAACATTGCTTGTGAACCCCCCTGACTGATGGTTACTAGTACTTTGACCTTGAGGCAGAACCATATTCTAGGCTGTAAGAGCAGTTCTTTGTATTTCTGTGCTGTGGAGCAATATCAATATCTATATTTTCTGCCACTGGTAACTCCCTTTCACTCCTGTACTCATACGTGTCATAAATTCTTATGTACATTATGTTGCTTAATCTGACACAAGAACTCTACATGCCAAACTGTCTGGTGCTAGTGTTCACATATGGTGAAAGAAGTGGACAGACTATTGGGAGGGGCTGTGTAAGACCAAGCAGCGGACAGTGTCTTGGTACACATAGGTACCAATGCCAAAGTAAGAGGAGGGGAGGAAGTAATCAAAAATTATTTTTTAAAAACTATGTAGCAAAAACCAATACAAGTTTTGTGCAAGTGATTGAACCCCTGGGTAATAGTGACCAAAATGTGATCTAATATAATGTTTATAAAAAATAAAAAAAAACAGAAAATAAATGTTTTCCAATTTAGACAGATCACTCTGCAAAGTGGCAGCACCCTTCATGGTAACTATAGTTCTGCACAATTTTGTATCATCAGCAAAAATAGAAAAATTACTTTCAATAATTACCTCCAGGTCATTAATAAACAAGCCAAAAAGCAAAGGACCAAGTACAGAGACATGCAGTACTCCATTAACTACACTACTACAATTAGAAAATGTTCCATTTACCACCACTTTTTGTTATCTATAGTTTAACCAGTTCTCTATATAGGTACAAATGTTATGTTCCAGGCCAACATTCCTTCATTTAACCAGTAACCTTCGGTGTGGTACTGTATTAAATGTTTTAGCAAAGTCTAAGTAGATCACATCCACTGCCATCCCAGAATCAATGTCCCTGCTCACCTTCTCATCAATATAAATTAAAATTAGTCTGGCAAGATCTATTACACATAAGCTCACTAAGTACCCTGGGATGAATACCATCTGGTCCCGGACCTTTGTTTATCTTAACATGTTCTAGTCGCTTTTGAATTTTCTCATGCATGAACCATGCATATTTAGTAGTATTACTAAAATTGGGACTATTAAAGGGGTTGTTCCTGGCCAACATTCTTTAATTTTACCAGTAACCTTCTGTGTGGTACTGTATCAAATGCTTTAGCAAAGTCTAAGTAGATCACATCCACTGCCATCCCAGAATCGAGGTCCCTGCTCACCTTCTCAGAAAAAGAAATTAAATAAGTCTGGCAAGTACCATGGGATGAATACCATCCGGTCCCGACCTTTGTTTATCTTAACATGTGAACCGTTCATCATTAATAGGGACTAACACTTTTTTCAATGCAGTCGGTTTCAGAATCCATGAGTTTCATTAAAGGCAGCTGTTACAATTGATCCAATAGTTGCTAATATTCCACAGATACTGCTGAGAAATTTATGAACTAATTGTATCAACTAAATGTAGCAAATTGTAAGAGTTCAAAATGCACCTGGATTACTGAGCTGCCAGACTGAAACATTAAAGATAGGAACATTAATTACATTTTGGGAAAACATAAAAGATGGAAAGCAATTGAAAAAAGTCTTTGTCTATGGAGAACAATCTGAAAACAACTGAACTAAGAAAAAGGTTTTTGGAAGGTTAACAACACCTTTAAGGAAACCTTCATTAACTGGTTCCTCATTGGTGTAGACAGACAAAAAATAACAGTTCAGAATCTCTGTTTTTTTCTGTTCTTATCAACCATCTGCCCCCCCCCCTGATATTAAGGGTTCCACCCCTTCCTGCTTAATTTTTGTTTACTATTTACATATTTAAAAAACAATTTTAGATGATTTTTACTGCTTGCTGCAATAACCTTTCCATATCGATTTTAGCTTTTGTGCATGATTTATTGGCCTCCTTGTACCTGATACATGTTTCAGTTGTGCTAGCTAACTTGAAAGCCTTAAAAGCACTTCTTTTCTTACCCACCTCAAAACCAACAGTGTGGCTGAGAGATTGGTGTAGTTTTGGGATTTTGGAGAACTGGGCTGATTTCTCAGTCGGCTACAGGCTCTTTGCTAGGGATGGGCTGCACATCAGTGATGATGTTGCAGCTGTTTTGGGGGAGAAAATGGCTAGACAGTTGGAGGAGATTTTAAACTAGGAGTGGGGGGGAGGGTTCAGTAAAAGATTCAGTGGAAGACAGGTTAGATTAGAGAGTGGGCAGAGGAAGGGAAAATGGGGGAGGAGATTTGGTTGGGGGTACTGTTAAGGATAGGGAGGACCACATGTCATTTGTTCAATATGGTACCAGTATTAAATGTATGTTTGCAAATGCAAGAAGTCTGACTGGTAAAATGGGAGAGCTGGAGGTGCTGGAGGGAAAATATGATGTGATTGGTGTGGCCGAAACATGGCTGAATGAGTCGCATGACTGGGCAGTTAATATCAGCGGCTATACTTTGTTTCAGAGGGACAGAAGCAATAGAAAAAGAGGAGGGGTATGTCTGTTTGTTAGGCAGGATTTAAAAGCTTATATAAATGAGGAGGTTATTTTAGGAAATTCGGGGGCAGAAGTCTTATGGGTAGAGTTCTTCACCAACTGTAAAGAGTCCATCAAATTAATTGTAGGGGCATTGATTCACGACAGGAAGCGGTCAATCTTCCACTTTATAGGGCACTGGTAAGGCCCCGACGAAACCAATATAGAGCAGGCACTCAATAAGGCAAACTTCCATCAGGCAAATGTTCAAAAGTGAGAAAAGTTTATTGTGTCCACAGCCCGAAGCGTTTCGTGTCTCAAACACTTAATCATAGGCTAAGATTTATAGGGCACTGGTAAGAGCCCATCTAGAATATGCTGTACAATTTTGGTCTCCATCTCTCAAACAGGACATTATTGTATTAGAGAAGGTCCAGAGAAGGGCAACTAAGCTGGTAAAAGGTATGGAAAATCTTAGCTATGAAGAAAGACTGGCCAAATTTGGTATGTTCACGCTGGAGAAGAGGTGTTTAAGGGGTGATATGATAACTATGTATAAAGGGATCATATTATAATCTCTCTAATGCTTTATTTACCAGTAGGTCTTTCCAGCTGACACAAGGTCACCCATTCCAATTAGAAGAAAAGAGTTTCCGCCTAAATATTCTGAAGGTGTTTTATACAGTGAGAATTCTCTCCCTGAATCAGTGTTACAGGCTGATACATAGCTTTAAGAAGGGGTTGGATGGCTTTTTAGCCATTTTGGAGTCAGGAAGGATTTTTTTTCTCCCTTTGAGGCAAATTGGAGAGGCTTCAGATGGGGTTTTTTGCCTTCCTCTGGCAGTTAGGCAGATTAAAAAAAAAGTTAGAAAGTTACTATGCTACTATGTTACACTCCTATTGAACCACAAAGGTTTTGTTGTGCAATGACATTCCTTGCTTATAAGGGGAATATACTGAAGTGTATTTATTAAGCAGCATTTTAAAGACATCATTTTTGTTCTGTGTTTAACCCTGTGAATAGCATTTCCCACTTAATATGTCGCAGAGATGCCCTTATCCTGTCAAGGTTTATTAATAGTGAAAAGATGGTAGTTGCGAGTGTAGTGTCTTTAAATAATGGTATGGTTGTAACAGATAAAGGCAAATGTGCTAAATCAGTTCTTGTTCAGTGTATACAATAGAGGAGTCAGAGTTCCAAGACCCACTAGAATAGCTGCACTGGTGGCTATGTACCACAGGATATGGTACATAAAAGTTTACTCAAAATGAATGTGAACAAGGTGCCACAACTAGATGTAATACACCCTTGGGTACCTAGAGAGCATAATTCAATTTAAGACCAGCCTCTATTTATGATTTTCTCAGACTCCTTTTATCTGGGATGGTTCCTATGGATTGGAGGAAAGATAATGTAATTCCAATACTTAAAAAGGGATGATAATATAAGATCGGCAATTATGGTCCAGTAAATTTGACATCCATGGTGGGAAAGTTATTTGAAGACCATACCCACATTATTGAGATATATAAGAGATTATGCCTCCCAAAAGTCGCTTGTGTCAAAATCGACACATGTCAACACTACTCGGATGCCCATTGACTTTAACGCCGGCGTCAAAATTGACATGGGCGTCAACTTCGAGTTTCACTATTTTTCTGCAACTTTTTCGCTGTATCGTGAATTTCGCAGAAAATCCACGAATTTCACCCGTCACTAAATATTATATTTCAGAGCAAAACTTGATATTAACAGCAACCATTAATGTGCATATATATATATATATATATATATATATATATATATATATATATATATATATACATATAAATATATATATAGACAAAGTGCTAAAGTTTCTGATTTGTTCAATGCACAGCACTCTGTATGTAAAGAAAGTTGCAAATTTAGATCAAAAGTCAAGTGCCACAAAACAAAGGTAGAAATACTTGTGTGCCACTAATTTGGTCTTTGAAGTTTGCAGCTTCCACGGGAAAATAATATCCAACATCAAATGATACTGACCGCCAAACATTAAAAGGAAATGTAATGTCCAACCAACATCCACTGGTACGGACTGACAAACATTGCATGGAAAAGTAATACCCAACATCAAATGGTACTGACCGCAAAACATTAAATGAAAAAGTAACAACATTTCTTACATCAGAATGGAATTGATATTATTGATTTTAATGTAAAGTACCATGCAATTGAAACATTTAGACATTTCTGTTAATGCATATCTATAGTAGATTATGTTTTTTAAATGTGGAATTGTCATTGAATTGTCATTAAATATTAGTAATGCATTGTTTTGGAATAGAAATGTTTAGGTCTGCATCCCTTATTATTATATCCTGCCTTTGATTATATATAAAATATAAAAAATAAACCCTATTTACAATAGGTTAACAAGTAGCATATATGATAAACTTAATTGTCTTGAGACATGGATAAAATGCTAGGATCAGGAATAATATAACACTGAACCCTTAAACATGTATTTAAATATATTTTATTGATGGACTAGAGGAAGATGCAGTAACTTATCCATTTCTATGTAATGAATAGTCAGAGCATCTTTAGTTGCCCTGTGGTATAGCTTTAATAATATAGTGAATAATAAACCCTGGAATATGTATGGGGACAAAATGTGCAGGTGTCACGAACGGCACCCTAAATACAGAACCCACGCTAAGCTCCCTGGTCTCGGCTCTCGCTTCTGCCTATAACCTCAGGAGGAGCCCTTGGCTAATTGGATGCCACCAGGTCTTATTTGAGAGAGGAGCAAAGCTAATGGTTCTGGATGAGCAAAGGGTCACGATCATCTCACCAGGATACTGGAAGGAAGACAACCACTTTGAAACAAACAGGCCGGGCCAGCACAAGCAGAGAATAGTCCGACAGCTCGGAATCAGGATTGGAGAGCGAAGGATAATCAGTGGACAGGCAAATATTGGATTGGAGACATCAGAGTAGTCACAGGCAAGCTAGGATCAGGATTGGAGAGGTCAGAGTACTCAGGCAGGCAGCAAGGTTCAATACACAGAAGATCAATAGGATTCACGAAGAATAACACACCCGGGACAAGCTAATTGAACCTAACAACAGGCAATGTTTTGTACACTGAAATTCCCAATTATACTTTTTGAATTTCGCGCCATTGCATGTGACGTCATCACTCCTGCGCATAAACCCGGAAGTGCACCGGCGCTCGTGCCATAGGAGAACCTGCACAGAAGAACGAAGGAATGCGACGGGCGTCCACGCCAAAGGAGCGGCGGTGGACCCCGCTGCCCACTAGACCACCAGGGTGAGTCCTTACATCAGGTATAGAAAGGATGTGACCTAAGATAGCCACACCTCCTCTGATGAAGCACCCAATGGTGCAAAATGCATCAGGAGGGAGTGGCTGACAGGGGGGGAGACACTGCCTTGTGTATGTTTTGATGTAATGCTTATACATTTATTTTTATAATTTGAAAGTATTTGCTGTGGTGATTTTGCACAAATGAATTTTTGAAGTGAGTCACTTTGTATGTTTCATTGATTAAAAGTAATGTCCAACATCAAATAGTACTGACTTCCAAACAATAAATGGATAAGCAAATTCTAACATTAAATGGTACGGACCACCAAACATTAAATGGAAAAGTAATGTCCAACAACAAATGGTACTGACTGCCAAACATTAAAATGGAAAAGCAATTGCCAACATCAAATGGTACTGACTTCCAAACATTAAACGCAAAAGTAATGTTCAATGGCAAATTACAACATCCTATAGATTAAATTACACTAACCACCCAATATTAAATGGTATGTCCACCATAAAATGTTACAGACCCTAGAAATAAATGACTGTTACATTTAACAAATGAAATTGACCACCCCATATTAATTTGCAAGGAAATGCTCAGTAATATTGACCCGCAGCAATAGCAAGAGAATAAAAACAATATATAGCTTACAGATGTAGCCAATTAAAAAATGTCAGTCTCTTAGATTATTTCTTGCCGACCCCTTCACAGTCTCTCAACTGTATATAAGTCCAAAATCAAGCGTATATATACTCCCAAAAGGGGGTATGTATAGGAAGAGATCAGCGCCTGTGGCAACAGAAATTAAAAACAAGCATAGCGTAATACGTTCATATTGTAAAAAATCACCCCGTGCATACACTAGATGTTGAATAGGTGTATTCTCCTTTTCCTTCAAGTAGCTAGTGATAGGGGTATAGATTAGCGGTAGAGGTAAAGGAAGGATGGTGCCTTTCTTGTAAAATAAAATATATTCCAGCGGTGAAGCACCTCCACCCTCTATATAAAATGCCTACTTACAGACCACTACTGTGGTGTTATGCATATAACAAGGCACCCTTTCTGGTCCCTCCTTCAAGGTTCGCCGCTCCTTCCAGGTCCCAAATCAGGAATAAAACCAGTATTAGTGTAATACCATTTATTATTAAAAAATAATTAAAATCAATTAAAAAATTCACACTCACATTTACCCTGGCGGGTTTTGCGC
The DNA here is from genome assembly GCF_017654675.1 of Xenopus laevis. NCBI lineage: Eukaryota > Metazoa > Chordata > Amphibia > Anura > Pipidae > Xenopus > Xenopus laevis. The sequence goes on along the minus strand of NC_054378.1, from coordinate 26,263,657 downwards.
ATTGAGTCCAATAAAAAGTTTGTATGGGGTTCACAGGGATGGTCCTGTCAGCTCACTCCAGACTCCCTTGTGGTGCCTTGCTTCTGGGCTGTTGTGTCCCCCAAACTGTGCCTAACGCGTTTCGCTGTGTGTTATCAGCTTCCTCAGAGGCGTAATTTCCATACTGGTTTTTGTCCTGCTTTTTAAAGCTTTTCGATGCGTCCGGTCGACTTCCGCCTTAAAATCTTACTCACTATGTGATTGTGTATTTTTCTCCCTTTTCTTAATTTTTCTCGTTAGTTTTTGTGTTCAATATTTTTTTTATATATTTTGTGTTTTTTTATTACATTACATGTAAAGAACATAGAAAGGGGAGTTATGAATCATAGTGTGTCAAAACACTTCAAAGAGCACCATAATCAGAAAGCTAAAGATTTAAAATTCTGGGGTGTAAGCATAGTACAAAGAGATTGGAGAGGGGGTGATCTAATAAGGAAAACATTACAAGAGGAGAGCAAATGGATTCACAAAATGCACACCTTCATACCACAAGGGTTAAATATAGACATAAACCTAAGAGCATTTTTATGAAAGTAAAACATATAAAAAAGAAAAACAAAAAATAATAAAAAAACACAAAATATATAAAAAAAATATTGAACACAAAAACTAACGAGAAAAATTAAGAAAAGGGAGAAAAATACACAATCACATTGTGAGTAAGATTTTAATTATGGGTACATCACAAGACAAGCACTGCACGCCTTTCTCTATAGAATATAAAAAAGAGATAAAGGAAATAGAGAATAGAAGAGTAAAGGAATAACATAAGGTGATTACACATATATAACACTAGAAAGGAATGTGTGAAATAAAAATTTTGAAATTAGAAGAAATAGGAGGAACTACATTTCCCATGATCCCCTCTAACCGATGTCTGTACATGTTGTTAAAAAGTATGCATTGTATATTTACAGTCTATTGGACTGTAAATTATTAACCAAAAAAGGTGCTAAATCGATCAAGTGACAGTATAAAGGAGAAAGATATTGCCTTCATCGCAATATGTGAAAAGAAAGAAAATCCAGAATTATGTGCGCCAAAGAGGAAGTGAGTGCGTTGGAACGCATCAGGTGGAAAGCACAAACTGGAAATGAAGGCAGAAGTCGACCGGACGCATCGAAAAGAGCTTTAAAAAGCAGGACAAAAACCAGTATGGAAATTACGCCTCTGAGGAAGCTGATAACACACAGCGAAACGCGTTAGGCACAGTTTGGGGGACACAACAGCCCAGAAGCAAGGCACCACAAGGGAGTCTGGAGTGAGCTGACAGGACCATCCCTGTGAACCCCATACAAACTTTTTATTGGACTCAATGCGCAAAACCCGCCAGCGTAAATGTGAGTGTGAATTTTTTAATTGATTTTAATTATTTTTTAATAATAAATGGTATTACACTATTACTGGTTTTATTCCTGATTTGGGACCTGGAAGGAGTGGCGAACCTTGAAGGAGGGACCAGAAAGGGCGCCTTGTTATATGCATAACACCACAGTAGTGGTCTGTAAGTAGGCATTTTATATAGAGGGTGGAGATGCTTCACCGCTGGAATATATTTTATTTTACAAGAAAGGCACCATCCTTCCTTTACCTCTACCGCTAATCTATACCCCTATCAATAGCAAGAGAAACCCACAGCATATGGAAATCATAGGGATAGGATGTGCACAGGCATCATGATGATAAACTAATGCAGGATATAGCACAACTGAATTGCACATGAATAGAGGCCCCTTAAGGTAGAACTAGATGAGCGTTTTACACGTGATTCTGACGGATCCGAGGCGATGCACCAAAACGCTGGCATCAAGTTTGATGCAGCAGAAAACAAGGTAAGAAATACAAATGTCGGATGGTGTCGCAGTGCTAATCCGACGCGACACGACTGTCGTATGCAGACGCTTCACAATGCATCTGCATCTGACAATTGTATCGCGTTGGATCAATGCTGCGACACCATCCGACTGCTATAGCTTACCTTATTTTTCCATCGCATCCGACTTGACGCCTGTGTGTTGGCGCAGCACACCAGATCCGGCAGAATCTTTTGGAAAACACTCGTTGAGTTCTACCCTATGAGTTTGTGCTTGAATCTTAAAGGGTCAGTGCAACACACCTCAGAATCTACACTGCTTGCAGTTAAAGCACTTTCCTACACAAGTGTGGATTTTAAATTGTGGCAGTCAAAATCCAATGATGGCATTATCAATTGCATAATAAGTTTTAAGTATTTATGTACATGTCTGTAGGAAGTCAGAGGGTCCTTTTCCCAACTCCCTGGGATTCCTTGCAGTGTTCTGAGTTGCACAACCTCTGTGCTTTAGCTCCACCTACCTGTGACATTATCTGGCCCTCCACCTCTTGTATTGGGTATTATTACTTTGTATGCAATTTTGTATATTCAGTGTATACACCCATTTATTGTACACCACTGTATAATTTGTTGGCACTTTATATACAAATAATAATGGGAGGGACTTTGTTCTAAAAATGAAGCTGTTAATTTACTCATCACAGTTACAAATAAAGGCTGTGTTATTTAGCTAGGAAGCACCACAAGCCCCATAGCATAATTGTTCTACTGTGTTAGATGCAGCTTTATCTATTTTCTGTATAAATGTTACTTCCTTTTAATTCATAATCAATTTCCCTAAGGTGTATCCTGTAGCCATGTATAGCATCCATTAGGTGGAGGGAGGCACTGCTCTGTTAGGTCTTAGGTTTACCAATGTATTCAATAACATTAATGGTGGGTTCCCAAGATTGCCAACAGGTAGGCACTCTATGTATACTGGAGTGTGATCCTAAGAGTATGCCAGGAGAGAGTTGCATGCCCTTCATAAAAGGCTACAACTAGGGAGTAAGTGCAGAGTCAACATTTGCTCTCTGTCCTATCAGCTACTGCTGCTTTCATGTAGATGAATAACTTAAAGATCATTATATGATTTTTAGTCTTTTTAATTAAACTTGATTCATTCGAATGGCAAATAATGAAGCACATTATCATCTTGAGTGTTGGAGCACCAAATAAGTTAACTGGTTGTAGTAGCTGAAACTGATTCACTTCTGTAAATCCTAAAATTGCAACATGGGAAATGACGCTGTAGTCTTCCTCTAAAACAAAAACAATGACTTAAAGGGTTGCTGCAACAAGGGTTTACTGTAGTTTCTAGTCATATTTGCATTTCCTAAGTCTTTACACAATGCATTATTGGGACATGTAGCCAACACATTCAAGTGCCACGACTTGAACTTTGGAGCAAAATGTTTTGAGTAACCCATGTAAGATTTAGAGGAGGAGATTTAGATCAGGAAGCAAAATGCCTAAAACAACAGTTAACTGTTTATTGAATGGCACTCAAAACAATCCCTCATATTGATACAATACAATAACTTTACAGTACTCCAGTAGGTGATTCCCTTGATGCGATTAGCCACAGCTATTGGTAGTACTCACTATAAAGTGTCCAAGCCCTTCACTATTTTTTAGCCTGTCTGCTTGAAAACCTATGCTGGCAGGTGACCCCCACAAGCATTAGAGCTCTTAGGAGGGATGCAGCTTTGTAATATGAAAGTTTCAATAATTATTTTGACACAAGTTTGATTCAGTTACTGAAAACATCACTAAACACTGTTAATCCCTTTCAACCACATTGTCTACAGCAGATTCGTAATATGAAATCTCCATAGAATAAACAAAAACCTAGCAACATGGAATCTGCATCACATGGAACTTTAGTTGGTGGCATAATTCATACTGTGCCCTTTATTAAAGTGCAGCCATCATGTTCTTTTATATAAGCATTCCTAGAAGACTAGTTTCAATGAAATTCTTCACTGTACTAATGACTGCAAAATACATATTTGCTTCTCTCACATTGTTCACATAGCTCTGAATAACATGTACTCACACGCAAGGCTCCCATCTTTACAGATGAAAAAATCCAGTAGTCTGTGCAACCAGCTTCCTACTTGCAGAACTTCTCTAATCTTACTCCCTCCCCCATGTGCTGTTAACCGCTTTATCTTGCCTGCTGTTCCTCTATTTCAAGTGGCATAATGCAATTACTGACCTCTTGCAAGGACTTTGTAGATAATATCTGACTACAGTTGTATGTACATCAGACTTAATCTCAATTAAGTCAGCTTTTTAAACTTTATAGCCTACAAAAAAAGTTTGTAGCAGGAAAAGGAAAATAAATTATGGGAGCAAAGTTCCCTCTAATTTTTTGTTAATCGTGTATGCAGACTAATTTCTTTGTGCGCACTGGTGTGCCCCATCAAAATTGTGTTTTCACACAGAATTCTTTCTGTGCTCTACAATTTATTGAGCGCACACACACGAGCGCACAGCTTAAAGAGAATAAAAAAAAAAAATTGTTTTGACGCCCATAGACTTTAATGGGCGTCTGCGACATTTCGCAGGTGGTGAATTTTTGGCAAAACAAAACGGGTCAAATTCACCCAATCCCTAGTTTCTCTGTTCATACATTTTGGGGACAGTATGAGTTCTGTATTTTTGGTGGCACAATGAGGATTCTGTGTGTTCTTCAGTAATTATAGGGGTCATTTATGTACCATGGGGACGCAAGTGCAAGAATGTGCCCCTTTGTGCTTACGTAAAAAGCACTTGTGCCCCCGGGGTTGCTTCTCTCTGTACAGAGCACTGGATCATAAATCCAGCACAGCACAAGTCCAGTGCAGAAAGCAGCATCAGGAAGCACAGATCAGCCCTGTTCTTGCAGGATAGGGCCCCAATGTGGGATGCACCTCTGAATGATGTGCATGTTATTTCTCAAGTATTACTTTTATACTGCTATTACATATCAGACAATCAGCTTGTCTGCTCATCTAGAATTCACTACATCATTAGTGATTTTTTATTATTCACCAATCTTTCCATATTACCCTAAATTCATCTGGGCTGTTCCTAACCTCATAACACTTTTAATACGGTGGAGTGTCTTTTCTTCCAACTCTAACCATTATATTTTATCCAGTTGTGACACTTGCATTTAGTGCAATACAAGATTGCTCAGCTTTAAGGAGTATTCTCCTATTTGTGGAAGGGAATCCACTGCTCTTTGTAGGCATACTTCAGGAGTAAATTTCATTGAAAATTCCAATAAACCACCACTTTAGGGTATAGCCACATGAGGAGATTCGGGGGGAGATTTTGTCGCCTGGCGACTAATCGCCTCGTCTTTTGAGCGACTATCTCCCCGAACTGCCTCTGCGTTTTTCCCCATAGGTTACAATGCAAAGTCGCCTGCGCTAATGCACACACGGCGATGCGTTTTCTTTAGTCGCCCGAAGTTGCCAGTGTTTTTTTTACAAAAGGTCAGGCCCCTGACCCTTTGGCTGATGCAAAATAAGCACCCTGCATGCATTTTTATGTGTTATCTCTTACATGCTGCCAGGTTCTAACTGCGAAGAGCGGAGCACATACTGTTAAATATGAGATAAAGTTAAGGTGCACACATTTTTTGTTGAATCTGCTAATGCTGTTCTAGTTGCTAGAGTCAACTGTATGAGGCTTTATGTTAAATCTGTTCTGTTTCTTGGCTACTTTATTTTACTGAATTATAGAGTTTCCTTACTGTTGAGCATAACAGCAATTACTCCAGGCAGCTACTCGAGTTTGTATTTCTCCACATTCCATGGACACAACACATCCATTGGAATTCTCTATGCCTCTATGTTCTATGTTTTGTCCTACGTGCCACAAAAAGTAGATTCTACATTGTGCAGCACTTAAGAAGCCTCTTGCTTCTTCACTGCTCTCTCCACAGCCCCTGAGAAATGAATGGAGCGGGGGGGGGGGGAAGCATTGTGCATTGTTTTTTCTTGTTTTTTGCACATGGAAATTTTGGCTGCGGTATATCCATTTGGGGGTCTCTGTACACCACATTTATGCTGGTACATATGAAATGTGGAGCCTATAATGGGGTAAAATGCAAGCTTTGTGACAATTTTGAGAAATGTCATAAAAACCACTATGTTTAGCATGGCTTTGCAGTTTCATAGTTATTAGATTGCAATAGAAAGTTCCATGTGCCCATTTTGGATTTGTCAGAATATGTAATTTTGGAAAATATATGGTTTTCTCTCTACTGTTCAGGGTCTTGCCACATAATAAACATACCAGGTGCTTATATTGCAGCAGCAGCAGAGTGAAAATGCATAAGCACTACTTTCATTGGGGTGCCTCATAGTTTGGTTAATATTGGGCATCAAACTGTTCAGTAAATCCTTGGTGTTCATATTTAGGAGGTTTTTTGCTAGTACATTATGAAATGTGTAGCGTATTAATGGGGCAAAATTCAAGCTTTGTGACAATTTTTGGAAATTTCATAAAAAAACGCTACATTAAGAATGGCTTTGCAGTCTTGTAGTTTGCAATAGAAAGATGTATTCACCTATTTTGGTTTCATCAGAATGTTTAGGTCTCCCTACTGTTAGGGGGTCTTATATCACATAATACACATGACGGGTGCTTATATTGCAGCAGCCAGCATCAGCTGTGAAAATGAATATATGCTGTTTTCATTTTGCATATTGGACATCAAAGTGTTCAGTAGACCTCTGGCGTTCATATTTAGGATTTTCTTGGTACCTAATGATACTTTGGAGATAAAATACTAGAAAGTGGAAGCTTTGAGTTGATTTTCAAGTATGTCACCAAACAGACAATTTTGGGAAAGCATTGCAACGCAGTAGTTTAAAGTAGAAAGACATGGTTGCCCATTTTAGATTCGGCTGAATGTATAATTTTTAAAAATATATGGTTTTGGGGGTCAATGTATTTTTTTGTGTTATTACCCTGCAAAAATGCATTGTGTTGCGTGTGTTGATTAGTCAGTAGCTGAAGTGACTACAGGGACAAATTGTATGCGCTAACTTCATTTGGGGTCTCTAAATGCCAGATGCATTGCTAATCCTGTGCACATTGGGCATCCAACTATTCAATGGACCCCTAGCATTCTTATTTAGGGTGTTTTATCTTGGACAAGAAAAACCCTCGGCTCTATCCGAGTGTTCAATGCTCAGCAATTTCTAATAAAAAAAACAAAGCTCACCCAGTATAAAAATTGACCTGGGTGCAAATCCCCAGGTCCGTCTCTAGAGGAGTCATCCTTCTTGGCACATTTAATCAAACAATATATAGATAGTTTACACTCACCGATGAGGATGGGTGGCTCAGGTGCAGCGCCCTGAACCCGCAGCTTAGGGTGAGATGCAAGGAAATCCTAAAATGAGCAAGCACTCCAGCGACACACCAATTCGGATAAAATTCCATGAATTAAAAACCGAAGTTCAAAGACATTTTGTATCTAGAGATACGTAATAGGCACCCCATGGGCCTATGATTCCGTATCTCTAGATATGAAACGAGTTAGGACATCTGTTATTAATTCATGAAATAAAGATTGAAGATATCCGAACTGGTGTGTCGCAGGAGTACGTGCTCATTTCAGGATTTCCTGTTTTATCTTGGTACTTAATGTTATATGGAAGATACACACCTGCAAAATAAAAAGTTTAGAGGGGATTTTTTAGAATTTTCAAACATTTTTATAGAAATAAAGTTCAGAAAAACTTTGATGTTTGGTACTTTGGAATAGAAAGACATGGTTATATATGTTAGATTTGACAGAATGTGTACTTTTCAAAATCTATGGTTTTATGGGGTAAACCTACTGTTCCAGGATTTTTTGGCTTTGGAATGTAAAGTATGCCATATTCTGAGTAGTGCTTTGAAACAGAGTTTAGAAAGTAGAGTTTAGAAAGTAGAGTTTAGAAAGTAGAGTTTAGAAAGTAGAGTTTAGAAAGTAGAGTTTAGAAAGTAGAGTTTAGAAAGTAGAGTTTAGAAAGTAGAGTTTAGAAAGTAGAGTTTAGAAAGTAGAGTTTAGAAAGTAGAGTGTTTGATCTATCAGAAATCTCAACTATACATATCTGGTATTGGCGCATTAGAGATACTTGAGACTTTCCAAATCAGTTGTATTTTTGTGCATAAAATAAAAAAAATTCTGGTATAAATCCATATATCATGAAAAATATAACTTTTTAATTTTTCTGTATTTAAAGCTCCAAATCTTGTTCCAGAAGTGAAAATACACAAAAACTTAAGACAGATTTAGAAAGTTTAGGTTCTCCTGAAAAAAAAAACCGATGTATAGTTTTCCTAGGTAAACTAAAAAGCCCATCCAGTAAATGCCCACTGAAGTGAGAGAGCACAAAATGTTAAAAAAATGGCTTGCACAAGTACAAATTAAATGCAAAATTCTGCTGGCACTTAAAGGGCTAAGGTGATTTTCAGCAATGTTATCAAAACCACTATCTTCAGGAAAGCATTATAGCTTGGTAGTTTGGAGTTGAAAGACACATACTTATACTTTCCAAAAATATATTGCTTTGAAATAATAGAATATTATATTTACTGACAATCGTAAAAAAGAATAGCAGTTTGGTAGCTTGGAGTAGAAAGATATTTATTTGTATTTGTTTGAATATGTTTTTTTACCAAAATGTATAGTTTCCTAGATTAAACCTACTAAGTGATCCCTGAGATGCAAAATATGCAGATATCTGGAGCAGTGCTCTGGAAATTTGTTACTGTACTGCTTGGAGTTTGACCCCCCCCCCTTCCTGAACATGTGCACGTCGCAGGAGATTGTATGCACTGAGAAGCAGTGACAAGAGGTAGTGGGGGCAAGAGAGATGGGACATGGGGTAGGCAAAAGAGGTAAATGCCTGTTGACCCCCCCCCCCTTTCTGCTTACCCCTATTTCCGGCCCTATCAAAGTATGAGCTCACTATAGAAAACTTCCTCCACTTTATATTCATTCCTATGGGATTTTTACAAGCGGATTTATCAGCGGATGAAAAGTAAGACATTTGATAAATGCACTTTTCCATAGGAATGAATAGAAAGTGGGTGATTTTATTTCCATGGTGAGCTCTAATTTCACATTTTGATAAATCTTCCTCTTAGAAACATTTATCTTGTTACAGATGTGAAATTACACAAACATTGCAGAATATTTTGAAAAATTGCCCTGAAAAAACCCTGATCCATCCATCTGGCTGACAGATGGATGCCGTGCCAGTGCATACTGAAGATGAGTCAGAAGGCAACAATTTGACATTTTCTGCACTACTGTATTTACTTATATACCTATTTATTAGAGCTCGAACAATATAAATCTGAAAACCTAGGTTGACATTGGACAGTGCATGCACCTCAAATAAAAGCACAGATTTTATGTTTTCAAAATAAACATTCAGAAAGAGCTAATATTCACAAGATCTCAGCAAACCTTCACTTCGATATACACTCCTAATATAAAATGGATACATATTTGCTTCCAAACATATCCAGCATTAAAACATTCTACTTACATGCGTTACTCCCATCATTACAGATGAAAACAATCTAGCAGGTTGTGAAACAAGCTTCCTTGTTGGAGAATTACTCCACCCTTCCCCCATTTCCTGTTATTTAATTTAGCTTGCCAATTGTTCACCTAATTGGAGATAAAGAAATAGTACAAAACTAGTTTGACTAGATGTCCTGAAACTGCCATAACTATGTAAGGTATATCTTACACGTGTATCACAATTAATTTTGTTTACTAATTTCTATTTTGAGTTTATAGTTAAGGCACAGGGCTGTTTAATGACTTTTTTCCCACCTGTGAAACCTGGACAGTATTTATATAAAGAAATAGCACATGGTGTAATAGTGGTGTCCAAATGAAGTGACAGCCCTCTCTTCCTTTTCATTTTTAGGTCAGAGGCACAAGGGTGTATAAATGCAGGCAGAGAAAAAGCTGGTCAGCTTCTTTCCACGCAGTGATGTAAGTGCACCGACAGGCAAAAGTTTGCATTTTCAAGCTGAAATATATTTCTTGTGTGTGCAGAGGCTGTGGATTAACAAGAGGGTGCTGACCCACCCCCACACAGCAGCTCCTACATTTACCTCCTCCTCCCCCTGCTATCACAGTCATGTTAGAATATTTAAGAAAAAGAGAAAAAGGGTATTTCTGTGCTATAGTGGCAGTCACTTTTCATTTGGACAACCCTATTTCACCATGCGCTGCCTCTATACGTAAAGACTGTCAGGTTTCAAATTTCTTAAACCAGACACACCAAATTACAACTCTATAGTTTATATATACACAACTATATAGTTTATACAGTATATTAGTATCTTACAAACATAGGCACAAATAATAATTAATCTGGCTACCAACACACAATATCTTACTTTTTTTGTATTTCAGTAAGTATACTGAATCTGAAATACTATGTAATGTAATGTTACATGATTGTGTTAATAATTCAAACAACTTTAAGTACCAACTGAGCAGTTAAATTAAAAAAAAGCCTGCAAACTTTACTATAAAGAAAGATATTTAAGAATACAGCACATCGTTGCATATTGAAAGAAAATAATATAAAACATGTTATTTCACAGTGCAGGAGTCATTGAAGAAGGAGGGCTTTTCCTCAGAGCAAAAACAATTAGCGATGAGCAAAAAAATGCCATATACTGATTCACTGTAAACATTCAAATTTCACCAGTGGGGAAAAGTTTTGTGAACTCATGTCAAGTTCACCACATGGCTCACTTCACATAATAAAAAAAGATGCACACACATACGTAATTTTATCCTTCCCCTCTTTTTCCTCATCAAACAATTGGATCTAGGATCCCACTGTCTACATACAGTACGGAGGTGTAGAGTGCATTGCTGGTTGTTGTAACCTTGTGGCCTTGTCACTGCAGGCAGGGACAATCTTGACTGCCCCGAGGCAGCTTTCCTGTTATTATCAGCACCGGAGGGAGTGTCTGGGAGGGGTCCCATTACTATTTCAAATACCTCAATTGCTTTTTGCTGCCACTGGTAACTTGTGGGCTGCTACTACCTAAGGAGAGTTTCTTAACTCGCTTCATTGTAGCAACACCCCTGACCACAGAGTACTATCATCCTGGTCTCCTTGTCAGAGCCTCTGGCTGCTCTCAAAATAACTCCTGATCCTGTCTTTCATTCCTAGAGTGACTATAACAGAACTGACCTTGCACTTACTTCACCTGTATTGGAACCTTCCTTAGTTCCAGGCCCTATGGAGCACTCCAGCACTTTCTCCAGCAAGTGTGCATGCCAAAAGAAACTTAAACTTTCCCCTGTTAAAAAAATAGAACAGTTACATCTACTGCCCAATTACTGTACTGCCAGCAGAATACTTTCACACAGGAAAAGAAAACAGCTTCCCTGCTATAACTGAGGAGCCAATCTAGCTGACTGAGTTATGCCCAGAGGACCAAAGACCCTATAGGTTAGCAAAACTCTATACACTCTGACAAATGGTGAACACATGGAAAAAGATTTACCTTGTCCTTTAAGAAGAAAAATATTTATTCTACTGAAAAATTCTACTTTTGATTTCCTCCTGTATCTGAAGCACCAGATCTAGATGCCTCCGCTTCAGGTTACTCCAGACTCCATGATGCAGCGCTCCATCTCAATATTAAATTAATTAGCCACTCTATTATCCTTCTTTTTAGTTCCTGGACTTCAGGGGGTCCCTAAAGAGATACCGTATTTTCATATCCTGTTCAGAGCATAACCATACAAAGTAACACTTGGTGGGCATCTAAGAAGCTGAGGCCTGCTATCTTCTCAACGCAAATGTTTTCCACTCCAGCTCTGAGGTTGGGCATTTGCTATATATAATGGTAGCACGCCTTTTTTGGACTCATGTCATGCCTTTTTTTTTTTGCATCAAAATTTAAGTGCAGCTTTATCACGTTTCAACTCTTGTATATCTGCCCCCTTTTTCTTACACCCCCATCAGAAAAAAATTGCCAACCATGCAGCAGTAGTAGGAGCAAAAGTTAAAACTTTGACAAGCCCCCACCAGAAAAAAAATTGTTGACAATGCATCAGTAGTCGCACACAGGACCATTCTTGCCTCAGATGGCTGCTCTACAAGACATTCATTATATGCAGTGTCAAATTCCAGCTATTCTTTCAACAGGTCAAATATCAGCCAGGACAAGCAGGGTTTCATACCCTTCTACAGCACATCAACCAACTTTGGGTAGCTCTTCAGAAATTACTGCACCACAAGAATGAGAAAATGCATGAAGCAAGGCACATGGATCAGTTGGCCTTAGTGGAAGATATCCAGCAGGTTGGACCCAAGCCCGGACTGGCAATCTGTGGGTTCTGGCAAATGCCAGAGGGGCTGCTGTATGGTTCCATAGAAAGTTACCATATAGTGGGCTGGTAGGGGGCTATTTGGGCTGGTAGGGGGCTGTTTGGGCCTCTGTGTACTTGGAATGGCAGGGCCTATTTTGACTCCCAGTCCAGGCCTGGTTGGACCCATTGTCGCACACCACATTTCTTGATTGGAGCTTGCAGGGAGTGGACCACCACTCAACCTGAGGCTAAAAGGTAGCCAGGAGTTGCAACAGCAGCTGTGTTAAACTGAAGTGTACAGATGCAGCCACTTTGGTTTGTCTGTTTGACACAGAATAACTAAACACAGATATCCCATTTATCTCATTTAACACAGAAAACTGTGACACAACATCCCATCTAATTAAAGCATTCACCATTGTGAACAATGGTGCTTTGGTATGCTAATGAAAAGGTTAAATGCATTAAATGAGTTAAGATAACTTTAGATAACACAGTTTCTTCAATTAACTCTGAGTCATGACGCATTTAACTCACAAATCCAAGTGGCTTCATCTGTAGCTGTGGGATACTTCAGGGGATGTTCAAGGGAGGTGCCCTGGATTTGTAGCAGTGGAAGAGGAGGAGCTAGGGGAGGCAGTCGAGCCTCTGCACTTGAGGGTGACTGAGAGAGAGAGGTGCCTTGTGGCCAAGTAACTGGGGGGGGAGGGAAACCTGGCAGGATGGGGGCCACACAGGAGATAATAGTGAGGAGGAGGCAAAGAGGACTGCAAAAGAGGCAGAGCTGCACAGTGGCCCTCTAGCTTCAAGCCTCTAAACCATCTTCCCTTGCTCCAGGGGATGGGTAGTTGGCACCACTTCCCTGAGGAAAAGGAGGAGGAGGTGGACAGGAAACACAACTGCCCTGTGCCCTGCCACTTTGGTGCTGCTGCCACATCATCCTGTGATGATGTTTCAAAGCTGAAGTTCTCATATGTGACCCTGGCTGCCCCCAACAAATTTCTGCCAGCAGATTTAGCACCTCACTATTGAGTGGTCCTTGGACTGGAACAAAATAAATGCCCATACCACTGAAGTGTGGGCCACTACCTTACCTACCTTGGTAGGCTCAGGACCCAAAGGCTGTTGGACCCCAGCCATACACCCAGAACCCCTGGATCATGGTCTAGTGTTGCCCCTCTGCCCACAGCCACCATCAGAGATTTTGGGGCCCGCACAAGTTATATATATGGAGTATATATGAACACAGTCATGCGGTACCAAAATTATGAACTATTTGTCAGCCATAGATTTGGTGAATTTTTCACCATTTTGTGATTTTTCGGTGAAGAGAATCGCGTCAAATTCACCAATCACTATTAATTAACAATCAGTTCATTGGGGAGGCAGTGGAGTTTGGAAATGTATATCCTACACATCTACCTGCTCATCTACCTGCTACAGTAACACTGCTCTGTCATTGCTTAATACCCACTACATACATTTCTTCAAATAACGTAAGCGTTTGTATAAGTTATGTAAACTGCACAAGTTTAAGGGGGCCCAATGATCTTGCTATGGAGCCCAATAATTAGTCAGTAGCAGTTCATATAAATAGTAAAAATAATTTATTAAATGGTTGATAAGTCAGTTTATTGGGGTGGTCAGTGTAATTTACCTTTTTTTAATTTATTGTGACGATTGCCTAGCCTATCATTTTAGAAGGATATTTTTAATGTGTAATACTGATATCCCTATTCCTTAAGCTTTTCTGCTTTTTTGCTTGCTACGCAAGTTACATACATTCTATGCAAATTACGCTGTTTATAGGCAAGTCTGGAAAGTTTGTGTGAAAGTTATGTAAATTGCATTTTAATGTAACTTTATACAAAACTTACTCAACTTGTGTAACTTTCGCTGGGCCCCCTTTGGATGCAGAATTTCTCTGGGCCTGGCACAACAGTACCCCCTCTTTCACCTGAAGACAGCCCTGCTTCTTCCTGTCCCTTCTAGCTCTTCATCATAATCAACAACACACAGTTCCTCCTCTGAACAGCTGCTGTTATTGACACCCAGGGTTTGCCCCCTATGTTCATCAAAATCTTCAAAAACCTGGTTGCTAGGCTCCAAATTACTCTAGCAACAATGCATTGATTGGAATAAAAGATTAGAATATATACTGGAATATATAGCAGGGGCCTGAGTTACAAAAAGTAGCTAAAAATAACTATAAATGTGCTACAGTACTTTACAGATCATTTGTTTTTAAATAGGGTCAGTGACTCCCATTTAAAAGGTGGAAAAAGTCAAAAGATGAAGGCAAATCTTTATAAAACTATCAAAAATATATAATGAAGACCAGTTCAATAGTTTTTTAGAATTGGTCATTCTATAACATATTAAAAGTTAACTTAAAGGTGAACCACCCCTTTAATGCAAGGCACAAATCAAGCATTTTTGTAATTTACATGCATAATCTAAAATCAACTGTTGCAAAGTAAAGCATAAGGGTTCTCTACCATAACCCTAAAGGTTCAGTGTAAAAATAAAAATTGGATTGCATTTTATGATGTGGTAAGTAAGATTCTGGATAGTGGGGGGGCAGTAGATGTGATCTATTTGGATTTTGCCAAAGCGTTTGATACTGTGCCCCACAAACGTCTGCTTTCTAAACTAAGGTCTGTTGGGCTTAATAAAGTCGTTTGCACGTGGATAGGAAACCGGCTACTGGATCGGGTACAGAGGGTGGTTGTTAATGGGACATTCTCTACTTGGAGTAAGGTTCTTAGTGGGGTCCCCCAGGGTTCAGTATTGGGTCAACTTTTATTTAACTTGTTCATTAATGACTTAGGGGAGGGTGTTGTAAGTAATGTATCAGTGTTTGCAGATGACACAAAATTATCCAGCCCAATTAATTCCATCCAGGATGTGGCATCCTTGCAACAGGATCTTGAAAACTGGCAATCTGGGCAGCTAAGTGGCAAATGAGATTCAATGTTGATAAATGTAAAGTCATGCACCTGGGATGTAAAAATATCCAAGCCACTTATACCCTTAATGGGACTGCACTAGGCAAATCCATTATGGAAAAAGACCTTGGAGTCCTTGTAGATGATAAACTTGGCTGTAGCAAGCAATTCCAGTCGGCAGCATCAAGGGAAAATAAGGTCTTGAGCTGTATTAAAAGGGGCATAGAGTCATGGGAGGAGGGGGTCATTCTTCCACTGTATAGAGCACTTGTAAGGCCCCATCTAGAATATGCCGTACAGTTTTGGTCTCCATCACTCAAACAGGACATTATTGTATTAGAGAGGGTACAGAGAAGGGCAACTAAGCTGGTAAAAGGTATTGAAAATCTTAGCTATGAGGAAAGACTGGCCAAATTGGGGATCTTCACGCTGGAGAAGAGGCGCTTAAGGGGTGATATGATGACTATGTATAAATATATAAGGGGATCATATAATAATCTCTCTAATGCTTTATTTACCAGTAGGTCTTTCCAGCTGACACAAGGTCACCCATTCCGATTAGAAGAAAAGTGGTTCCGCCTAAATATTCGGAAGGGGTTTTTTACAGTGAGAGCTGTGAAGATGTGGAATTCTCTCCCTGAATCAGTTGTACAGGTTGATACATTAGATAGCTTTAAGAAGGGGTTGGATGGCTTTTTAGCAAGTAAGGGAATACAGGGTTATAAAGGAAATAGCTCATAGTCCAAGTTGATCCAGGGACTAGTCCGATTGCCATTTTGGAGTCAGGAAGGAATTTTTTCCCCCTCTAAGGCAAATTGGAGAAGCTTCAGATGGGTTTTTTGCCTTCCTCTGGATCAACTGGCAGATAGGTAGTTAATAAAAAAAAAAGAAAAAAGGTTGAACTCGATGGACATGTGTCTTTTTTCAACCTTACTTACTATGTTACTATGTACATAGATAGGCTGTAGAAAATAAAAATCAGTGGAAACCAAGAGAGCTGCAAAGAAGAAAATCTCCTGTCATGTTAGACATCCGGTCACTCCAGCCTTTATAGATTAAATTTTTTCCAAACTAACTATACTGAACACATTTGTATTTTGTAAAGCCTACGTGTGCCAGTTGCCCCACTGTGACCCAATGCCACCTGCTGCTGTTGCTGCTGTATTACAGTGCCCAGACTGGGCATGGCATGTGGGCTGGGCTGTTGTGGGGTAGCCTGCCCACGGCCAGCACCACAGCCTCTTCCTCGCCCATCCCTCCCTATCTGACCCTTCTTCCACCTCCACCCAGCCCTCCCATCCCACCCCTCCTTCCCTCTTCCAAGGCCCATCATACTTATGCGTCACCTGAATTAAAAAGAAAAATAAGGGGTGGTCTTGGATATTCGGGCAAAGGAAAGTAGAAAAAAATAAAATCCCAAACTAAAACCCCCCAGCAGAAGTGTGCACCCACAAGGGATACACACACCAACACAAACAAAGAAAGTTAGCCCTAACAAGGGCTCTTGGGGGGTGAGCAGGCAGGCAGCAGGCAGGAAGAGGGAAAACAGTAAACTGAAATCCAAAAATCCATACAAACTCTAAATAGCACAAAAATCTCTCTATCTCCTACTCTAACCAATACCAATAATGCACTAATAATGGCCTCTGCGCCTCCTTTTATGGACAGTGGGAGGGCTCATATTTAATTGACCGCTGTGTAGTTGGGTGGTGAAAATTATGCTCCCGTTTGTTGCACGTCTTTTTTTGATGCGGTTTAGTGTAAAATTTTGCCCATGGCGAAACTTAAAATTTGCTCATCACTGCTATCTATATCTCATTTTGCCTTAGGTTCTTAAGCACCATCCACCCCTTCCAGCAAGTGGAGTTCAATTATAAATATATATTAAGAAAGAATGAAACTTGCTGGTGCACATATAAAGCTTTCCATCATGAATTCCTTAATAGGTTTATTCAAGATCTATATTTTACAGAACAGGTATGGGTTATCCAGAAAGCTCTGAATTATGGAAAAAACTTCTCCCATAGACTCCATTATAATCAAATAATCCAAATTTTTAAAAATGATTTCCTTTTTCTCTGTAATAATAAAACAGGATCTTGTACTTGACCCAAACTAAGATATAATTAATCGTTATTGGAAGCAAAACCAGCCAATTGGGTTTATTTATTGTTACATGATTGTCTTGTAGACTTGGTACAAGGTATGAAGATAAAAATTATAGAAAGATCCGTTATCCGGTCCCAAGCATTCTTGATAACAGGTCCCATACCTTTACTTTATATTAGGGATGCACTGAATCCAGGATTAGGTTTGGGATTCTGCCTTTTTCAGCAGGATTCGGATTCGGATTCCATTATGTTAATGGAAAGAGGTAGAATGTGATATACAGTATATAGTTATAAATAATGGATTATTACTAAACCAATGATATGCATCTATTTTATACAGGATGGATTGTTTTAACCACTTAAAATATAAGGTATTTCTAAATTTGATTGTAATTTATATGGCCTTTGAAGAGCAATAGTAACACAGAGATATTTAATATAGGTATTGCAGGCTTTATCACTTTTAATGCAAAGGTAAAAAATGTCCTTTTCCCAAAGGATCCACAGCCCCACTTGGGCAATATAAGTCCAGCAAACAAAATACACTGTTAACTCACATTCCTTTGGAGATTCCCTGTGCTCTCCTCCTGGAAGCCGCTCAGTCCCAAGCACTTTAGGATAGTAGCTGGTAGCCAGTCCTTGTTACCAGAGAACTTGTCTCCTTGTCAAAACTTGTGTCCAGCAATACAGTCCTTATGCTCAACAACCCAGGTCACATGCAGTTACACTGAAAAACTTTTAACACGGCCCCAATAGCTCTCCTTTTCTTTCTTAGACAGGGCAGAGAGCAGCCTTCATTGAGCCCCCACCTTTTTACTCCAGGTGAAGCTAATCACCTCACTGCTGCTCAGAGCCCCATTTTCACATCCCTCTGCACTGCTTCATAGAGGATTCTGGGAGGGATATACTTTCCATCTATGATTTTCCGAAACATGCTACAATATATATATATCCACTCCAAATACAATGAGATCCGCACTCTCAGGACTTTTCTTTTTTTTTGTAACTTATAATTTTATTAGAGAGAGAGCAGAAAAAAAAGATACAGTCGTACATGTAGAATGCACTGATCATCAACATTGTTAAGGATAAGCATATGTCATGTAATTATCGAAGGATAGTCAATAATATCACAAAACAGATCAACTGTGTGTACAGCTGAGGAGGCTCTAACTTTTATCCAGATTCAAAGGCAAAGAGAGGAAATGTGAAAAAGGTGAGAGGTAAGGACAAAATTATAGCAAAATACAGGTTCACCAATCTAAAAGAACATCACTATGGAGGTTGCAGAGTCAACAAGTGATAGCCGGGGTTGAGGCCAATGGAGGGTGAATATCCGTCAGTCCACGAATTTCCCAGATGTCCCAAGATGTTGTTGGACTTGATTTTGTATCCATGCAATTCTTAGTTCAAATTCCCTGTTTGCATTGGTTCTCTGCAGTACCTCAGTGATGGTAGGGGATATAGCAGATTTCAAATTCCTGGCAATTGTCAATCTAGCCGCAGTGAGGATATGGTTAACCAGTTTTTGTGATTGCCTGGGTAGGTGTGGGATTGGTTTCCCTAATAGAAACGTTGTGATGTCTTTTGGGATCGGAAATGGCATTACTTTATTTAATAATAAGGATACATTATCCCAAAACGGTTGAATTATATTGCAGTCCCAAAATATGTGTTCCAGAGTCCCTCTATGTCCGCAACTTCTCCAGCAATTTGAAGGTGAATTTGGGAAAAGCTTGTTAAGTTTGTCTGGTGTATGGTACCAGAACATCATGATTTTGTATATATGCTCCCTTTGTTTGGTGCAGGTTACCATTTTTTTGGCGTTTCTCCAGATCTGATACCAATCGTCATTGGTCAGTGTTTGCTGAGTTATGTTGTTCCATTTGACTATATAGGAGTGTTGTGGAAGGGAATCTTCGGCTTGATCATTTAAAAGTCGGTATAGTCGAGATATTAATCCTTTTTGAGGTAAACCTTGTAGTGCTATGTTTTTGAATGACGTTGGGGGTGTATGTAGCCTATGTTTGGCATAAGATTGTATGAAGTGCCTCAGTTGGAAGTATTCAAACATTCTGATGTGTGCATCTGATGTGTGCATCTGATGCCCTTTCGGTTATTGCCATATAAGGTAGCATGGTGCATGATGTCTCGTAGTAAGTCCTTAACAGTGTGGAGATTTGTCATGAGCCACTTATTGCAGAAATGGGTATTAAGTCCTGGTGGGAAGCTAGGGTGATTCAGATATATTGTATTTAAGGAGTATAACGATGCCAAATTATGTTTTTAGCTTGTTCCAAATTTGCAGTGTGAGTAAGGTTGAGCTCAGTAGTGACTGTGGCTAGTTTTATGTCGCTCCAAATTCTCGAGTTGAGATGCCTATCTGTGGAGTACGTATTTTCAATTTGACCCCATTTGTTTGGTGAGACCCAATGCGACCAAGCCAGAAGTTGACGTAGTTGGGCTGCATCATAATATGTTTGAAATGAGGGTACACCCAAGCCACCATTGTCCGTTGATGTTGTAAGGACAGATTTGGAAATTCTGTGTCTTTTTCGGGCCCAAATAAATTTATGGAGGGTCGTCTGGAGATCTCTAAGGGTCTTGTTCGGTATTTTAATTGGCAGGGTCTCAAATAGGTAGAGGAATTTTGGAAGGATGCTCATCTTGACTGCTGAGATCCGTCCAAACCAGGATATGGGCGCCTCTGACCATTTCTGTAATAGTAGTTTGACCTTATGGATTAGAGGAGAGTAGTTTGCAGAATAGAGAGATTTGTATAATAGAGTGAGATGAATGTTGAGGTAAGTTACACTGTCCCTTTTCCAGTTATATTTAAATTTGGTTTGGATTGTGTCCATGGTTCGTGGGTCGATATTCAATGCCATTGCCTCTGTTTTTGACACGTTTAATTTTATCCTGATATCAAAGAATATTGGGTTAAGAGTTTCTGTAGAGATGGAAGTGAGATCAAAGGGTTACTGAGTGACAGAAGCACATCATCTGCAAACAATGCGATTTTGAAGGATTAAGTGGATACATTGATGCCCTTGATATCAAGTGAGTTCCGAATGGCAGCAGCTAAGGGTTCTATGCTCAAGGCGTATAGTAACGGAGAAAGGGGGCAGCCTTTTTCTGGTGCCATTTGTAATCCATATTGGTTTTCGAGCTTGACCTGGTATTTTTAAGTAGGTGGATTGCTGTATAGGCTTTTGAGTGCCATCATATAGGGTCCGAATAAGTTGATATGTGTCAATAGTTGAAACAGATATGGCCAACTGAGGCGGTCAAATGCCTTTTCGGCATCTAAACTTAATAGGACTGCTGGTATTTTGTCTCTGTCTATTATTTCCAAAAGGTCTATTGCTCTCCTTGTGTTGTCGCCAGCTTGTTGACCGTGGATAAAACCTACTTGATCAGAATCAACTAATCTGGGTAGCATTGGTGCCAGGCGATTTGCAAGAAATTTGGAGAATAGTTTCAGGTCTGAATTTAAAGGTGCAATCTGTCTGTAGTTGGAACAGCTTGTTGGGTCTTTTCCATCTTTTGGGATAAGAGACAGGTATGAAGTAAGATTTGTTGTAGGTATAGGAGTGCCTGATAAATATTGCTTGAAGAGGCGGACTAGATATGGCATAAAAATGTGGAGGAATGACTTATAGTAAGAGTACGGAAATCCATAAGGCCCAGGTGATTTGCCAGGTGGCATTGATTTGAGGGTAAGCGCTATCTCTTCAGGAGAAATATCTACATTTCTCCTCTTGTAATATAATATTTGTTCTATGTGTCTGTCACTAAAATATTGTCATTTTGTCTTTGACTATCATGTCAATATTCTTATCTTATCCTAACATTGTCTTCTTTGTTATTATTCTCATAGTAACATTAGTTCTCTTGTGTATTTCTGTTTGTGAATGGGTTATTCATGAATAAGGTTAATACACTCTACTTGTCTTTCTTGTGTTAACAGAAATATTAGTGTTGTCTCTTTAAATGTTCTGTTATAGTTTTTTGTCTCCAACTAACCTTACTTCTATTTTTGTCTTTATGTGTCAGATTGATAACTCTTTTTCTAAGTGTATTATATTTGACTTGTGATCTGAAAAAACATGTTCCCTCAGTTTAGAATATCTAACAATCCTCCCAGATATGCTAGTTGAGTGCCCAAAACATTTTAAGTTTCAAAGCCTTTGTTAAGTGTCACAGTGGAGGGGACAAGACTGCGTTTTCCTGGCCAGAAGGCGATAGTATTCTTCCCTCACAACTTGAAATTCTACTGTGACAGATAAAGGATATGTGTAAGGGCAAATATTTTACTATACAAATTGCATGCCATTAGATCTAGCAGGCTTATGCCAACCAATAGAAAGTGATATTTCTCACATATGCTTCTGCTGAGACATTACACCTATTCTCTGCTCTTTGCTCAGCAAACTTCATCATCATCGTCATCATCATCATTTATTTATATAGCGCTGTCAAGATATGCAGTACTTTACTGCAGTTATAGCAAACAGGGAATAAATGGTGGATAACAAACAAGGATTACAGAATACAATAGGGTTAGAAGGACCTAGAGATTAGAGTTTACAAACTAAAAGATTAAGATACAATTGAGACATTAGGATTATATAAACATTTTGTCATTTTTGATACAGCAATGATTAATTAAGGTACATCGAATAAGCCTCTTTAAACAGATGGGTCTTTAAGGAGCGCTTTAACGTTTGGAAAGAAGGAGAAAGTCTGACAGCTTGTGGCAGAGAGTTCCAGAGAAAAGCAGAAGCCCAAGACTTAGATTCAGTCCTTTATATGGATACTCAGGAGCAATTAAATGCCATTTAAATATGCCTATTGGCAACCTTAGAGTGACACAGGGTTACACAATCTCAGAACTTTTGGTTCCACAGACGGTGCAGCCCCCAGTAATGAAGATTCTTATTGAGCTAATGGTTCAGGATGTTTTAAGCTTATTAACAGTAGTATTTCCCCTGAATATTCTGAAACAAACTTCCTGGTGACCAAATAAATCATGGTCAGTTGTTTCACACTGAAGTACTTAAATGCATTAGACTTACAGCACCCTTTAGAAATCTAGTTCATAGTCCAAACAATAACAAGAAGGATTTTATTTGCTGGTACTGTCATAAAAACTACACTTCCCAGAATCCTCCGTTGCACAATTTTTCAGATGCTTAACTTCTCTCACTGTTTTGTAACTTCCTCTTTTGTCAGCCCACTGGCTCAGGAACTTTAACCACAGCAAATATTTTTAACTTTACCATTTCATACTCATCTGTATTTTTTTTCTGTATCTCCTGCGTCTGGATCTTTTTCACCGACATGGAGGTGAACTTGATGCAGTTTGGACCCATAACCGATTCACTCATTGGTACAGGTTAAACTCTTTTCATTATTCTTTAGACAGATGTGAATCTATTCTTTCATATTATTGTACTGCATTTGCAGTACAACAAGAGGGGAGTATTATATTGTGGGTTCTGTTGTTGTTACTATTTTTTCTAATTAAATAAGCTTCAGTTCATAAAAATGCAGCTTATGTGCTTGTGCCGCTGCTATAAAAAAAATCTCATGTAATCATTGCACTTGTGTATCTTGCATCACAAGTCTGCAAGTGTAATAAAATGCAGACTTGACTTCGATTTATTGTTGATTTCATCTGATAACGAGTAATTTCACTACCAAATTTGTAGAAATAAATGATGCTACTAAAATGGGTCTATGTCATTCTCATTTAGGCTAAAAATATAAATATATATATAGGTACAAGAGAGAACTTGTTAAAAGTTTTTCCTGGTTATGATTAATCAATATTATTTTGTTATAAGAAGGAAACCGTACAGGTTGTATTTGATTACATAATTAAATTTTCAATTCTGTTACAAATTTGCAAATTACACTGATATTAAGTGGAGTTGTGTCTTTGTACCATCCCACTTCCAACAACACAATCACTGGCAGCATTTGGTTGGATTTATTCCCAGCTGTCCTGTCAATTCTCTGCAAAAATCCTATCAGGTGTTGTGGACTTTCTCCATTTGAATTAACCACAAGAAAACAAACGTCCTTCACTCATATCATAAATGTACAACC